>NC_086240.1:3772500-4125000 GCF_036321145.2 Pelmatolapia mariae | reverse complement strand
ACTGCAGGTTTGAGGCACTTAGACGTTGGCTTCATTTTTCAGACCTGGAAGCTACATTATCTTTTATACTTTTATTATCTTTTTGTACATTTGTGAGTTTTCAGCACTGTCCAAATTATTGGTTTAATTCTGACTAATTCTAACTTCTCGAAATGGAAAGTGAAATCATGAAATTGAGATATTTAAAAAACGGTAAGACCCTGCTGAAGTCTTTATACCAAAAATTGTATAAAATTGTAAATTTAATCTTAAGCTCTGCCATAGTGGCACTTTCAGAGATTCTTTTTGTCATCTTCAAGTCAAGTTTTTTATACCAAGAGTCCTGTCAATCTGGTGTCTACATTTAGGTTTTTGTGGGGGGGTTTTCTCAAGTTGATGGCCCCTCTGTTCACACTTGGATGCACGTGTGAGCTTTCATACTCTCCACCTGTCACTGTGTCCTTTTTGTCCTTCAGACGATCTAACACAGATATGACTGGTTCCTTCCAAGTGGCCTCCAAGTCTCTCGCAATAGCAGCACAGTATGGATGCAGCGCCCTTATAATCCATACCGGAAAAACCAGCAGTCCCAACGCCGACACAGCCACGGCGTTCTGTTTATTTTTATAATTTTAGTCCTGATTTATGTTGTGACAACACGTAAATATGGGCCATTTTTAGCCAAGACACTTTAGGCTGTGGATCTGAGTAAGCTTCTGTGTTAACATGTCTTGGTAGTGCATATACTCCCACAGAATAAATGATCTTGTAAGAACAAGCTAAATGTGTTCCTTGTAAATGGGCTTTTTTTAGGCTGAAAGATGTATTAGAAATTGTGTGTGCAAGCACGTGTGTGTGTGTGTGTGTGTGTGTTTTCCTGTTTCCCTCCCGCCTCTCCGCCTCTGCTCACCACCATTTTGACACTCTCTGCCGATTTTTTTTTTAAAACTTCCTCTTGAATAAGTGCTACATTTTTCACAAACAAATTTCTTTGCTCGAGTGTGTGTCTGCGTGCGCGCGCCCATCTCCCCCCTCCTTCCTTCCCCACCTTTTTTTGCCTTGTCTCTCCTCTTCTGTCTCTCCTGTCCTCCCTGCCTCCCTCCCTCTCTCACTATTCAAATTCAAGCCTGCAATCAAACGCGGCATAAATATCCACCTCTTTTTAAGAAGCTCCCGGAAAAGTCATTTCCATAACATAAGTGCTCAGACAAAAACAAACTGCCACTCGAGCTGGTTCCTTTTGCACTAATTGACCAGGTTGATGAGCATGCTCTTCTTTTATTTTTAGCTCTTTCCCACCCCTCTCTTTCTTCCCGCCTCCATCCATCACTTTAACCCTGAACAACCCCTCCCCTTTCCGTCTTACTACCTGCCCCCCACCCGCCCCCCCCTCCCCCTCCAACTGCAGGGCTTTGTGCAGGAAAAAAAAACTGGGGGGGAATAACACTATGTGGCTTTTTGCTTTGCAGGAGGAAAAAGAGTAACTGCCTTGGTTTTTCCAGCCAATGTCCATCCAGGGACAAATGCCATTGTCTTTTGTTTTATTTGGATGTCCTTCTCCACCCCACCCCACCCCCACCTTTCACCTCCTGAGTGCGCTTGAAAATGACAACTAATGTCTCAGTTCATACACCACAGGCTACTGGTGATTATTGCGCCGGGGACAGAGGCTCTGTTTAGGTGTGACGGTGTATTATTATTATTTTTTTTCCGGGGGTGGGCAGGGATATCTCTTATTTAAAAGAGCAAGGCACAGTCATGGAACAACCCAAACTCTCCCCCTCAGAAGGATGGCTGCTGGCTCCCCTGTGGAAGAACCGTCTCACCCTGCCTCCCTTTCCTTCTTTTTTATTTTTTTTCTGCTTCCCCACCATCGCACCCACCCACCCCCACCTCCCCGCCTCCATCCTTCCAATCTCTCATCTCCACTCCAACCATCCTATCTGTCTCATGTAGTTTGTTTTTGCTGTCTCTGTCTCACTAAACGCTGACTGTTTGTCATGATTTCTAATCCAACCAACTGACTTCTACACACACAAAAAAAAGGAGAGGAAGAAGAAGGTGGAGGGAAAAAAGGGATCAGACAGACACAGAAGCAGACAGAGCGTTATCACAGCGCTACCATGACTGGCAGAAGCAAACAGCCTCCATCCATCTTAATGCTGGCTACTTTTCATATTGTTGATGTCCATATCCGCTGGGAGCGAGACACAGCAGTGGGGGCATGCATTCTGCGGGGCTTTGATTCCATTTATTTTGCCCTTGAGTGGATTATTGTTTCACATGGGACATTAAACATGGGTGGTGAGGTGTTATTTAACGCTCTCATACCTCCCCGAGGGGATCCTGCATGCGAACTAATCTCGGCCATTTGATCCCGATGAAGTCACAACGTGGCCCAGTTCCGAAAACGGCCCTCGTTGTTCCCTCTCTCTCTTCCTCTCCAGCACTGCATTACAAAGGGATATCATATTCTATTTAATTTGTCCATCTAAGCTCTCGCCCAGCACCTGCAACGTCAGTCGGAGTAGACGCGCCTTCGATGACCGGCGCGCGCGCACACACGCAGGCAGCCACGCGCTCTCGGCGGCAGCGGCGTGACTCGTAAACTGCGCACTCACGCTTTAACCAGCTGACTTTCCCATTCCATTATGTCCGTGTGTAACACCATCTCTCTCCATTTTTCACTCTCTCACAGCTCACACGTGCCCTGCCATGTATGCATGTTTGCCCTCCAAGACTATGCATACATGAAACCACACGTTCAAAAAGCATGCCTCTTGAAACAAAGCAATAACTTTTTTTCATTTGTTTTGCCTAATCTTTGTGCAGTGAGGACGTTTTGTTTCAGATGCAGCGCTCTAGCTGTAAATCCGCTTGCCCCATAGTAAAGTAGAAACCATCCAAAGTTCTGTTTCTGTCTCTCTTTTTTCCACTTTTACGTTGTTATCTTATTGTGTAACGATTCTCTTATTTTTCTCCCCACTCTCGTACTTTCCCAGGTGTGTTTTAGGTGTTGTGTGTAGCATACGTGTATTCTTGTCCCTCTCTTTTCTTTTTCAATTTCTTTTCTTACTGTTGTTGTTTTTTTTTATCCCCAAGTTTCCTCTCAGAATGCGCCTAACTCGCCTCTCTCTGCCGTGATTGGTTGATCAGGTCGTCGGGAGAGACGAGGAGCAGGGAGATGCTGGAGCTGAACATGAGCAACATCAGCGCCGACGTGCTGGAGCTGCTGCTCGAGTTTGTCTACACGGGGTCGCTGGTCATCGACTCGGCCAATGCCAAGACGTTGCTGGAAGCTGCCAACAAGTTCCAGTTCAACACCTTCTGTAAAGTCTGTGTCTCCTTTCTAGGTAGGCGTAGCTCAGGGGGAAGAGTGGCAGGGGTGGATGGGGAGGGGTGTATGTGTTTACACGAGTGTTATCTGCTTATATCAGCAGCGCGTGCATGCTTATTACATCAGATATGCCTGCGCGACCATACGGCCCTGGGTATTTTCATATACGGTCATGCTTCATCGCTGTGCACAGAACTCCTCATGCAGCACCTACATTTCCTCCCCGGCTCTGGCACACCGCTCTCCCATTTTTGTCATGTTTCCAAAGCTCGCAGCCGTGTTAGAATTCGCTCTCAGCCGGGCACGGTGCCTCTGATCTCGTCCCAGAGAGCAGGACCAAGCACGGGGGCAGATATATAAAAAGGTCAGGGAACAATTGTCACTTAAATGTCAAATCCTCTGGTCTGAGCCGCTATGGAATCGAAAAACAGCCAAACAGATTGATACTTAGACAAGGTATGGAAAGAGGTGGATAGGAGGGGAGTGGGCCTGTTGAGGTGGAAGGGGGAACCCAAAGGATGGGGGGAGGGGTCTGCATGAAAAGCAAATGGCATGTTCCATATTTTAGTGGGTCGGCCAGCCAAAAAAGCCGCAAAGGTCAAGTTTTGCATTCCATTTAATAAATAGTTTTGGGTATCGGTAACACGGGGGAAGTGCATGTTAGCAAAAAGGTCAGCAGCAGGAAAGGAGGGGAAAATTGTAAGAGGAGCAGCAAGCGCCATTATTGATTTGTTTTTCTCAATTTGGGAGGGGGGGAGGGTTAAAAATGGGAAAAACACAGAAGCCATTTGTAGACTTCATCGCCAGCCGGGCGTCAATCCGTTCTTCCTCGACAAGATTCATGACATTTCAGCGCGTGAGAAGTAACGGGCACGACCGTGTCTCCTTGAGCAAAGAGGAATTGATACCGCGTGAGAAATTATTGAAGTTTGCAACAAATATACCGAGGAGGAACGGCAGACATCTTCTCCGACCTACTTACACTTCACACGTCTTCTCACTCCAACAAATACAAAACAAAGTCATTCATCGTGCGCCTTGTGAGAAATCCCAGCTTTTTTTGTTTTATGATTGGAAAATCAAAAAGTAAATGAACAAAACATGCTCACCTTTTTTCAACCCGAGTGTGTAGTATTGGAAAAAATGATTTCTTTTTTTTTAAAGGGTTGTTCAGATGATCATCTGCTGTGAAATATACTTTCAGACAGAGTCTAGCTTTGATGCAGCCCAAACCTGCTTTTTATTTAGCTTGGCTTTTGCTCGCCTGTTATTTACCAGATGTTGGGTGGCTTTTCTATTGGCTGATATTTGTTTAGGAGACACTCTCAGGCTCTGTCTTTAGCGATAAAAGGCCTGGCTTTGCTTCGCTTTGATGGCTGTTGTTTAATCGGGCGCCTTTCAGCGGCCACTCAACCGTTTGTGCCCGCTTCCGTGCGTACGTTCACTACAAGACCGGGGGCATTTCCCTCTCTTGTGATAAATGGTGACACTTGTTAGAAAACTACATTTGGAGACACATCACCTAAAATGCCGCCCGTGCTCCCCACCCCCCAAACCCCGCCCTGCAAAAGATCACAGGCGGCAGTATAAGCCTTCTCCCCGCTGGCCTGGCCCTGAGGGTAGTTTCATATATTCCAGGCTGTGTATGTGTGTGTGTGCATGTGTGTAGTAGATCCTGAGATCTGACAGGACTTCTTTAAAGTGGCCCAGCTAATCCCAAATCCCGCTCCCTGCCATCCACCACCTCATGCCTGGGCTGTGAGCGATCGATTCCCCTCGTTGTTTGTCCCCGGAGCTGTTTTGAGTTATTATACTTGTTCTCCCTCAGTCTCAGGCAGATACAAAGCCCAGGCTATGGCTCTGTGCTACCTGCAGCTGCTTTCTCTGTCTTTGCAGCTTTGTACGTCTGCAGTCTTTTTATAGATGACTCAATGGTGTTTTGTTTTTCTCCCCCCTCCCCACTCGCTGTCTTAATCAATCTGCCTCTGTCTTTTGTTTCCTTCTTGTTTTTGTTTCTATCCTCTTCTCTTTGTCTATCTCCCCGTCTCTCTTTCTCTCTCTGACCTGCTTTACATTGACTCCAGAGAAACAGCTGACTGCCGCTAACTGTCTGGGAGTGCTGGCTATGGCCGAGGCCATGAGCTGCACCGAGCTCCACAACATGGCCAAAGCGTTTGCACTGCAGAATTTCCCAGAGGTAGGTAGAGGCTCTTCGTCTTTCTGGATTCTTTGATTGCTGTGGAGCAAAGTTACACACGGCGGTTTGCATCTGGGAGAAAATGAAACACCTAAATCAGTGATCAGCTCGAGGAAAAAGGAAAAAAACTTGTTTTGCCTAAGCATCTTTTTTTGTCAGACTCAACACTTAACAATGCAATGGGGAAAATTGTACTTTCTTCTACACTAAATTAAGTCTGTAGTTACTAGATTCCTATTAAAGTCTCACATGTAAAGCATACACAAAGCTTATTGAATTATATGTTTTTGTATCCTTTTTTTCAAGCTAGCAAATATCAAATAGCCCTGTTAATTCACTGCTTGCATTAAAATGTTTCTCTGGAGTTAACCGTTTTTACCTCATGGGATGCAATTTACTGTAGAAGCTCCACGTACCCTACTGAATCCACCCAACAGTACACTTATTACCGAGCAGCTTTTAGATAACTTAATGGAAGAGAAATACAGAGAGCTCTCAGTTTTCTTATAGTTTCCAACCAGCATGAATCACACAAAATAGCGTGGAAAATAAGGGCATCAAAGCACAGCATCAGAAAGCATAAGTGTTGGAGAAATATTTTGGGAAATAAGCACATTCGCTTTTTTATGTCGAGCGTTACTGTAAACAAGAAGGTCAGTGCCCCTGTCAGGTTTGTCCACTATATATATATATATATATATATGAAAGAGAAACGTGGAAGCGATAGGAAAAACAGAGGAAAAACGCCTCTCTCCACAGATCAGAAAAAATTAGTACATTTTGTTCTGCCTTTGATGTGAGGCTTCCAGGCTGGTCACAGAAAAGTCCACTGTAAATCTGAAATCAACACCTATTTACTACAAAGAGCTCAAAATTAGCCTGTTTTATATGTCTTATTATTTTTATACAGCATATAGGAGAATAAAAATGTCCACTCATTATCTTGTTTTTTATGTTTCTGTTTTTATGTGAATCACACAGTCGAGAAAAGCCTGAAATCAGATAAAAGCAGCAAACAAATGTTACTACTGTCAGTGAAAGAAAATAAGTACATAATGAAACCGGGGTGATTCAAAATCAAACGAAATGTACTTTCCATTTTCTTTTAAGATTTACAGTACTGTGCAGATGTCTTTGAACCGCACCTCATTTCTTTATAGTTTGCTAGGAAAAAGGAAACATGTGAGAGGATACATGGAAATGCGGTATATGAGGCAAAAACAGAGTTTGAAAAAAGCTTGAAGGTCAATATTTCGTCTGACCACATTTTTTCTTCAACACAGGTTGAACTGCCTTAGCTAGGCTTTCTTGTCATTTCTTTAAGCGGTCTTCAGGAATAGTTCTCCAGGCTTCTTGATGGACATTCAAAGCTCTTCTCTGGATGTTGGCTGGATGTTTGTTCTGTTCTCTGTCAGGATGATCCCACACTGCTTCGGTAAAGTTGAGGTCCGGGCTCTGGGGAGGCCAATCCATGACTGATAGTGTGCTGTTGTGTGCTTTTCTATCCAGCTATGCTTTTACTGCACTGGCAGAGTGTTTGGTGTGATTGTCATGCTGAAAAATAAAGTTACTGCCAATCAAAAGCTTTCCAGATGATACTGAATATTAGATCAAAACCTGACAGCACTTTCCTGTTTTCGTTCATGCATTCATTTTAACAGCCCCAAACCATGACAGAGCCTCCGCCGTGTTTTACACATGGCTGTAGGTACTCACCGTTGTACCTCTCTCCTGACCTCCTCTGCACATATTAACAATAAATTGAACCAAAAATGTTTCCCTTCATTAAGAATGGCTTTTTGACAGCCACCCTCCCACTGAGATCATTTCTGTTAAGGCTTCAGTGAACAGTAGATGGATCAGCAACACGTTCTCACTCCCAAAGATAACAATTTATGCTAGGTGACAAATCGTCAGTATATTACTCTGCCGGCCACACAACACATCCCTATATTATGAGTTCGGACAAATGAGGAAACATGAAAAGGGTTTGGAATTAATCTACACATGTACGTTACTTTAATCTCTTTGGAAAACACTATCTAACATGATTAAGGTGGTGGTTAAGATTAGGGATATGGTTAGGGTTAGGGCTGGAATACACGGCCGGAGCGTGTGTTACATGTCGGGAGTGAGAACGGGCTGGGATCAGCTGAATGGCCAGGTGCATCAATCAGGTCCTGTGTCAGGTCTTTGCTGGATTCTTTTCCTGTTTCTTAAAAACGTGACTTTCAGATAGCGTTCATCAGCTGTAGATATTTTTTAGGCCAGCCTTTTCTGCTTTTTTCCCTCAATTTTTCCAGTTTCGTCAATTATTTTTAAATTCAGAGATGTGCCAAGATTTTGGCTAATAGCTGTTTAGGAAGGTGCAAAAATACAATTGTATCCCGGTCACACTGTGCTGTCGTTTTTCATATATTGAACTAAAGAAATGAAATCGAACAAATGGTGTATTTTTGGGAGAGGCTGCTAGTAATAAAATGCCTAAAGGTTGTCTGTTATATGTAGACACAACACTGTGTTAGGTGTCCTTTTTTATTCTTGAATGATTCACAGGTCAGTGATAGGTGGCTTTACAACCCCCAGAAAAATCCCTGAAAGTGGTCTGTTACAAAGACTGGAGTGTAAATGAGGGGAAAAGCAGCTAACGCCCAAAGAAAAACTTTGAAAGACCTTCAGAAATCCTGGAGAACTATTCCTCAGGTCCAACCTAAAAATGACAACAAAGCCTGGCTCATTGGAAGCAAAATATAAAGAAACATCTAGAGGCTCAAGACTTTTGCACTTACTGTACGTGAGAGAAATACACCTTTTTTTTCCTTAAATGCTATGGCCACATGATGTACTTTAAAAGTTTGAAAGGCCGTTTTTCTGGCCCTGCTGGTCTCTGCGCTGGTTCCAAAGAGGCCTTTGTGTTAGTTTTATGCTGGAAAGATCTGAACATCCGCCTCTGCTCAAAAACATGTTTGATCTTCACTTTACAGAATTGTGTATGTTCAAAGCTTGGCACAGGAAAAGTCAGATTGTGTCGCTGAAAGTGAAAAGTTTTTGAGCTATTGAATCTTTTTTTTTTCAGGTGGCAGGGCAGGAAGAGATCCTCAGCGTCTCCAAGGACGACCTGATAGCCTATCTGTCCAACGACAGCCTGAACACAAAGGCCGAGGAGCTGGTCTACGAGACCGTCATCAAGTGGATCAAACAAGACCCCAACTCTAGAGTACAGGTAACGACGCACAAAGTTAATGAGGGTGTTTTTGGAGTGTGCGAAACTTTGTTCTTCCAACATGAGCACACACTTCCTGCACCACGAGACTAAAAGGCAGCCAGTTCTCGTTACATCTGGCAGAACAGTTTCCGCATGCGTGCCGAGCCGTATTAGAGATCGGCCCACCTCTTCCTCTCTTCGCAGAAGTGCACGGCACCAAAAGCCACACAAGTGACTCCCCGTTTTCTCCCGCTAGCGCTCATCAACTTTGTGCTTCGGATCCAGCCTAACGCAGCAGTTGTTCGTAATCCCAGGAGTGCTTTGCCCTCAGAATGTGCTCTATTCTTAGTTACACTTCATTTGTTTGTGAGACACTGTACCGCATGAAAAGCCTACAAAAACAGCAGACAGCCGCAGCCCTCTCTGCGCACGCCTAACAGGTGTTTGATTTATTCCTAGAGGCTGTTAATCATAATCAGAGGTTATATCCCCGAGATGGGTATTGACAGTCAGGTGCAAGCAGGTCGAATTTTAACAGGCACAGAATCGATAAGCCTCAAGGTCAAAGCATCAAACGCCCGCCACATATACGGAAAGGTAAGTGGACTGCGCTGTAGACGGATATCCATTCAGCAAGAGGGGGGGAGAAAAAACCTCAGGTTGTGCGATATTTATGGACTGGGTCCCAAAACCATGAATTTAAAGCTGATGATTTTAAAGTATTTTATAGCTGTTTTAAAATGGAGAAAAGATTGTTATCAGATAAATTACACCAGTCCATCACGGCAAGAATCACTCCTTCAAAGTAATGTCTTCTCATCAACCAGCAAGTGCAGGGAAAGGCCTTATATCACCCGGATCAGATTTGGTGCAGACCTCAGCAATCAATGTTACTTTATTGGCTCCCGCTTTTATGAGGCACATATGTCAATATTTGAATTTTTCACCTTTTCAGATTAAACATTTAGCATTTATCCTTTGATATGTGGCACTGTAGTGATTTGGGGTAAATCCATCAGACCTGCCAAGCGTTTTTTTTGCAGTGGAGAACCTTAAAGTATTTAGTGCTACACAAAAGGGTAAGGAGAAACTTTTAAAGCGCAGATCGTGGTGGGTGCCGGAAAATGAGAAAGCAACAGTATGAAAGATGCTTTTTTTTGGCATCGCTCTCAATCTCTCCCACTGATAAAGCCTTTAAAATTGAATTTTTGTAGCATCGCTGATAGAAAGGTTGAAAATTCACCAATAACCATAACAAGACTGGTACACAGTTTTTAGGAGAAGCGTACGATCCCTGTCATCTGTGTCGAAAACCTCTAGCAGGCTCAGTCCGGCCGACTTCTCCAATCTCACACTCTATTGGAGAGGTGCAGAGGTGACTTACTCAGATGAAGTAGAAGAAATTTTCCCGGTTGTCTGAACAACCCGCCGCACTGGTTCCTGAGACGAGGCACCCGGGGTCACCCCCCGTCTTCACGGGGAGACGGGAGAGAGTCGGTGAGGAGGAGAGGGGGAGGAACCCTGAGCGAGGGAAAGAATCAGAGCGAGGCAGAAAGACAGAAACGAGTGAGAAACGTGTTGGTGAGAAAAGAAGAAAGTGGATTGGAAAAGGAGCCCCTGTGTTCTAATCTGATATCCAACGGTTTGCGCCTCTGCACACAGCCATGACATCCAGGGAGCCGAGATGTGATTGAGCTCACGGTCAAGCTCAAATCTCTTGCCCATGTGTAACCGAAGAGGGAAAAAAGAAATAAAAAAGACAGCTAGCAAACCCTGGTGTCTGCGGTGAGGACAGGAGAATACGGAGAGAACTGGGAGAAGTGTGTCGCATGATCTGCACATGCCGATCCACACATAGATCTCAAGCCATTTATATGCATGTAAGAAAGTTTTAGGAATCCACACGTTTCACAGTCTGAGTAAATATTTAATATTTTACTTGCATACAGATCTTGCCCCACTGTGAAATTACACATGCATGCACTGAAAGTCCCAGTTTTCCACCGGCACAGGATGTGGGTGGAGCAGAGAGGCCCGCTCGCTAATGTGACCTGATTCATTTATCAGCGCGTGAATAAATGCAAGTGAATGTTAAGATTCTGTATGTAAA
Organism: Pelmatolapia mariae; assembly: GCF_036321145.2. Lineage (NCBI taxonomy): Eukaryota > Metazoa > Chordata > Actinopteri > Cichliformes > Cichlidae > Pelmatolapia > Pelmatolapia mariae. The sequence goes on along the minus strand of NC_086240.1, from coordinate 4,114,172 downwards.
ATATTAATATTTATTCAGGCTGCGATGTACACATTTGCATAACAGTTTTATCTTCTCCAGTTGGTGCATGTGTGTTTGGATTGCAGTAAGTGCTCAAGTGCACACATTTGTGAATTATTTCTCTTTTTTTTCTTCCTGTCGCACACTTGTGACCAATTTGAGAGTGAAAGAAAAAAGAGAATAGGCTTCTTGTTTTATGCCGCAAGAGAAGTTTGGATTCATACACAGTTCGGCTCCAGCTCCCCCCCCCCTCGACACACACACTCCCCTGCTTCTGTCCCTTTTGCCCATTCGGAGGCAGAGAGCAGCAAAAATCACTCCCCCAGAACCTGTGACACTTTTTAATGACATGTCAGGGCAGGATGTCACAGAAAAAACGCTCGCATTCATCCGAGCATGCGTCGGTTCTGTACGGCTTTGCGGGTTTTTGTGTGTCTGTGCGTGTGCTGCGAGTTGTAAGCTGCAGGCTATAGAGTGGAAAAGTGGCATATTGAAGGCACTGGGTAAATAATATGCAATTTTCTCTCTTCACTATGCTGTCACTAACAACCGATGGCACCGGGAAACGGGGGACCCGGACATCGCTTAGAGACAGAGGGAGAGCATTTGAGCGTTAATAATGGTTTGCTATGAGACGCAAAGCTGCTGAATGAAAGTACAGAACTGTTTTGGTTCTCTTTGAATGGGTATCATCGAAGGTGTGCCACCCTTCAAGCGTCTGTATGTGTCTGTCTTTACAAGTTAAGTGAAAGGGGAGTTAGGGAGGCTTCAAAAGAAAAAAAGGAAATGCCCTTTTTGGAAGAACGTATTCCTGAAGTGACTGTTATTTGACAGAAAGCGCATCTATAACTGATTAAAGAGGACCTGTTATGCACTTTTGCTGCTCCAAGTTCTTCTTCTTGGACCTAATTGGAGGAACTTTGCACGAGTCAGAGTTCAAAATAATCATTATTTACATTATGCTGGACTTTGATGTAGCCACCCTCCCTTCAATCCTTCAAGCTCACCTTAGAGTCTTGTTATTAGGCTGCCCAAAACACAGTTTTGTGCTTACAGCCAGAATTCTGTGTCTGAAATGACCATATTGTAGAGATATCTGCTGTCTGTGATGTCATATGAAACCAAACATTTACAGCAGTCTGAAGCTTGAGCCTTTTTTTCTTACGTATACATGCTTATGTTGGTATTTGAACCTTCGGCTGCGTTTGATTTGAGCAGCCACCATTTTTACAGTATAATTCATATGACATATACTACATGTACACTGAACTTTATTTGGTGTACCTTGCTACTACCAGGTTGGACCCCTATTTGACTTCATTCTGCCTTACACAGGTATATCACGGTGTTACACAGTTGCTGCAGATTTGTCACCCTTCATGGAAATTTTCCATCCCACTGCATCCCAGAGGTGCTCGACTGGATTCAGATCTGGTGATTATGGAGGCCATTTGAGTGCGGTGAGCTCACTGTGGGGTGGCTTTGGCTCAGGAGGAAGAGCAGGTCATCTACTAATAGGAAGGTTCAAGCCCTGGCTGCATAATGGCTGCATAACAACAAATATCCTTGGGCAAGATGCTAACCCCAAGTTGCTCTCTGATGCATCCATCAGAGTATGAATGTGTGATAAAGATAAAGAGCAGTTAAGTAGAAAAAGCATAGAAGAAAGTGCTGCCATTTACCATTAATATCATGTAGGAGAAATTAGTTTCAGAAGATTTGAGCTTTGTCACATATCATGTGGTCTTAAAGTGCTGGACATGGTTGGTAATAACTCTAAAGTAGGCTGTGGCGTTCAAATGATGCTCTGTTGGTACAAAGGGGCTCAAAGTCAGCCAATAAAATATCCCCCACTCCATTACATCACCAGCAGCACTCTAAACTATTGATACAAGGCAGCATGGATCCTTGCACCATACCATGTGAATGTCTCAGCAGGAATCAAGACTCATTAGATGGGACTACATTTTTCTACACCTCCATCTCCAAATCTGAGGCCATGGTCCTCAGCTGGAAAAGGAGGGTGGAGTGCCCACTCCGGGTCAGGGACAAGTTCTTGCTCCAAGTGGAGAAGTTTAAGTATCTCGAGGTCTTGTTCACAAGTGACGGGAGAAGGGAGCGGGAGATCAACAGACGGATTGGTGCCGGTCTGTTGAGGTGAAGAGAGAGCTGAGTGTGAAAGCGAAGCTCTCAATTTACTGGTCGATCTACGTCCCTACCCTCACCTATGGTCACGAGCTGTGGGTAGTGACCGAAAGAACGAGATCGCGAATACAAGCGGCGGAAATGGGCTTCCTCCTTAGAGATGGGGTGAGAAGTTTGGCCATCCGGAAGGGACTCAGAGTAGAGCCGCTGCTCCTCCACATCGAAAGGAGCCAGTTGAGGTGGTTCAGGCATCTGACGAGGATGCCTCCTGGGCACGCTGGGTGAGGTGTTCCAGCCATGTCCCATCGGGAGGTGGCTGGGGAGAGGGAGGTCTGGACTTCTCTGCTTGGGCTGCTGCCCCTGCGACCCAGCACCGGATAAGCGGAAGAAGATGGATGAATGGATGGTTTCCTATCCTTTGCTGACAGGACTGTCACCTGGTGTGGCTGCTGCTGTAGCCCACATGCTTCATTAGCAGAAATGCTCTTCTTCATACCTTGGTTAGAAAGAGGAGTTATTTGAGTTGCCTTCCTATAACCTCAAAGCATTCTGGCCATTGTCCTCTGACCTCTTAGAAGGTATTTTCATCCATAGAACTGCTGCTCACTGGAGATTTTTTCATTTTTGGATCATTCTGCGTAAACCATAAAGATGGTTGTGTGGGGAAAATCCCAGTAGAGTATGCCTACATGCCTAAATGCACTGAATTATTTATATATGATTGGCTGATTAGCTTAGATACATGCATTAACAAGATGTATCTAATAAAGTGGTTGATGTGTGTCTGTACCCTTTTTTATTTTATATGCTAGTTAGTGAATCCAAGAATAACCTGTATATTAATATGTGATTCAGGGGTGAACATGGTCATTGTAGCCTGAAAAAAAGTCTTACACAAATATGCGCGTGCACACAAACATGGAGTTTTTTTATTTACTAACCATGAAAAAGAGCATGTGCAAACTGAATAGTCTAATCTCATGAGACAAAGGCTGGAAGAAAATGGTTTCCAGCATCATGTTTGCTCTCTGAAGGTGCTGACGGTGAGAGACCTGTCCTTCCTTTCACCTAGCAGTCCTTTGTGGGATAACACATCGCCCCAATTATAACAGGCCAGCTTCTGCCAAATCCCTGAATAGGACCTCCATTACGCTTCTCTTCAACATATTTCATAAAGGATCCTATCTTGCCAGGTGACTCAACCTGACAAAAGAGGCTGATTAATTGGCTCTTTGGAAAGCGGCCAACTAATGTAACAGCTAAAAAGAACAATTAATGGTGTATTTTTGTGATAAAAAAGGCCGGGCTGTCCATTAGAGAGGACCTGCTGTCCACTCATCAGAAATAACAATGGCCCAGCGTGACATGTGCAGCTCCCCCGCCCACATTAATATAGTTAAAGGTATTACCTCTTATGCTTATAGGTTGCTGCTTATTATTATTTTTTTGGAGGGTTTGTACAGTTGACTCATGTAATGTGGTGATTTTTTTTTTTTCCTCCAGCATTCGGTAAGAAAAAAATCATTTTCGCAGAACAAATGATGCTATCATTATGTAGTTAGAGTATTAAATAATCAAAGACATAAATGCTTTGAGGCTGAGTAAGGATATAAACTGAGTTTCCCTCACAGTTTTACGAATCATTTACCTTCAAAACTCCAAATGACCCTATCGGCACAAGCATCACTTTTAATTTAGTACTTCTCTTCTTTTAGGCTCCGAGTTCAAATTAGAAACTTTTCATCTTCTCAAGCTCCTCGGGGAATGGTTAATTTGTTTTTGTTGTTGTTGTTGTTTTTCTGATAAGAGTGGCTTTATGTCACAGCAGTCGTCCTTGAAGAGGAAAGTGAAACTGTTGTAGAGTCCACTGGCAGCGGGATCTGTGACTTATGTGCACTTTGAAGAGGTCGAGCCGGGCAATGGAGATTGATGCGGCAGACAAGGTTGGCCACTTTCCTCCGCTCTTCTCTCCACTTTGTCTTCGTGGCACACAAACGCACTCAGGGGCTCGCGCCGGATGCTGCGGATGTCATCGTTCACATCCCCAATTCCGTACTCAAAAACTTTCACACAAGAGCGAGAATCGCTTGCACGCGACTTCCAGAGCGGACGGGATCAGTGCGCCCCAAACCTCCGTTCTCATCGGTGCCCTTAGTCGTCCTGATGTGTGCAGCCACTTTGAACCGCAGCCACTCAACCACTCAACCACCGCGGCTGCATGCCCAGAACAAAGTTACAGCATCTGATCTCCTCCGGGCGCGCTCATGAACACACAGCAGCTGCGTGACACGCGATTCGTGGAAAGCAAATGAGGGTATATGCTCACAGGACGCCATTTTCACCGTTCTCAAACCTCTGCTATGCTATCTTCTGTGTTATTTAAGGCAAACGCTGTAATTACTAGAATCCACTCGATGTCAAAGAGAATTCAGTTTGTCAAAAAGTAAGCCAAAAAGTTTTATGTTAATGTGAAGAAGGCAGCCGTTCCTACAAATATGTTTCTAATGAAATCAGCAGAAGAAAGCTTTAAAAAAAAATTTTTTCTTTGAATGAAGTCATGCTGAAACAGGCCTCAGAGGACAACGCATTGCACCTGTCAGTAGTTGCTCAGGGCAGCATCGAGCGTCTGTCGTCCTTTACGCCTCTCTCTATCCCCCCACCACCCCCCAGTCCCTCCTTCTGGCTGATATGCACACACACAGTCGTGCAGGCAAAAGAGCACAAACACGCTCAGCAAAGCATCACTTGAATCCAAATGAAGTGCCATTTGCGAGAGCATATTTTACTTGCTCATAATGTGTTACCAAAGAAAAAAAAAAAGGCCATGCATGTATTTACCTCACAGAAACCTGCTCACACACACACACACACACACAAAGGGGTGCAGAGTCATGTTTGTTTCAACTGAGTGGGTTTTGTTAAGGCTGTGAGGGCAAACATTTAGTTCTTGCGCTATTGAACACACACTTATAAGTCAGTAAGCTTGTGTGTGTGTGTGTGTTTAATTTTTAATGCAGGGTTGTGTTTTAAGTGTTGAGTCGTCCGTTTTTCACAGTAAAGCAGAGGAAATAGATAGGACTGCTCCTGTGTCATTTATTTGATGCCTCTGTGGCACTCAGTCATTTTACACACACACACACACACACACACGCACAGTAAGAAGCGTTAGTCCTCACTGACAGTAGTGGAATGGGAAATGCTCAGTGGACATTTGTCATCTTTGTTAGCGGCTGGCGGCCTCCCGGCTGCTTCTCTGCCGGCACTGACAGATCTGAGAGGCTCCCTGTTAGACACATTATCCCTGCCTTTCACGAGGCTCAACCTCCTCCGTCCACCTGCCCAAATGTGTGTGTGTGCATGTGTGAAGAGAAAGAGAAGTTTTTGAAGTGGGCTGTGCAGCAGTGTTTCGGCAGTAGATGCAGTCTGACGAGGCTGCGGGGCATGTGTCTCTACTGACACTGACCCGGTGTGCTGTTGCGTACCGGGTCATCGTGAGACTGAGTCCATTAGAGAGATGAAGTCAGAAGGTGTTGTCAGGGCTGCGTATCAGAATCTAAGTGGATATGAATACAAGCTCCTCGTAAATGCAGCTCGTCCAGTGAGAATGGAACAGGGGAGGAAAAAAAAGTGAGAGTGGGCAGACAAGCTAAAAGCAGTACCTCCATATGTCCCCAGTCTCCTGTGGAGTCTTTCCATATGTTCCACGTTTAAGAAAAAACTAATAAAAACATCAAACTCCTTCTTAGAAATCTGTAAGGATCATGCACAGTAGGCTTGATGTCTTGCAGTTGGCACTGTAGTGGATATAATTTGCATCCATTAGATGCCATCTCTGTTTAAAAGTGCACAAGGATTGCTTGGATGAGTAAGCGAGAAGATGAAAATGACAGGTCACACCATTCGTCTGGAGCGAAGGCGCCCGCATTCGCTCTGCGTGTGCCTGTGCATGAGAGACTGATTGCTTGAGAGCTTGTTGAAGATGGAGAGAAATGGAGCCGGATACGTGGCGCCTTTCCTCATCTGCTCAGAGGACGTCACCCGTTGGTCTGAGTGTCGCGAGGATTCAAATTTACCTCGGGGTTCATGTCGCACGCATGCACACGCATAGACAAATTAGTATACTCATTAATGTATGTACTCTTCACTTATGCATGATTGCAAAGTCTTAAAAGTTAAAGCCCAAGGAGTTTAAATACCAAATCTTTGATTTACTTACCTTTGGATGAGCTTTGATTCATCCAAGTAAACCTAATACACATGAAAAATGTCCACTGGAAGAGTTAAGTTCAACTTAATTATGAATTTGCACAGTGAAAATGTATTTTTCACGTTTTCGTGGTGTGAAAAAGATGGCTCCAACATCTAGGTGTGTAAAGCGCAGCCACGAAAGAATTCCTGTAAATTTGGATTATTCATAAAGCCCAGCAGGGGGCAGCTGGCATGGTTGCAAAAAGGAATCTGGAAAAAAGCAACCATATTCCAGATGTGTGTCACCAGTAAACACTTTGCTAATGACTTTGTGGCCTCAAATGTTTGTTTTTAAGTACTTGTGTTAAGCTAATGTTTAGATTTAAAGTAGAGCAGCGGGGTATATTTGACTTGTGACTGCCTTTCACAGTGTCATTGGTTTGTCAGTCATGTCCTCCTCTCACTCGTGACAACTGGTCTTAAAAGAGACGAGATGAGGAGGGACATGATGCTGAAGTGGAGGCTTCGGAACTTTGTTAGCTGCTTGTTGGTGCAAATTGTGAATCACAATGGGAGAGAAAGCTGAATTAAGTGACTTTGAAGGTTGACGTGCTGGAACTATCCCCCACAACCCTGACATGGAAGACGGCTTTGAGCTTTTACCAAAGCAACAGTTACTCAAACCATAACTTCTTACAACCAAGGTGTGCAGAAGAGCATCTCTGAACACACAACATGTCAAGCCTTGAAGCAGATGGACTACAGCAGCAGAAGACCACACCGGGTACCACTCCTGTCCGCTAAGATAGGCTCACTAAAATTGGACAACAAAAGATTGAAAAAATGTTGCCTGGTCTATTCGGTGTTTTTCCTGAGACGTTTGGGTCAGGATCAGTGTTGGGGAGTAATGGAATACATAAAAAGGTGGAATTCAGAATACAGTTACTTTGTTGAATTAAATGGATTACACGGCGGTCTTTTCCTGTTTCATGTGTTCGGCTATGTCCTCTCTATTTTTGGTAATTCCACGCCAGTGGAAACCCAAACAAAACACGCATTAAGAGGCTCTAATGCCTGAGTCTCAATCTCGCGGCCCATGTCACCTCTACTTGCGGCTCGCATAATGATGTGAAGAAATATTTTTAAAAATTATTATTCAAAAAATTATTTAATATGAAGGCAGATACAGAGTGTTACAGGCATCGCCCTAAAAAATATAGCCTGGAAGCAGCCTGGAAGCAGCCTGGAAGCAGCCTGGAAGCAGCCTTGCAGCGCATCTCTCTGTCTCTCGCTAGCAAAGTTGACCCAGACAGCAAAGTAAAGCTAGTTTTTGGCTACGAGCCCGACACAAACCCGACGTATTAGCCAGAGGTCCCTTTACTACGGTTCGGAGCCGCGGATCTGATCTGAGATCGCTGCAAAAAGTGCAGCCTTACCTAATGTCCACCCTACTGTTACTCATTTTATATTAAGATTTAAAAATCTAGTTGGTATTGCTATGGCGAGTAACCTTCAGTAATAGTAATTCAGTAAGTATTCAGAATACGTTACGCTCATTGAGTAATGTAACGGAATACGTTACAAAATACATTTTGGGGCATGTATTCTGTAATCTGTAGTGGAGTAACCTTCCCAACACTGGTCAGGATTTGGTTCATTTAAACCCCACAGTTTACCTGTATTTGCTGAATCCACAGTAGGTCCATAATTTGTTGGATAAAAACACAACTTTTGTAGTTTTACCTCTGTACACAGCCAGTTGATTTTAAATCAGGTAGTCAGCATGTAAGCGAAGTGCAGACTCTCAGTTTTTTTATACACAGTCTCCCATGTTCCCCTTTTTCATTCGGCATGTGTTCATAATGCTGAAATGTTCGTGTTAAACGGGGATAGTGGTTTTACTATTATCAACGTTTGCTAGTAAGCATTAAGCAAACATATGACTGAGACTGACTGGACTGTGGCTAGTTTTTGTTTGCTTTTGCAGGTAATTTAATCACCAAGCTGGTATCGGTCCATTTTTTTATTTTATTTATTTTTTGGCCATGATGCTGGGGCAGATTAATTCATACGCAGGCAAAGAAAAATCTCTGTGCCCGATTTCATAGTAATCCATCAAGCTGCTGTTGAGAAATTCCTTTCAAAACCACAAATGTGAAGCTCATTTGTTTTAGAAGACAAACAGCAGCCTGAGTAAACAGTATCTGCAATCATTTCTGCTTGACTAGTTTCAATAGCTGGCATGAAGCACGACTTTTTTTCTTCTTCTTTTTTTCATGGGGTCTGACACTTTGGATTTGAATATTAGCACCAAGTGTGCAACTCTACTTCATTTCCATGCCGATATATGCATGTGTGGGAGGAAGAGCGACGAGCGGGGAATGGAGGTGGAGAGAGAGAGAGGCAGAAAGTGAAGAAGAAGTGGGAGAGATAGGGAGTTAGTTAGAATTAGAGATGGAGAGTAATTCTTTTTTAGAAATAGACGGACAGAGGGAGAGGGATGGCGGAAAGGAAGCTGAATTAAGGTAGAGAAAAGCTGCTAGGCACTCTTTCCCACACTCACACACACACACACACACACATACATAGGGGATATCCCACACTGTTTACAGTGCAATCGAGTCAGCGGCTGGTTTATTTAATCAGAGTTCAGCCTCAGAGACTATACATTGTCTTAATCTCCTAAACAAGATTTACCAGCCAGTCAACTTTTGGACAGAACACTCCGAACAGAATCCAGCAACTTTGACCACAAACAGCACAGGATGAAATCAGCGCAGTCATGGTGGATCCACTCCTGAATGCACCCATCTGTCTCTGGCTGTATTTACACGCGCACGTGTGTGTCTGTGCACATGTGCGAGCTTGGTTTTAGGCAGATTTTTACCTGTATATGGAAACAGTGTCTGTCCTAACCTTTTTTGCAGAGACCAGATGCTCTCTTTGAGGTAGTTTGACTGTCATTAAAAGATATTTGGCAAGGGAAGAGAGGCTACAACAGATGTGGCTTTATAGGTAGCTATGATTTGCAGATGGTACAGTAGGATGGTTTTGCTCTTTTTTTTCATGTTTGTTTAAGGAGACGTGAGTAAAAGAAAGGTGTGTGTGTGTGTCTGTGTGTGTGCGAGAGACTGAGCACTAAAATGGGAGTGGTTCTGCAGCGTGTGTGTGAACCTCTAACACAGATGTCCATCACTCCTTGAACACTCTAGCTACTGGCTAGGAAGACGGTTATAGGCATGCACGCACAATTATATTATAAGTTAAATCGAGTTTTACTAACATTATTAGTTCTTGAAAAAAGCAGAATTAAATTACAGTTACTAATCAAACTGTTGACGATTACTTAGATTGTATAGTTTTTATGCTTACACGAATGCAGCAGCATTAAGGTTAGGAGCAGGTCTAGACGGGCTGTGTTTATTTCTGTATACACTAAAAGGTTAAGAACAGTTTATCTGCCAATCAGATCGTTGCAGGCCGAGATGGGTGGCCATTGCCCCAGACAAGATCGCCTTCAGTGCTGGAAATTTACCAATATTTCCCTCATAAAATTGGAAAGCGGTTCTAATATTACAGTAAAAAGTAAAGCTTGTTTATCAGCTGTCACCATCGAAATGCTGGATATTAGATGTGAAGAACTATCTAGACCCTGAGGTCTTTGCTTCATTATGACTCAATTTAAATTTTTTATTTTTTTTTTAGGAAATTTTAATTAGGTGCAAGACGTTCCATTGCTTTGATGTGTTAATTAAATGGCTCTTATATTTCAAAAGTAACCTTCCCAATCCTAGTCGCAGGCATTTTTAGAGTTTCCAGCTCAACTGAGCTGTGTGATGTCGGACTGCGAGCCAGTCCACCTGCCGTTCCAAATAAGAGCAAGGCTTCCAGATGTGTGCACAGGCATTCGAGCACATTTATTTCTGTAGTGCCCTTAAGGGCACCACCTGGCTGAAACTGCCCCATATACAGCTTTAATTTAGTTCTGAGGGCCAGAAGAGTCAGTAGAGGACCTATTTCTGATAACCTGCAGATTTCCGTGCAAGATTTCACGAGTCACATGAATTTTAAACACAACAAAATTAAATATTTCCTTCCTCAGACTGTTATGTTTTTAAAGATATTTATCTTAAAGAAAAATTACTATTAAATATGGCCTTTTAACATTTCGCCACATCCGATTACAGGTATTAATAACTTGATAGGATGTCCTAAGAGGTGTAGGTTGAAGCAGACTTGGAGTAAAGTACCTTGTAATGGAAGTCCATAGCAGTAAGCCTGAAGCTTAAGTCCTCCATTTGAGTGTGACATGACTCAGTAACTACTGGGGCAAATCTCCCACTATGGGGGCACTTTAATTGGAAGTAGTAGCTTCTCTTGAGTAAAGAAGTCTTCCCTTAAGAATATTGCAGAATGCTAAGGAGCTTGCTCTGACTTCACCTTCTCTGTGTTTGAGCTGAGGTGCTGGGAGCGATTGCAAGTGTTTATGTAGGAACTGAGCTGTTTGTTTGATAAACTGCACTGTGGAAATTCATAGATGAGGGAAACAGACAGTCCCAAACGCAGGACAGCGTTTTGCTCCGAGCGTGCTCACAGAGAGGAAATGTCATCAGCAGATTTCTCTGACTGCCATAAAACCATCACTTCGTCTCTCCTACCTTGTCTTTCTTCAGATCGTTCGACGTACTTTTATCCTTTTCTGCCGTGCCTCCTCTTTTCCTCCTGTTGTGTCATCACTTGGCTTCCCACCCCCACTTCCCATGCCCTATCTACTTCCTCTCACGCTTGTCTCTCCGTCTTTTTGTCCCGCAGTCTGACGTCTTATTTACTTCTTTCTGGTCAGATGAGCTCAGGACATCGCTGGAGAGCAGATGGGACACATGCCAGACTTAAAAGGCCTCAGGTGGAGGGAGAAAGAGAAAGAGAGATGCGCTTAGGCAGTGTCTGCTTATTATTTATACTCGGCTGAATGATGCTTTTCTGAGCCCGTTGTTCTGTCGCCCTCCCCGCGTGGCTCGTGTGCGCCGCTCTGAGCCAAAGGGTCAATGGGGTCAGCCTCCACCCAACTCTCTGTCGCTCCGTCCGAGCTTGTTTACAGCTTTTTACTGTCAGCGTAGACGAGGCTCCCGTGGGGTCGGCGGTGAGGTGTGAGGGGGGGACACACGTACACATGTACACACATACTGGAAGGGAGGCAAAAAAAAAATTCACTCAGCAGCCAGAGCTATAGACAAGGTTGCTATAGCAACAGCCTGTCCTACCTCTGAGCTGAACACCTATACAGTATAAGCATAAATGCATGCACGCCCAGAGATGAAACAAACACAAATATGCTAAAGTTGCTATAGTAAAAAGAGTCCCTCCCCCCCCCTTTACCTTCAAAGCCTAATTGTCATTAACCAGCTCGGCACCGCGGGAAATTAATGGTGCAATTTTTATGTTACAAAATTTTTTTTTAAATCTTGCTGGTGGCACTGCAGCATCTTGGCTTGAATGGGTTGTGATTAGCCAGAACTTGGTCTTAATTTAGCTGCAAAAGAGCATTAGCTGTCTCATGAAAGATTTTATTTGGAGATGGGGGTGGTGGGGAGAGGGAATCAGAAGCGCTGAGGGTGGAATTAAGAGTCCCACCCCACCGCCCCCCGCCGACAGTGTCAGCTGTCTCATCGTAGCCGAATGTACGTACCAAAGTGAGCTGAGGCTCGGATCTTACTGTAAACTTTTAGTGACGCGGTTCAAAACAAGTCTCCAGAGTTCCTTTTAGTTGCTTTTTTGGAAAATTACTGGGGAAATTCAGTCACTTCAATCTGTGAGGACTCACTTAGGCATTTTCTCATTTTTCTCTACACGTTTTAGCATTTTTGTCCGATACGAGTGTAGAAATTTTAGAAAATGCGTGCAGGGTTTCACTGCAGCTTTCAAGTTTTGACACTGACAGTAACTGAGCTAATGGTCTTGCTACTGCCAGGTTTCCCACGCTAACGGTCCCGGCTTTTATCAAACACGATGGTTTCTTTTCCCTGCAAGAAACATAAATGTTGGCTATACAGCAAAAACACTGTTCTTTGATCACTTCAACTAAATTAATTCAAACACTGTTAGTGTTCGGTAAATTGGAACTTTAACAATAACACAGCTTACAGGCAATTTTACATTTTTTAAACAACCCAACAAAGCAAAAAAAAAGAAAGGGAAAAAAACCCAAAACATAAAAGCCAAACCTTGAATGTTGGCTTCATTTAATTTAATTTAAACAGAAGCCATTTAAATCGAGGTAGAGAGTACCAGGTCTCCATCTTTTTGTAAATATAGGTAATCGAAGTTGTAGGATGGCGGCCATCTTTTGTACAAATATAAGAGGGTTAGGCTTCATCCAGTTAATGGGGATCATTTTTCTTGCATGTAAAATATAGCACTGCTGTAACACGTGTTGTCCGGTAGGAAAAAAAGGGCTGATTTTCCCTTTGCCATTTCTTAGTCAACAGTCTCATACAGGTGCTTATTTTCTATATCTAACATTCACACACTCACACTCTGATAGATCTATCAGGGAAACTCTTGCTTAAGGATATTTTCACACGCAGTCATCGAGGAGACTGGGATCAAACTGCCGGCCTTCTAATTGGTGGACAACCCACTCTGTTTCTTTATTTAGATCTCTTTCAGGTTATTTAAGCAGCACTCACTAACTGCAACCTGGAACATGTAATGACTCTCTATTCCTTTCCCTCCCTTTATGTTTCTCTTATCAGCATTTGTCAGAGCTGTTAGCGGTGGTGCGTCTTCCCTTCATCCACCCGTCCTATCTGCTGAACGTAGTGGACAACGAGGAGCTGATCAAATCTTCAGAGGCGTGTCGCGATCTGGTGAACGAAGCCAAGCGTTACCACATGCTGCCTCATGCACGGCAAGAGATGCAGACGCCGAGGACCCGCCCGAGACTTTCTGCCGGTACGTGCGCACACATAAAGCACAGATAAACTGACGTCCATCATTTGTGCCCTGGCCTCGGTAGCGGTCACGTGATCTGCCTCCCACATAACTGACCCGGAACACACTCGTCGGCATCTGGGCACCCACGCGCTCACACATATCCTCGATTCATATTTTACTGCAGCAAGGTGACCGAGAGGTCAGGGCTCCACACGAGACGCGGGCTCACCAGTGCACTGGATTGATTTTTTTTTAGCCCACAACTCAAAGGCGGTGATTTAGAACTCGGTAATGTTTTGCACACAGCTACTGTAAATGCTCGAACGTACATGTGGGCAACGGGTCACGTATCCAAAAGTCACGACACGTTTTACTTTCAGCAGTCGCTCAAACAGCTTCTGCATCGAGTCTGATTGAGGTAACCTTGAAAAGTTAAACACGGCCAGCTGTAGTGGCTTTCCAAGGATTGATGCTATAAACTTTTATTAAAGCAAACCTAGCACATAAACAACTTTCTTAACAGCAGCTAGGCACAGTAGGATTTCTTGCTTTGAGATTCTTGGAACTGGCCGATCATTTGCTCTTCTACTGCAACCCAAGTCCAAGTCATTTGAAGACAGTGTTTGTTTACATCGTTAAAATCAAAGAATAATTCCAGAAAATTGGAGGGCGCCTGCAAATTGCTTTTGGCCGTCAGATTTTTTTTCCCCGTAGGTCGGCCAGGATCCCGTTCTTCACCCTGTAAAGCTTTACCTAATTATAGCGTCTGCGTGGCATTATGAGTTTCGCACCAGCACACCTTACCGTTCAGCACAAGTCATTTCTGCTTGGTAGAATAAAGATAATTGCCTAACAAATGGCACTTTATGCAGGTCAGTTTACCGAGCCGACTCTGCTGTCCGGCCGTTGCGTTTTTGAAAACACGAGGAGGTCAGCGTTAGGTCAATATTTTATTTTTTTGAATCTTTAATTGCCTGTAATCCAGCAGCACGCGAAGAATTATCTGTTTCTTGAGAGAAGACATTTGTGGCGTTACATATGCTCACCTTCATCCCATTACTCATCCTCGAGCCGCTAGTTTCTCTTTGTTCTCGGCACTTTCTTGAAGCATTTTCTGTCAAGGCGCATTTTATAGTGTTTGGTATGTGCATATCTTATGCCTTCTACATCCCCCATTATGCAGGCTGAAGTGTGTATTGATTCCCAGTTGCTTGTGGCTCTGTACAACAGAATTATATAAATGCATAAATGCTGCCGGGATGAATACATTCATGATGCATTATACCCCAATGGCTCAATGAATGAGAAATATATGTAAGTTTTTCCGATCAAGTTTTGAACTCCTGTGAAGCTAAAACACTTATTATGACTGACTGTCTGAGGCATGCGTTTAATCAGGGCATCACTGCCGAGAAGCCTGCGTTCTAATGCACTGAATGCACCTTTTCTTGTTTGGGTTAGTAAATGCTTTTTGCATCATTTTAACATATTTTACGATGCTTAAGCGTGCACGTGATGCCAAACGGGCTTGTTCGCCTGCCCCGCTTCCGTTGCTCAACCATCTGCTCCGCTGGGCAAGGTGGGTTCTGCGCAGCGGGGTGCATCGTCGCTGGGATTTCACCGCAGACGAGGAGACGGCAAGAAAGATAAAACGATGAAGACTCGAAGGAGAGTTTGAGGTTGTTCGGTATCACTCGCGTGTAGGCGAACCAGTGATAAGGAAGAACAGGAGGAGAGGTCACAGTGTGGTCACAGAGGGGGAGAGAGGGGGATCAGAAATGAAATTTGAAGGGCAGACATTTGATTGAGTTTATTCCTTGAGCATGCGTCTTCTTGTGTAAGCAGTAAGCGAGTGTGTGTGTGTATTTTAAATGTGCACAAGCAGATGGGGCACCACCTGAGCTCGGTTGATAAGTCTGTCATGCGGAAAAAGAAAGGAAAACTGCCATCCGTGAAGCACTTCTTGCTGAGCGCAGTCAATCTGTGAACTTGTGAGTCGCGTGCATACGTGGGTGTGTTACAGTGTGCGTGCGTGCGGACACACGCCTCACACCTCCATTTCTTTACACTCGAGATAAATTTGAGTCGAATTGCACTTTTTCCAGCCTTGAATTTTTTTAAAGTTATTCTTGCGGGACAGATTTTTAATTAACATCCTTTCACATTGAGACTTAAATAATAAGAGTTGCGCTCACGGTGCCGGTGTTCCTTGGCCATTTGTTAGCTGAGCCCAACGAATAATGGATCATTAAGGCTGACTATTTAATATTTGTGAGGAGAAAAAAAGGAATAAGACAAGTCGTATATATTTAATTTCATGGGGGGAAAAAACTGAATAAAACACCCAAATTGGTTGGCGAACCAATTAGTTTTGCGTTCTAGGAAAATTTTGTTATTGTTGTTTTGGGGTTTTTGTTTTTTGTTTTTTTTCAAGGATGCAACAAATGGGACACAGGGCGTTAATTAGCGAGCTTCTGATGGAGCCAGGCCAGCTCTTTATCCCCTATGTTTAGGCTTTGTTAAAGACAAGGTATCTGTTTGGCTGTTAGGTAACAGATATAATTCTCTGACATCTTATTTTCTGAAAACCTTAACCTATGGTCAGAGTGAAAGGTTAGGCTGGGTTATCCCAGCTGATGTTGGGCAAAAGGCAGGGGCCACCCAGTTCAGACTGTACATATAAACTATTGAACAAATTAAGATCGAGGTTTGAAGTTTTCAAGATTCAACGTGTTTGAACTTTTGTTCAAACAGACAATAAAATATCTGATCAGACAAGAGACAGTTTCTAAAATCAGATTTTTAAATGATTGTCCAACATGCACATCAATAGCATTACATATGTGACAAGCTGTACGGTCTCTAAGGATGTCATTAAGACTTTGTGGGGATTTATGCTTGAGTGTGTAATTTACTCCGTAGCTGTGTCGTAATGCTAAGCCCCCTGGAAGTGTAGCTAAACGTCAGGTCGACGTAACCCGAAACTACTGCGGTTGGCCCGTTCAGAACCCTCGATTCCTCCTGTGCCACCCCTGCTGGATGGGTCGGTGTGCGGGCTGCACCCAACTGGTTCAACCTTAAGCTCAAGGTCAGAGGTCACCTTTATACTGACACCTCATTTTATATCAATAAAGACGTTGTTTGCCGACCATTCAAATAGGTTTGGAGGTTTTCCAAAGGTAGCTGCACAGGTAGAGACAGCCCTCACTAACTTCTGGTGCACATCCAGTCATTTTATTCCATATCCAGGCCCGAGACATGACAGAAACCACTCGGTTCAGAAAAGAGCTTAAAGGGTTACTCCTAGTAGGCTTTCACAGGATAAAGAGCTAGTAACTGTGTAAAGTACCATGTTGGTCAGCAGTAGCTGTTCTGCACACGGAGCAACATTAGCATTAATGATTTTGTTTTTGTCCATATCATCAGTGTGCATCCACTATTCACTCTCCTTTTAGCTGTTTTCAGAGAGTCCTGGTGTGTTTATACCGTTTGAGCTGTTAAATGTACCAGCTTTACTGAACACGTAGCAGAAAGTGGCTTTTCTGAGAGAGTTTCTTACTGGAATCAGTTGCCGAATTCCAGGAAACAGTCTTGACGAGAGAGCAGTAAGAATTTAATGAAGTAAAAGAAATGTGACTTTACAGCCCATAAAAACTTACCAGTTTTTTAAACATGGTAAAAAGGCACCAGAGGGTAGAAGTACAAACTCCCATTCCTAACTGTACGTAAGTAAACAACAGCAAATATTAGCTACTTTCTTAATATAGATGTATACGCTTTAGATATGGTTTTCTTTTTTCTTAAGATACTAAATGTGCTTGTGAAATTTCATTTGTTCCACGTTGTTGCTGAATTAAGCTCATAAATCATGACAAATGTAAGCTAACTGCTAATAAGAATATTAATGGCCTATGAAGATACACGCTGCAGTGTGCTTATAAGATGGAATAGCAGGAACTTTTTTTTTAAGTTTAACCGAAAGTGAGACATTTTAATGAGTACTTGCTCCATTAGCTGCAAGCTCTAAAAAAAAAAAAAAAAAAAAGTTATTTCTATTGTGGCTAAACAGAAGCAGCCAGATGGTTTTCACACATCCCTTAATTGTCTTGTTTTTGCCAGGTTTTTCTTTATGTAGAGTCCTGCTGTGCTGCAATGTTGTAATTTCTCTCCTTCTCTTGCTTTTCTTTTTTTTTGGACTTAATTGCTCGGTTTTTATTGATTGTTAATCAGTCACTCTGACAAGCCCTGGCATGTCACGTATTGTTTTGCTCTTTGCAGAGTAAATAATACTGTGTTGATGGGGAAAAAATAAAATAAGATAAATCTGTTTGTAACGATACTGGACGACGTTAGGGCAACGCTCATTTTTTTTCCTCTGGAGACAAAAGTCGTGAAACCCGAATCACAACCGTGACATGAAGTTCATTCTTCAGCTGAGATATTCGTGTGCCTTATAATAAACAAATTCTTCTAACTTTAGTTTCATTGGATGCTAATTAAGGAGCCAAAAAATGTGTTCGGCATCGAAACGGGCTCTCTGTGATCTTCAAATACAAATGCAGTTTTAAAATTAGATGTGTTAATACGCTCGGTTACTGCGTGAATGTGTGTGCACCGATAGCAATGTTGCATCTTTTTTTTGCAGTTTTTTTAAAACATAATGTGCACCATTGATTTAAATGTTATTTTTTCCTCTTGTCACCCCTAATTTCCCTCGGTTTGCTGCTGCATCTGTGCATTTTGCATTAACTGCCTTCTGTCTTTCACATTTGGCCCAAAAAGTCTTGGGTAAAGTGAAAACTATGGGTGTCTCGTAATGAATCCGTGGCATTTTGTGTAGTGTATGTGAATCCATTAGCTGCTAATTGGTTAATTAGACTGTGGATGTGCATCTGATTAGCTGTCATTAGACTTTGCAGGGGATCGGGAGGGGATTAAACAGCCGCCGGTGCTGCAAATTTTACCCTCAAACATTTTTGCCTTAAGTCGTATGAGTTGCAATCCGGCTTTGAGGAGTGTTGACATCCATATACAGTTTGTGTTTGCCTGCTATTAAGCAGCAAGCAAAGTTTTCTTTTGTGTGCATGCTGTGTGCGAATGTGCGTGCACCCAGACAAACTCATATATTATGCTCCCATTTCCCTCTCTCCACATGTGTCACTGTGCTCGGCTCAGAGGAGGGTGGAGAGCGCCAGGGCAAACTGTTAACTCAACCCAGCCAAGTGGAATAGCACTCAGACAAATGAGCTGTAATGACTAGGAGACGCAGGGGTCCAGCTCGCCTCATACTGTTTCTCTGTCTTTGCTCACTCGCGCACACACGCGCGAGCACACACTCACATTGTTAAAACTTTAAATGCATACACTGTGGGAGGGAATCCTTAAACAGTAGCTGCACTCTCAGCCAGCCTTTCCCTCTGTCCACTTCATCATCTGTAATCAAGCGTTCATGTATCTAAAGCTAGAAAAGTGCAACTGCAGACACATTTACGACTTTGAGTGTGTCGCAGGTTTAGCTTTTTTTTGTCATCCTTAATGCCAGAAAAAAGGAGGTTGTAATTATAGATTACATACTTTTATGAAGTGTTAAAGTAAGAAAATGCTCACAGCAAATTGTTACTGACCGTTTTTACATTCCTGCGACATAAGGCCAGCCAGAAAATGCTGCGCTAGTGGTGGCGGTCTAAAATGGGTGGATTTTATTAGATCAGCAAGCACAAATAGTGCGGCTTGCATCCACAGTTTAGAGACAATAAAAGCAGGCTGTTGTGCGAGGTCCTAAAGGCCCGTAGGCGTGACATTCATCTACTCGTTCACACCTCCGCCAGCCAGGAGATCCTTGGAGAGTAGTTGTAGCGTGCCACCACTGCAAAGAAAGGAGAACAACACTCACAGCTTGTAAAGAGAGCATAGAAGATCATCAGATAACTTTCTTCTGAAGTCTGCCACCTACTGCTTTTGGCTCGGGTCTGATAAACCACTCTGCATCGCTGATCCCCCTCCGGTGCTTCCTCATCACTGCTGACAGCAGTTCTTTTTGGTGGAATAATTGAATTTATTTGTCATCTTTCTGTGTGGATGCACAGCCTCAATGCTAACCATTAAGCAAAGGTGATGGCGACTGGGAGGCTGTCAGCAGTTTGGAAAGACAATTGTGTGCTTTGCTGGGTTTTTTTTTTTATGTCAGGACTTTGTTGATTGTTGTCCTGCTCTGTGTAATTATTCAGCCTGGTTTGTCTTGTAGAGCCAATGCAGCATGAGATTGCTCTGCCTCACCTCTCAAACCGGAAACGCGGGATGCAGGAGAATGTGCCAGAAATGTCTTAATCGCTCTCTGCGAAGAGTGCCCTTCAGCAGATTCCTCTTCCGATTTTATTTCTGGAGTCTGAGATTGGTATTTTAGGAGGGGGAGAGAGAGAGCGAGGGAGAAGGAGACAGAACAAGTAAGTGCAAAAGAGAGAAACTTAGATGCAGCTATGCACTGGAGAATTGGGAGTATGAGTTTTTTGATATTCCTTGGGCTTATCAGTGAAAATCTCAGCAAACACAACTGTCCCAGCTCATAAATGTAACATGGAGGCAGTAAATCCAGAAGAGATAACCACTGGTCTGAACGTCTGCGGGGGCTGCAGCAAAATTAAGGTTCCCTCCACTTGTCCTTTTGACTTGTGACTGCTGCCAGCCCGAGCTCCCAGGAAGGGAGGGAAAGGGCAAGGGAGGAGGGGAACGGGTGAACGATTGCTTCCCCAGCCGCTGCCAGAAACCTTGACTCATCCTGTTCCTGAGCCGCGGTTCGTGCTCACGAGCAAAGTGAACAGCATTTACAGAAGCACGGATCAGTCTCAGCATCGTTCATGCCACATCTGGTACTCTGACCTGCTGTACCGGCTGCGAGGCTGGAAGGATGCATCAGCCTCATCCAATATTCAAGAGGAGGGATGGGGTGAGCCTGCTTTGGGCTCTATCGTTGCGTGTGCTGACGGTGCAGATTCAGACATTTGGATGGAAAGTGCATCAAATCATTGAATCATCAGAAGGTTTAGATCCACTATATGTTGAATCCTAAAGGAACTGACATGTCTTTTCTTTTATTAGGAAAATTTGGATTGTAACATATCGTTAACAAAGTTTAAAAAATAAGATATACTTGGACTCGTTACCTTCAGTAGAGTGCTCTGATCCTTGTTTATGCTCGCTCCTCAGCGCCTCAGTGCCTTCCTACCACTCCCCTACAGCATCAACAGTGTGCAGCGCTTGCTAAAAAGCAAAAAAACCTAAAAAATAAAAGTTTCATCCCAAACATGAGCAACATTTATCATGGTGCTATTTTGGTCGATGTCTAGGATCTTCACTCGCTCCTACCTGTGCGTTGTAAGCGCGGGCAAAAAGTTGCTAACTACAGTTCACTTAGTAGTCACCGGTATCATTAATAAAAAAAGATCATTTTAATATTATAAATGATCTCTATTGTACACACAGAAACCAGTTTTTGTACATGTGAAGCTCTCATTGCCCATTCTTCTAGTTATGTCTAGCAGTAGTGTAGCTAGCTCGGTGTATGGAAGGGGATTTCGAGGTGAACTGAGCCTCTAAGTGTTGTTCGAGGACACTTAAACCCTTCACGACGTTTGTTTTTCCCTTCTAAGGAGACCAGCCATCACTGCAGATTTTCAGTCAACAGATGCCCAGCAGACAATAAAATGCACACACACTGCACGAACGCAAGCACACAAGATCCATTTCAAGCACGCTCACTGCACCCTCCCTGGACTCTGACTTTCCTTTGGAGCCCTTTGGCCCTCTGATCCTCACCGTAGCAAATTAACACCCCGGGAGAGAAATTATGGGATTCGGAGGGGGGGGGGAATGCTAAAGAGAGAGAACGGAGAGAAGCGGCTCAGATAAGAGAAAACGGCTCTGCGGCTGTCACTGGGACTGTGATACCCAATGAGAAAAAGTCTTCATCCTCATAGTTTTCTGCACTTAAACTCTATATGAATGTATATTATTTACACATGTATATATCTATGCAAGCTTTTGTAAAAAAAAAACAACAACAACAACAAAAAAACAGATTTTCCCTCTTTCTTTTTTTAGTCACACTAGACGAGATGGTTGTCGTTTGTGTAGTCTTATGATTTATGTGTCTAATGTCTGGCTGCAAAGCAGATAGGTTTTAGAGGGAGAGACTTATGGAAAATAGAGCTTAAATTGACATAATCTTACAGTCTGAACAGTTATTTGAGCAATGTTCTCATTTATAAATTATATTGTTTTCATACTTTACACCTCCTCTACTAAGCATTAAGGAGAAAATGTACAGTTAATATAAAAAAGAGAACGTGGAGAAGTGCTTTAAATCAATTTTCAGAGCAAATCGTGTATATGTAAATAGAATGTTTGATATGCCTAGTGTAATTTACTGAAGACGTGTTGTGTACAGTAATAAATCTTTTCAAGCTGAAGTGAGTGCACTTAATGACCAGATCAGTAGCTTTTGGCAATAGCGCCCCACACTGGTGGGTGAAAGTGTTAAGTCTACTCAACTACAGTAAGTAACTATTTATGAAGAACATCAAAGTCCACAACAATTACTAAGTTGCAATCATACATCACTCCAACTAGTCGATGCAGTTGGCTCCGCCCCTCCCTGAGCCTAGCTCCGTCTGAGGTTTCTTCCTGTTAAAAGGGAGTTTTTCTCTCCCACTGTCGCCAAGTGCTCGCTCATAGGGGATGGTTGGGGTTTTCCCTGTATTATTGTAGGGGTTTACCTTACAGTGTAAAGCAAGTTGAGGTGAATGCTGTTGTGGTTTGGCACCATTAATAAAACTAAATTGCAATGAATTTCAGCAGAGCGATTCCCCAAAAATTAGTAGTCGAACATTTGGCATAGCTCTGCTTGGTGTGCCATGTGTCCTTAAAAACTTTGAGACAGCTGGAAAAGTGCGGGACAAAAGAAATAATGACAGACCTTAAAAAAAAGAACTATATCTGAAAGTCACGTACTTAAGAAATAAGAAAAATATCCAGCAAAGACCTGAGAGATCCATCTGGAAGTTCAGTTGATCCACCTACAGTTCACTAAAGCCTCATCAGAAATGGTCACAGTGGAGGGGTGGCTGTCAAAAAGGGTTCTTAAGGAAGGGAAACGGGGAGAAAAGATAGGCATGCCAAATTACTGGACTGAAAATCAGCAGTAACTAATTGGACTTGCCTGAAGTACGTTATAATGTGCTCTGATTGGTGGTTAAGCTGTCAGGCAGCGAATGACAGCCCGAACATTCAAAAAGTTTGCACTGGAGGTGAATGAGTTCAATGTGGACTACCTGCTGGTAGCCTAAATAAGTTTTTAAAAACACAAAGAAGTATAAAAATTGATCTTAGAGCTCAAGTCAGAAGCACAATGCTGCTTTTCCAACCAACAGGCCAAACTGTTAAATTATCAAAGTTACTGAAAGGAAAAGAAGCAAAATTCACACATTTAAAAATCTGCAACCGTGAAACTTTAGTTAGTCGCACCGTATCGTAGCTCTACTTCTGAGGAACGTAATACAAAAATACCTTAAAAAGCTGTATATGTTTTGCATGTAAAAGAAACTTGCATAGATAATGTTTCAAATCTAGGTATTGCTCAAGGATAAGATAAACTGGGAGTCACAGTTCACAGTTTCAAATGGTTATTTATTTACAAGCTATAAATTGGATGTCAGTAAGAGTCAAGCGAGCGAACATCTGGATGAATCCATGATGAACGTTGGGTGGGACTCAGAGGGTGGTCCATTCACCTTGTGTGTCTGAGAGGTCAGGCAAGTGTAATAAATCATCCAGGTGATCCACTCTAGTACTAGTACCTGAACTTCAAAGCTGAGATTTGTTTCTTCGGTGCTGTACTGTAGTATACACTGGTAATTAGATATTGAGAGTACAGCTTGTCTGGATTGTATGGAAACTAAAGTCTCAAGTTCCACTCTGTTGAGTTACTTCTATCCCACTTGTTTTTGTCTCTGTGACTTCACCCAGCCGAACCCCCAATGCCCCTGTGGCCCTTCTGCTGCAAAGTATGCCTGGTTAAAGCAAGGTCATAAAAGGCTGCGAAAGGTAAAAAGTGCACAAGGCAAAAGAGCAGGAAGCAGTGAAGGAAGATGAAATGGTGAATACATTGGAAGGTAGAGCAAAGACTCTTGGGGTTTAAGACAAAAAGAACGGAAGAGAAAGAAAGCAGGAGAGAGGGCAAAGCCTCCCGTAGGTTGAGAGAATGAGAGAGATGTTAGCCACGGGGTTAAAAAACAGCAGAGAAAGAAGGAAAGGCAGGTCGCAGCACGAGGCAGAGACCAAGGAGAACAATAAAAAGGTGAAATAAGACCCATTGTGGAAGCAGGGAAAGAGAAAAAAAACAATCTTCTCATTCTATCTTTATCTTCATATCAGCCTTGCTGACTATACATCTGTGTACAAGTGTGTGTTTGCATCCACATCGAGAATCCAGCATGGGGTAAAGCATGGACCGTGTGCTCCCGTCAAAGATGGGTTTCATTTAGTTGAATTGGGTGGAAGCGATGCACAGAAACATTCAGGGGTATTTGTGGGCGTGTGTGTGTGTGTGTGTAGTCGCATCATACTACGTGGGTGGGCTTCAATTTGAGAATCAGCTCTTACACAAGCCTGCCCGTCCCTCAGACTACATCCTTTTTTGGAGCTTTTTGTATTGCCACACAATACACCTCCTCCCGTCACCTTGTTTTTCCTCTTTATGCTCGCTCTCTGCCATGCTGCTAAACTCATCTGCTGTCTGTGTTTCTAATGCCAAACAGATGTAACTGATATTTTTCTCTGATGGGCAAAAATCTCTATCTAGCTGATGAACATTAGCTCCATTGAAGAGGGACTTAGCTTCTGCTAATGTACTAATAAATAGTAGATGTAGCTATCATGATGTCACCTATTGGTTTCCAGTTCTGAAGCCTCAAGATGAGCTTTTCCACTGTCTTAGTGAAACTGCATGGTCATTGGTTGAAAGCCCCGGTATACCGATCCTGCTGGTCAGTTTGCATGCCACCGGTAATGTTATCACATAGCCACATATATGTATGCTTGCCATTTCAGTGCAAGGGCAAGACGGTGGTTAGCATTGTTGCCTCACAGCAAGCAGGTCCTGAGGGTTCCTCCCACAGCCAACATGCATTACTGGGGTTAGGTTCATTGGTAATTCTAAATTACCCATGGGAATGTGAGTCTGTATCTCTGTGGGTATCTGTGTCAGAATGGAGTACCCTGCCTCCCGCCCTATGGAAGCTGGGACAGGCTCCAGCTCCTATGCTGAGGCCATGTCCACACTAATACATTTTCGTTTGAAAACACATCGTTTTCTCTCCGTTTTGGCCTCCCGTCCACACAGACGGCGTTTTGAAAACGCTCTCGTTTCGCGTGGCAATGTGGACAGCGAAAACGGAGACTTTTCGAAAATGATGACGCATTTTAGTCATGTGATGCAGTCATGTGACCAATTAAACAAAGATAGCGGAGGGCATTATACAGCAGTTGTTTTGTTTGCTCTCAAATTTGACAGCCCTATCAAAGATTAATAGCAGTCTGTACATGCTCCAGAGAGCTTTTCTTTAAATTCTTTCATTCTCACTCACTTTTGCAACTTTGTACTTTTGTGTTACTCGCAGCAACAACTCCACCTCATTGTTAGTCCATTTAAAAAACTCGGTGCTTTTCCTCAACATTTTGCCGCAACGTTTCAAAGAGCCGGAAAGTAAATAAACGGCAGACAGAAATGAGGCAGGTTGAATCTTCTTGCGTTTCACGCATGCGCAGTACTGGAACGTAACCGTTTTCGACCGCTTCAATGTGGACACACAACTCTGTGAAAATGACTGAACGCCGTTTTCAAATCTATCCGGGCTAGTGTGAACGTAGCCTGAGGATAAGCAGAAGAGAATGGATGGGTGGCATCACAGTGCAGATAGCTGCTGCAGTACTCTCCTGAATGCCAGGTGTCGCCACTCAGACAGTATCTCCACATCTGTGCTGATATAGGAGGAGAAGTCGTCAAAGAGTTTTTTTCAGTTCGTTTTTGTCTCCCTCTGTATAATCTGGGAATCTCTGAGTTTCTTTACTGATAGATCATTAAAATGGTGAAAAACTGACTCGATTTTACACTCAACCCAGCTCAGCACCACGGCCAAAACATGCCAGTTATAAAAATCGAGAGGTGTACGGCCTGCAGAAATGGCAGCTAGAGAAAGTGGACAATCAATTTAGCGTCAGCTTTGTCATATGGTGCTGTTCACCAGGTACAGCGTGGCGGGTATAAAGGGGCCCTAACAACTTATGATGACAGATCATTAGCCAGTAAGTGTGCAGTTTTATATCATACAAAGTAGTGAAGATAATCCTTCATTTTAAAACAAGGTATGACCAAGATTTACAAAACAGTCCTTATTTTTAAGATTTGCATAAACCATAAACTCAGCAGAAACATGTTTGCAGTCAGACCACCCCGTGCACTTCTATGGGACCAGAAGTTTTTCTGCAAAAACAGACTTCAGATAGAAACCAGGTTTTAAGGAATTCCCCTGTTGGCTGAAGTTTTACGACCTGGAAGCTACTTCCATGTTTTATAACTGCCATGGCGTTACTTAGCCAAGCAAACATTGTTATGGTGATGTAGGAACACCAACATAGCTAAATGAATCAACATGTTTCTCTGTGTATCCTGAATGTTTAAATAAGCGACCGTTAGTAAAAATGCAACTATAGCAGTTCAAAGAGTGAAGTCCAGATCGGGCTGTCATTGGTAGTTTGCATCACCGCTACTACTGATAAGCCATCAAACTAGCAGGTCTGAACACTGAAGCCAGTGTGGGTCACCGTATATCTGTATTTCTTGTTCATGGCACCTGAGGAACACACTTTGGTTTCCAAAAGCAGTCGGATTGTAAAGACGGTGACCTCAGTGAGCTCTTTCATAATGAAAAAAGACTAAAAGGACTCTCTGTACCGCTTTCCCTCTGCCGTTATGCTCTCTCTCGCTACAGTCTACATGCATCTGCTCACCTGATACCCGGCCTCACATTGATAGCATTGCTATCAATATTTGGATAGAGCCGTCCATCCCAGTTTAAACTCTAGTGCAGCACTACTTTTGACATAATAGATCTACCTCACCATGTTCTTGGTCCCCACTGGAACCAAAAACAGGAACTGCAACCACATTTAAAAACCTCCCCCAACCATCCCTGTTCACAAGAGGACTTCCCAAACCAAACAGATGCAGCTGATATTGTCACTTGTATTATTTGACAGATAAGAGGACAGAACGTCCAATCAATTAAACAAACTCACAAATAAAGCAGTTTGTTACTCAAACCTTGAGTTAAGCTGATGTTTTTATTTCCTTAAATACAGTCAGATGGAAAGTATACCAACAATGCAACAAAAGGTCAGTAACTATCAGGAGGAGGAGGCATTTTCTCCCCCAGCAGTCACGGGTATAAACTCTGTCAAGGAAAAAAAAGGAGAGCTGTCAGAACTTGGTTATCCCTTCATCCCCAACCGCTCGTCTCTATCCTTCGATTCTCCATCCCTTCATCCCTCCACCTAACTCGTATCAAACCTCACACTGACTGACAGCCATCCCTGTGAGGTTTCATTGTCTGAGAAAAAACGAACACACACACAGACGCACGCACGCACCAGCCATCTGATCCGATGCCACGACTCCCCGTCAGCGGTTGCCGTACTCGTGTTTTGTTGCGTTCTGACAGGCCGGCGTCGGCTTATGCGGGCTTGCGAATGCGTTCGGGGCTTCAGAGGTCAGAGGTGCACCGCAGCGTCAGCGCCCAGATGTGTACTCTCCCTGACGTGTCTGGCCAAGCAGAAAGCTACCAGGAACAACCCTGCACATGTGCACTAGATGATAATAAAGACCCGAGGTGCGCATCCACTTAGGCACGTTGAATCAGCACGTGGAAGCGTCTTGTTTGTCTTATTAAAGTTGAGCTCAATCGTCATATTTTAGAATTCCAGCTGCAAAAACATACCCGTGATATCAGGAAATTCAGTTTAATACATCGTCCGCATTGTCTTAAGAATCGAATATGTCTTCCTGAACAATACAAACCTACGTGGATTTTAAAAGAGCCCTTTAAACTGTGCAACACTGATTGATGTGCACGCACAAGAAAGAAAATCCCAAATTGGCTCAGGCATAGACACAGAAACTTTGCCAAGTTAATTGAGCCAGTCAATATCAACAAAAGTGAAACAGCTAATAAGATGAAGGAAAAGGGGGATGAAAAGAGATGAAAAATTCAATCCTATAAAGGCGAGGAAAAGAGTCGCACTTTTACAGTCCAGTAAAGTTGCAAAATAACATGTGATCAAGAGAAATGGAGTACAAACATGTAGAGTAATAGCAACAAACTCATCACGGGGAAGAACTAACAGAATAGTGTCAGTATAATTAATCTGAGTGTGTGAAGGTTGGAGGCTCATGAGTGGGAAGACAAAGACTTTTCTTTTTTGTTTGGTTTGCTTTTGTTTTGCTTTTTTGGCAAAGAACCGCCGCTGTAACCGTGACTGTCCTATAAAATTGCGCGCCCATTTACTAGCTGATTACCCAGGGTCTGTTGGAGGTCTCGGGGCCGATTGAGGCTTGAAGTCCTGGGCTGTGAAAACAAACCAGCAACGGGAACAAGTTCAAGACAAAATCTTTTTTTTTTAAACTGCACTTCAAGTTCGCAAATCTTCAAAACACATCCAGAGCGGGCGGCAGCGCGCAAAACTCTTACGTCTTCTGCATAATGCCAAAACCTTCATCTCTGCGGTGACACTTTCACAATTTCTTCTCGAGCCATCGCTTTCTTTCGCATCCCACGCGGAGGAGCACATTCTTAAAAACCTCACTGGAAGAGAGCCAGCTGGCTTTAAGCTGTCCACTAAGTCTAAGCTGTATGTCCACGATATGTCTGAGGCAGCGCTTACTGGCTCTGTCTGTTTGCTCAGCTTCGGCAAAGCCCATTGTAGTTTTTGTATCTCCCCCTCTTTTACCCTTGTTCCCCTTCCCAGAGAAAAGCCCTCTGTTTTTACCAGCATTGAAAGAAAAGCGAATTTTAAGAAGAAATAAAAAGGGAAAAAAACGATAAGGGGATAATTTTAACAGGAAGAGGCAGAAGGAAAAGACGGCCGCCTGTGGATGTGCCCTGGCGGGAGAGTGCACGCGAGGAAGAGTATCGATCCAAGCAGGTGAACCAGGGGTTCGCCCTGGTTTGGAGTGTATGAAGATTAGCTCTCGCCTCCTGCCTCCACCTTTCCCCCCCTTTTCCTCCATATTTCTCTCTCCTCTCGCACAGTCTCTATTCCTCCTTATCATCCTCCTCTCCCTCCCTGGCTCGCCTCCCTCTGCCCACCTGCCTGCCTGCTGCTTACAAACACACAGCTCATTTCTGTCTGTCGGCTCGTCGTCTTGCCTGCTCACTGGAACCTGCTGCTGCTGCCGCCGCCGAAGACTGAGAGGACCTGAGACACGCATGTGGCAGCCTGCCAACCTGTTTGTGTGTTTTGGATCACTGGTGTCTTTATCCACCATCTCCGTGTGTGTGTGTGCGCGTGTGGATGCCTGAGAGCAGAGATCCGGTGAGCTCTTACAGGGATAATCATTGAACGTGTTTCAAGTATCTTCTTAATCACACAAGGACCGCCTTCACATACAAATGTACACAAATTGATTTTGCTATTCAATCTGCAGTTCTCTTATGGCATGCCAAAGTGGTGCGCGTTTCACTACGAGCGTGTGCGCGCGCATGTGTGTGTTTGGGCAAATCTATAGGCAAGCACCTTTAGTACACGTGGGAAGGAAGAATTTGAGAGCTGGGAGGCAACTAAACGAATGGCAGCACCATCAGTCTTGGTAATTGAGTTAAATTTCAACATTTAAATCAGCAGTTTCCTGCGACCAAGAGGAAACTTTTCTGCTTTGCATTTTGTTTTGTTTTCCGACAAACGTATTGACTCAGAACAAGAAACTTTTTATTTCTTTAGTTTTTATGGCTATTCATGTGAAAAATACTTTTTTAAGCAGGCAATGCGTATACTTTATCTGTACTTAAAAGCCAGACAGCACGTCACAAAACATGTCTGCTGGTTACCGCTGCACTGAGAGCTTCACAAAGAGCCTTTGGTTCAGTCTTGGCCTCTATTTACTAGTGGAAACCTTTCCTGATGAACTGTTCTCTCCCACCTCTTTCCCTCCTTTATCCACCGCAATCATCCTCCTCCATCCTCCTCCTGCTTCTTTGTCCTCTAGGTGTAGCAGAGGTGATAGTTCTCGTGGGAGGGCGTCAGGCTATCGGGATGAACCAGCGCTCTCTGACAGCAGTCACCTGTTTTAACCCCCAGAACAGTAAGTGGTACCCACTGGCCAGCCTGCCCTTCTACGACCGCGAGTTCTTCAGTGTCATCTCGGCGGGAGACAACATCTACCTGTCAGGTGAGCTAAATTGTCCACTTCAGCTGTATAACTGTGGCATTCCTGTCACAGACATTCAGTGGTGTGGGGCGGGAGATGGAAAAATGATAGAGGGACTTAATAACAGGGCAGTTTTGAAAGGGTAACCCTTAAATGTGTAAATAAACTAAACTGTTAAACGTGTAAGTAAACGAAACTTTTTTTTTTTTTTTCCCATGAGAGTGTTTTGGGATTACTCGTGTACTTTACAGCCAGGTTTAGTTCTGAAGTACTCCCTTGAAATTTAGCCCAATCACTTCTGGTTGACACAGGATGATTCACAGGTTAAATTATCAGGTCAGGTTTTAGTTCAAAACTGAATTCATGCAAAACTCTTGACCTTAATGGAACACACTCGGCTACTTTTCTTCTATTTATTTGTTAATAAAAAAATTACTAAGCGTGAATTAAATTCTATCATTGTGAGCATGTTTAGCTCAAATAACTATAGACTCTAATCATCCCACAGCCAGTTCCTCTCGTGATTTATTGTGTGGAACAATATTGATTATTGTCAAACCCAGGTAAGGGCAGACTTAATGGATTTTTTTGGGGGGGGAGGGAGTCATTTACACCATCTGTTGAGACGTGCTTTAGTGCCATTAACTGCAACGAGCATGTAATAACAAAAAAAATCCCACCTCAAGTTCAGTTTCAGAGTTCATTTTCCATCTCATCAAATGCAGTGGTCAAATCAACTTAAGCATGCAAACTTCAACTTTTTAATCAGCACAGACGAGCAACAAGGCAAATTGCTGAAGTAGACCATATAGTGCTATATAAGCTGCAGGGTACCGGCTTAATGGACCTCGAGGCGAGATTAGAATTCGCATATAAACTCGAGCGGTTTTGTTTCTTGGTTTTTATGACGCAGCCTGTAGCTGTGTAAATGCTTATGAGCACATTACGGCGTCAGATTAGGAAAGCCAAACATGAGTTAAAGATGGTGATGAATCAAAGTTGTCTTCAAAGTTAACATTTGTGACCTCTTTTTATTATAGATGTTTTTCCTCTGTGGCCACTTTGATTTGGCAGAGTGAATCTACCCAGGCCATTGGTCTCTTCTCTGACCTTTTATGAAACAGTTAAAGAGTTTTAAAAGGGTGGCAACCTCAAAGCTTAGTCACATGTTGCTTTGAAATCCTTGCTCGGCCCTGTGCTGCAGACAACTCAAATGTCTGTCTTTTCAGAGGAGTCGTTTTTATATAGAATGGTTTTTTTTAAATAGACCTTTTTCCTCTCTGTCTGGCTCTGTAGTTGCTGCAGCGTTCTGCAGTTTATTTTGCTCCATAGTGGCACACTGTGCACTCTGCGACTCCCACAATGAGACACGTTTAGGTTGCTCCTCTACCAGCAGACTGAATTTCTGCCTCCATGGTCCATTTGTGCGAGATTCTCGCACGGTACTCAGACCTTCACATTGCACTGTGGAAATGCAACGGGATTTTCTTTTTCCTGCATGCACCTTTTCCTCTCCCTCTTTTCATATAAATGTAAATGTGTTTTTGGGCATTGGAACAGGTCTGCATGTATCCTCTGGGAGTCAGACAGCCAGTGGGGAAATCAGGGTTGTTCTAGCCAGCCAATCAACAGGCTCCGGTCTGTAACCGTCCTCGCACTCTGAACAGGGTCACTGAATCACGGCTGGTGTTACATGTCACATAACACAGCTAAGAGAGCTGCTCTGAAGAGAGCTCAAACAAGTACAGTTTTCTTGGCTGGCTGGATGACTCAGCAGCAAACAACTTTCTGACGGTTCAAGTTGTCCAAGTCTGTCACTACTCCTCTTGAGGGCTGGGGGGTACTTCTATACTTTAACTTCCCTACTTTAAGAGTGATTTTTATTAAATATAAAGGGCTAAAAATCAAATTCAGAAATAGTTCTTTAATCTGAAATTATTTCATTTCTATTTCTAATCTAATAGGCGCAGGTACTGTGCAGGTAAAGGAGCCCCTGTTTGTGCTTTCATCACATCTCATTGATGTTGAATCGCACGAGGAAGCACAGTCATCCTCATTTTCTAGCTTTTGTGACAAAACTTTTTCTTTGTGTTTGAGTTGTGAAGTTTGAAGAGAGGAGTGGTGGGAAAGGAGACTGAAAACTTTTCTATGGCACCTTTCGGAAAGTTACAAAGTGTTAAAACATAACAATAACAAAAAAAAATACATGTAATAGAAGTAAAAAGAAACCACTATATTAGATATAAACTCAATTTCATTTCATTTATTTAGATAGCACCCAATCAACACAACAGTTGCATCAAGGCGGTTTATATTGTAAAATCAGATGACTCCCTGTGAGCAAGCACTTGGTGACAGCAGGAAGGAAAAACTCCCTTTTAACAGGAAGAAACCTCTGGCAGATCTGCAGTCATCTGCCATGGTGAGGGGTGTGTTTGATGTAAAAGAAGTTGGATAAATATAGGCAATTGTGTAATAAAAAGAAGAAACACAATAAAAGTAAGTATTAGCAAAAGATTGAGAAGCGGATACAGAGTTTATCTGGCTCACATCTCTAGGCAGTAAAGTCCACAGTTTGAGGGTCACAGGGCAGCAAAGGTAAAAAGTCGAGGTGTGGATCTCTAGCAGCGGATGGTCTCGTAGGGAGTCGACAGATTGCAGATATAGGCAGGAGCCGGAGCACTGAAGGCTTTTTGAACACGCAGTAAAACCTTAAAATCAATTCTGAAACTCCAGGGTAACCACTGAAGTGCAGAGAGGATTTCTGTGAGGTGGTTGCTTCGCTTACTGTGTGTTGAAAATCTTGGCAGCAGCATTTTGTAACAGCTGCATTATTTAAATGTTTCACGTGCCGATACCAGATTAAAGTGCATTGCAGAAGTCAAGTGTAGACGAGAGAGAAGCATGGGTGACCTTTTCTAAGTATGCAAGGAAGGAATAACCCGATCTTGGTCAGCTGTCTCGGTTGGCCAAAGCAGCACTAACTTTCCGTCACCTGACCGCTTAAAGACAATAACACAGTCATAAATAACACCTAGGTTGTGGAGCTCTTTTTGAACATTATTAGATGAGGGACTCAGACTAGTGGAGAGATTATTAAGTGCTACAAGTGTTGGGGACTTCAGGGGGCATTTGCAATTACCTTTAATTCGGAGTCGGGAGCAGGAAATTTTTGGACAACCAGTTTTTAATTTAAGCAAAGTAGGACATGATGCATCAACGGCGCCGAGCTTTACTGGGACATACATGTGGGTGTCTGATTTCTCAGGCTTACCATCTGGAAAGCATGAGTACAGTAAATAAACCACTGGGGAACTTCATAGAGGTCAAGAGATGGGAGGCACCTTAAAGCACGGCACAGAAGAGCCGGTCCAAGAGATGAGAAATGTCGTAAAATCAGGGGTGAATCACTTATGCAACACAGTTCTTCGGGCTGCTGATTAAATACTGGTCCGCTGAGCCGAGGTCAAAGAGAAGATCGATGGTTATTTACTTCTTTGTTGAACACAATTGCGATGAAGCCGGTAGTAAGAGGAAAGCTGACTATCACGTTCTTTTAGCGTTAATAAACATGACAATAATGATGGATGCGTGGATGATTTTGATAGTGATGAAATCATCCAGCACCTTCTCACTTTGTTGAAGCACCTGACAGGTCTGGTTTTAACCAGTCATTAATCTTCAGCCCTATAATTGCCACAGCAATAGTTCCACAAACCCCAGCAGCGGCTAATATACACCAAAGCAGAAGATTTAGCCCATTTTTGCTATGACAGAGGAAAACTGAGGAAGACGTGTTTTTTTTTTTCGAGATCCCTTGATCGCCCTGCTTATCAACTCTAATAAACCTTTTTTTGTGCATTGCAGGTGGCACAGAGTCAGGTGTGATGGTGGCTGATGTGTGGTGCTACATGTCTCTTTTGGACAACTGGAATCTGGTGTCCCGGATGACCGTGGCTCGCTGTCGGCACAACAGCCTGGTGTATGACGGCAAGCTGTACACGATCGGCGGACTGGGCGTATCGGGGAACCTGGACCACGTGGAGAGGTAAAAGTCACGCAAAGCACCTCTGTCATGGCTGCCGCATCAGAGCTTGATCAGCGTGGTCAGTAGGGGGATGCTGAGCAGTACAGTTCGAGCAAATAAATATTCACACTGCACAGCGAAACATGGCAGATGATGTGGCATGCAGTAGTGCGGTGCAGCATATTGCAAAAGGGGTTGGACAGGTTTCTTAGCATTTTTTTTCTTAGAGTAAAAAGGTGCAAAGGAATGAATCTGGGCTGGGGCATATTAAAATGGTCACAGCTGTGAGTGGTGTCGCGGAGCAGCACTCGTGTTTGTGAGCGGCGCACGAGTGGGACGATTTGCTTTCTGAGATCGGAGCGGCACAATGTGTCTGATTCCATCCACGTCGGCATCGGCACATTACCGAGACTTTATCTGGAGGTCGTACTTTGTGGCCTGTTCAGCTCGGTCTTCTTTTATGGAAACTCTTCAGCATGAAACCAGAAATAGGCGACGTCGTCAAGCAGTATAATGAAGCCCTACTGGCACGGAACATGCAGACGTTAACCAGATTTAATAGTTTGATTGATCTCATTTTGACTTTTTTTTTTTTTTAACACTGCTCCCTATTTCTTAGTTTACCCTCTAACCTGGGCTGATGAGCATGTTACAAAGCGGGGAGAAGGGGAGGGTTGCCTCCTTTGCTCGACAGAGCAAGATTAACCAAAGCAATCAAAAGAACATTACTGAGTATATTAGAGCAGGCCGCTGTCGCTCATTACCTAGCAGCTCAATTGATCTCCGAAGCTTCTCGCAATGCACAACAGTCCTCCAAATGAAACAGCCTAATTTGATATTTCCCCATAATGCTGCCATACAGTGTCGTTATGACAGGGGGGAGATGGAATATTTGCCCCGTAATGGAAACGCATTTGATTCCTCCGTCTCTGAGCTGCTTAATTTGAGAGCTGCCGATGCATCTAGGGCATTCGAGGCTCCAAAGAAATCACTGTTTCACAGTGCGATGTGCCCGTGCGCGTTTCTCTCTCTGTGCCCTGGTGTGTGTTTTTGTGCAATCATGAGAAGCTTCTGTGAGGCCCACAGCAACTGGACTCAATCATCAGCACCGTGAAACTTTAACCTACTTTGCCTCTCTCCAAGAACGACCAGAGGCCTCCTCTGCTTGTTGTTAGTGCTCCACTGTTGCACTGTAGCAGACCGTGCAAGCTACAGAGAAATAACACATGAACACACTCACTACACAAAAAAAAGAACAGCTGAAGTTTGAATAGTTAAAAGGGAAATGCACGGGTTGCGCGCTGAGGCGAGGCATTTGTAGCACGAGGTCAAGGTTGTTTTCTCTGGCCATGTCATATAAACGCCAGCAGGTCTCTGAAGCAATTGTCAAGGCAATCAACGGGCTTGTTTCTAAGCAACCCGGGTTTTAATTTTGTCTCCTTTTAAGACTGTTATGTGGAACAAGTAACAAAGTCACAAGGTCCAAGGGTTCACTATACTAGGGCCAGAATTCCTATGCTTATGTTTATGCGTTAAGAAGGGTCGTACATAAAGAACTACCTGTGGTAGCATGTCGAGGGAATATCAAAGACAGACTTGCCTGTGGCCATCACACTAACGCTTGACCATGACAGCATTTTTTGTTGTTTTTTTTCGTCTTTTTTTGTGTGTTTGTCTTATAACAAAAATGATCTTGAGCTACACAAAGCGCTCTTGCACACTTTTCACTCATTCACATACAGTGGGGTATGCACTGTAAACAGGAAGCAGCTGGGTGCTTCGGGGAAAGACATGTTTTGACTGATAAGACCTAGCCAGGTAGCAAACAGGGTATCTGTTATCGTTTCCAAAAGTCTCCTTTTCTGTCCTGTCTACGCAGCCACACTGCAAACAGAGTTTCCAAAAACAGAGTTTTAGAATAAATTTAGAAGCTTTCCAAACGAAGAAAAGAAAGACGATGTTTTCAGTGACCTGAAACTTCATTTGCATTTAGACAAAGGGCCAGAATGCATTAAAAGAGCTATTTTTAAAGATACCTGCTTACGGTACTCGTAGAAAGTCTTGAGCTGCCCCTTATTTCTTTACATTTTGCTTCCAGGAAGCCAGACTTTGTGGTCTTGCGCAACAGTACTCCAGGCTTTCTGACGGTCTTACTTTAATTCTTTTGTGTTTTAAATTAAAAAACAAATAATTAATAAATGGGAAAAGCATGTGTTACATATCACAGTTCTTCCAGTCCATTATTCCTGCCGAAGTAAGGGGAAATATAACAATTACAGAAGAATAAGTTAAAAAGAGTGCAGATCCTCAGGAGCTAATCACTGTCGCCAGCTTTTTGAGTGTGTTTCTTATATTCCTCTTGTTGTGGATGTACCTGATGACATTTTTCCAAAAATGTTCCCTCTCACTTCACAAACTTAGTGGAGGATCACTATAAATACATATCGCATATTAAATTCATATTTGCTTCCCGTCCTCAGAGGATCTTTTTTACTCTGTGCCATTACACCTCAATCACCAGCCTTGTAGTTAGCTTTAGGTGTCTATCACCTTGTTGCCAGTTCATCAGTTGCCCTTTCTTCGAACACTTTTGTGGGTACACCTCACATGACCTGCCATTTTGAAGATGCTGTCACCCCGTCATCTAGCCATCTCTGGCCCTTGTTAAAGTATATTTTGTCCATTTTGTCAACTTCAAGAACTGACTGTTCACTTCATGGCTAACACTGTGTATCCCACCCATTTATATTTAGTTATTTACTGGTGGATGGTTTATGCTGCAGTGCATCTGTATATCTCTTATATTTTTAAAGTTTCTGCATGGATTTTGTTTTGTTTTGTTTTAAACGATCTTAATGATTTCCAATCAAAATGTGCTATTTCTATAGTCGCGTAATTTTCTGATTGGTCGTGTTGACTTCTGGCAAATGTCTTTGTCGTCAGCGTTGTTGATTAAAAGGTTGATTAACCAACTGGCAGATATTTGCAGTGTGAGCTGCACCTACATTTCTAAAGACTGGGACATCAAGCTATATTCACTGCAAAGCAATTACTGAAGAACAATAGAGGCAATATAAAGATTATAAGTAAAATAAATAAATAAAATAAATTAATGATAATATTAATATTAATAATGTTTAATATGTCCTTGTAGATATCCAATGAAAGGAGTGAATGGTGATACAGCTAACTCGTCCATAAGCATGAGTGTTCATATTTAAGCCACATTATAAACACCTTTCAGCAATTTTCCTGTCACTTAGAGAAAACCCTGCTTTAAATAGTCTGAGCTGTAAGACCTGTTCAGGAACCACATATCACTTCTGAGTATAATTTGTCTTTAGTGGAAAGTGAAGTAATGAAGGAATAATGTGATAACAAAGACATTTTAATTAGTCGCTTTGTCATGCACTACTAAAACTACATCACTGAGTCTTACTGTCAGCTGATTAATTTCACTTATTAACAACAACTTCACAAAAACCCCTGTATCCCGCCTGAAGCTAGACCTCACGGCTGTGCTGGAGAACTTAAAAAGCAACATGAAAGCAACATGATTTACAGTCATGTGAAAGCAGTTTTCACAGGATCGACGCAGTCCTGTGAAAAACTAACTACACTCATTTCAGTAGCTTGTAGAACCGCCTTTATCGGCAATAACTTGAAGTACTCATTTTCTGTATCAGTCTCTCACATTGTTGTGGAGGAACTTTGGCCTCCTCTTTGTTACAATGTTGCTTTGTTCATCGAGAGCACAGTCCTCCAAAGTATTCAAATCGAGTTAAGTTCTGCGCTTTGACTCTCTCTCTCAGCTATTCTGTTGTAAATTTACTGCTGTGCTTGGGGTCATTGTCTTGCTGCATGACTCAGTTTCAGACAAACTTTAGCTCTCGGACAGATGGCCTCACGTTAGTGTCTAGATTACTTTGGTATGCAAAGAGGTTCATGGCTGATTGGAAGGTGCCCAGGTCGAAAACAAACCCAAACATCATCCTTGCACCAACACGCTTGACAGTTGGTATAAGGTTTTTGGTCTCATCTGTCCAAAGAACAGTCCAAACACTGTTGCAGAAGTCTTGAGGTTTGCTCACGTACACATTTGCAAACCTAAGCTGTCACGTTCTTTTTAGAGAGAAGAGGCTTTCTCTTGTCAACCCTTCCAAATAAGCCTTAGTTATTTGGTCTTTTTCAAATTGTACTGTCATGATTTGTAAGATTTAACATGCTAACTGAGGCCTCTGACTCTGAGATGGAACTTTTATTCTGCTGTGTTGTTACCCCTCAGCCGTAAAAGGGGGATGGGGCCGGCGACGTGGACACCCAAAACCTCAGACGAGTTTGAATCTCAGTGACCTTGACCTCAAGCTTAGATATAACACGTGAATGCTCACGACCAACAAACTTCCAACACTTCTGCTTTTACAGAGGTGCTCAACATCTGCCTTCTGCTTACCCTCATAATTCCTATGGAAACAGTAAAGATGTTTTCCCGTGACTATATCCTCTAATTCTGAAATAAGAAGTAAGCACACAGGAGAAAACTGAATCCCTTAGCATTAAATACACTGTAATCCATTTCATTAGCGTTTTGCTGCAACAGGATTACAACTTCTATTTTAACCAGTAGCTCATAGTATTAGCAATATTAATAATATTAGCAAAAACTAGCTTTACAATAAGACTTCTGATGTAGAACTGCTACACAGTCCTGTAGCTCTTATAATCAGGCTGTAATTGCCACTTGTGGCGATTCTTTAACAAAAGTTCTGATGCGTTCTTCTCACTTGAATTTCATGTGAGTTGCGAAACGCAGGCTTTGAGTTGGTTATCACAAGTCGACGAGGCTCGAGAAGCCACACGGTAACAGACAGCCCGCTAAATGTGTTTTTCAAAGTTCTTAATACTTTCTTAAAATGCTTAAACAATGTGAAAGAAACTATGTGGGGACAAGTTTTGGAGCTTAATACTGCAGCTTTGTTTTGCAGAGGAAGGATGAGCAATTTCAAAGATTAAGGAGGATTTGTGAACAACAGGCAGCTGGTCTGTCAAATCAACTCAAAAGACAGATGCTATAAGTCATACACAGTCTCAACAGCTTGGTGAGGAGCTTGACAGATTAACAACAGCAGTTTCATAAGACTCATAAACAGGATTCTAATTCTTCAAATTGCTTTTTTTTAAAAAAAAAACAAGGTGCAGGCCAGAGGCACCATTAGAAAGATTAATTCCTCTGAAAATTCAAGTTGACATAAAAAAATTTATTTCCACTGTAAAAGCAGTAAAACTGGGCTTTTTTAAGCTTTTGAACTTACATGAAGACCTCCACAGTTCAAATCAGCCTCGTCTTTGTTTTGTTTATCACTTACACTACTATAATATCCTATCTCGGGTGCTACATCGTGGTTGGAGGGGGTGCGGGGGGGCACTTAAAATGTGATATTTTAATAGAGTGTACATATGAATTATTGCATTTGTCTCACAGGCCAGGAAATGATACAGCTGAAGATTATTCAGATCATTTCCAGGCCATTTCTGAAAGCATTTGTTCCTCTCTGCTTTGATAAATGAGCTCCATTAACTGCTGATCCTTGATTTTTGCAGCTAACCACTAGATTTGGCAGGTGTGGCCCTGCTGTGAGTCGCAGTTGGCTCTACTGCAGCTCAGTAACTGTGGGGCCAAAACTCCAAAGATAGTAGAGACTTCAACGGGGAGGCAGCCAGTCCGCAGCAGGACTAAATCCTGGCTGCTGGAGATAAGGTAGCTGTTGCTCAAACACTTTTTTTTTCTTGCCTCTGCAAGGAAGAAGAACTGCACACATCTGAAGTACACTTGTAGTATGGAGAGTTAATAACATTCAGAAATCATTAGTCAGTGTATGTGAATAGCTGCCTTGTTTAATATGCAGATGGCTGGTGGGGATTGTATGTGAAGGCTGCAGAATGGCACGAAACGATGCGACAGCAAGAGCTGATTTGCTCCACTCGTAGACTGATTGATGCAGAGATTGTTTACACACGCAGCCAGTCTTTTTTCATTATGCATGAGTCTGCATTCCTGCCTGCACTTGTGTGTTCCTTGAGTATATGTACATATGTATGCACACGTGTGTGTGTGTGTTTATTTGTTTGTCTGCATATGATGTCTCATCCAGCAACAGCCAAGGTCTCTCACCTTCCAGCTCAGGCTCTGAACACTCTGACACATCATTTGCAGTCCGTCCTCTTTCCCTGCGCTCCCCATCTCCCCATCCATCTCACTGAGGGTTTCACGCTCCTAACCGTGAAATTCACCCACATTCACAATTATGTCTTCAATCAGAGCCATCTCAAAGCTAGTAGGATAAAGCCTTTCCTTGGGAACGGCAGGAGGTCCAAATCAACACTCAGAGGACTGAGCTGGCTTATTCCTTTCTCTGCTATCTGCGCTAATGACTGACAGACTTTTAGAGGTGGGAGCCGTTGAGTTCGGGAGGCTTTTAACTTGCAATCAGGTATCCCGGGCCCGCATGCTCCTTAGCATGTTGATCCTTTGGCAAACCAAAATGATTGCAGACATTGAATAATTCATGGCTGTCTAATAATGTGTCAATCACGGATGGTTTTGTTTTATTTATCACGCACTATGAACAGGTTTGTGCGTCCTCCAAGCTCTATTGCAAGTTAATATTGCATGAAGACTGCCAGCAACATGACGCTGAGTACAGCAACTAGCTTTTCTCATCAGGGATGTTGTGCTGTTTGGCTAAACAAGTCTGAAGGAGAGAGGAGGCTTTTTTTAATAGCTTTTCAAAATAAAATGACCTTTTAAATTGTGCATGCGCCTGTAAAATCTGCAGTGAAAGAGCTCCATTGTTCGTATCTTGTTTTTCAGGTTCATTAACATTTGTTGTGCTGTAAAAGAAACATCGCCGCACTTCACCTACGTGTGTGTGTGTGTTTGTGTGTGTGTGTGTGTGTGTGTGTGTGTGTGTGTGTGTGTGTGTGTGTGTGTGTGTGTGTCTGTGAGAGAGAGAGAGAGATTATTCAGACGTCAGTCACTGAGCACCGAAGGTCAGGACTGCGTTTTCTCCCATCTCCGTGACGGGTGCCGAGCTCCTCTAGTGCAGTCAACCTTGGTTTGACTCAACCACTGTCTTTTTCCTACCCTTGATAAAAATCCTCCTCCTTCTATTTTAAGTTTGACTTTTTCCATTAAGTGCCGCTATTCTTTCGACCAGCATAATGGGGCATTTCAAGAATGTTGGCTTAGTCTGGCACAGGAGGCAAATTGTAACGCCTCGACAACCTTACAGAGGAGTGCTGAATAGCTCTTGGGAAATTTCATCAACTCGAGCATGACCAAGAACATACAGTGAGATGGAGACCCCAGCGGGAGGTTTTATCATACCTCACACTGAACACAGTTTAAGTCTTCTGTGAACTGACAAGTCCCTTAAATACTTGATGTCCCCGGGAAAAAGGTCCTCTCTTCTGCATCCTGCTCTGCAGAAGGAGGCTTCGGCTGCTGTTTGAGTCACAGTCAGGCAGGGTTTTCCCCACATAACAAAAGCGTCTTCTTTTGTTTTTGCAAGGCTCCAATCTGTTCACATTTTCTCACACATCCTTCCACCTACATTTTAGCTCTTACTCTCAGGATGCGAGCACGCTCATTCCATGTAAATACTGACAAGCTGGATTCGGGTGCAGTGACTTGGGAGATTGAGGTCCTCCTTTGTCCGTTTTAGCTTCCTGCCCAACAGCACTCTCTTTTGGAGATTTTGGGGAAATAACCAGCAGGGTAATGATGCTAATAACAACAGAGCGTCCTGCAGCTCCGCAGCCCCAGGCATTCAGGACCCTGCGGTGAAGCAGGCAGGAAAGAGGGGAGGAGAGAGACAGAAGAGGAGTGAGTCGAAAAGAGTTTAGCAGTGCAGCGCCAACGGGAGAAGATGAGAGGGGAGTGTAGACGCAGCAGCCCCAGGTGGGCCTATGAGCGCTGCACCATCAGTCACAGTGGAACCAATGGGCTTGTGTGAAGAAACCCTCTGCTCTCCCAGACCCTCCAGCCTCTGCACAGAAATAATGAACTGACGGGCTGCTGCGTCTCCTATACGTCCGCATGCATGTTGCTGTGTGGCTCTGTTTCTGCATACTGGGTCAGACGGCGCCTGGGGCTAGCTTTGGAGGGGGTGGGCCGATGGTGTGGGTTGAGGGGGTGCAACCACGCGGCGTGCCACTGTGGTCGAAGGGGAGACAACGGGATCCCAGAGCCCCCTTGCTGAGGCAGTTTCCCCCCCGCAGAGCAAATCCCCGCTCCTCAGGATTAACCACCTTCACAGCGCATTGCTCCTACTGCACATGGGCTCAAACTTCAGCCTCACCCCTCCATTCACGCTCAAACACAAGCCCTCATGGCCCCTCTGTGGTACCCGTGACCCCTTCCCAAAGGGTCGCTGTGGATTTTCTTCTTCTCATGACTCTCCCAGTTCCCATGCAAGCAGTAGCTCATTTACAACAGATACTGTTTACTTGAAGAGTTCAGTGTGTTTTTGCTCAGATTTAATTCCAGAACAGCAGGAAAATCTATTTGCATACAGCTTAGCTTTCTGAAGTGAAATTAGGCTGCATTACCACCAATTGTTGGGTTTTTTGTTGCTTTTGTTTTTTGTCTTTTAAGTAAATTAATCACTTTGTTAGGTACTAATTCAGCTTCTCAAACGTGGAAGT
Source organism: Pelmatolapia mariae (assembly GCF_036321145.2). Lineage (NCBI taxonomy): Eukaryota > Metazoa > Chordata > Actinopteri > Cichliformes > Cichlidae > Pelmatolapia > Pelmatolapia mariae. The sequence goes on along the minus strand of NC_086240.1, from coordinate 4,071,699 downwards.
TATACCTGCATGTATGCAGTTTTTGTACACAAACAGGCCTTTGGCAATGTTTTTCCAGATGTTTACAGAAAGGTTCGTTTTCCTATTTACAGTGTTCTGCGTGTACACAGTCATTTTCCAGCTCTGTGGAAGTACTTTGCTGTATTTTTCAGGCTCTGAGAAAAAATGCAAGGGAGACCAAATCAGGCAGATCATCACATCTCTCTCATATTTCTCCCTCTCCGTGCCTCCTCCTCCCCCCCTTACGGTTTCCACTTTTAACTGCAATCTCCAGCCTCTTCTGCACCTTGTGTCCCATTGCTCTCTCTGTCTCTTTACAGTGCTGATTAGGTGGGCAGGAAGATGATGGGTGTATTTGGGGCCTTCGAGGCCGGCGATGTCGTATCTGTCTGACATGCTCGAGCAAAGACAGTGTCTCCTCTTCATTGTCTTCTAATGGGGCACCGGGGTCTCTGAGACAGGGAGGTAGATGGCGCATTGCGTGTGTGTACGTGCGTGCACATGCGCGTGTGTGCATGACAGTTACAGAGAAACATTGGTGACTGGTGGCAGGTGTGCCCGAGGATGGTATTAGGGAAAGGCATGAGGAAGACTGCAGGTAATGAGTAGTACGAGCTGTATGTGCTTCTGCCTCACTGATAAACGATGGTCTGGCACTTTGGACAATTTTCAGCCTTTACCAACAGGCGAGCCATTTTTCTCTCACCTTTTTTGCTCCTGTGCTTTTTTTCCCTCCTCTCTCGCCTCTTTTTCCCTCTTTCGCTCACTTCCTTCCATCTTTCACTCCTAAAGACATCCAGACACACATTAATAAAACGTATATTCCGTTTGAGCACTTGCTGCATAATTCCTACCTAGTTAGACAGGTTGCAGCAGAATGTTTGCTGGCTAATTATCAGTGGTTAGGCTGTGACAGATGCCGCCATGATGGTTGGCAGCCAGTTCAGTGTCCCCGCTCAGGAGGAAGCAACAGCTGACCTTTAGAAAGCATAGGCTGGCAAGGCAAACCTTTGCAATATCCAGGCACCGCGCCTCCCCAGGACACAGGGAGGGATCGACAGTGGAGGTGGAAGGGTTAGTTGTTATATATAGATTTGTCCTGAGTGTATTTGTGTGTGTATGTGTGTGTGTACGGTCAAGGTGAGGGGTTTTCACATCAACAAAGGATAAGCACAAACACAGTGCTATTTTCAGCTTTTGTCCAGGTCTCTCCAGCGCGCGTGTGCAGCATATACAGCGTGCTCAGTGTGAACGCCTTCATCTATTGTCGAAGTAAGATGCAGACAGGAATTTGATAAAATTCAACTTCGGTTGATAAATACAACCGAAGTTGAATTTTGTGGAGCCTTTGTGAGCCTTTGTGAAGCTCCTTTTTGACACGAGTATTTTGGCTATTACACTTCTAGTGTTTTGAAAGTGAGCGTCGTGAGCAAGGTGCGGATATGAATCAGCTGCAACCTTCAGTGCTGAAAAATGACACCAACATGGAGTGTCATTTATCTTTTTTTAGTAGCTCGTTCCAAAAGTGAGTCAGTTCCATTGAGAACCATGTTGATAAAGCCAACTTTACTGCATTAAAAAGCATGTTTGCGCCACGAGTCATGTGATAAATGTAGCTTTTCCATTCATAACAACTCTACGGCAGGTAAATTATTTATAACCCAACCATCTGGACAGTAGAGTAGGGACATGACCCCTTTGATTGACAGGGGTGTTGGAGCCAGTCAGTGTCTTCTAGGCCTCATCGCTGCTAATTGGAGTCATTTGACTGGACAACTCATCCGTGTTTGTGCTGCTGGTGTCTTTGGAGCAGTTTTAATGAAATTAACTGACTAATAACGTGGCTGAAGTTTGCACTTTTGTTTTGGTGACTGGTGTTTTATTAGTAATCTATTAGTCTGTTGTTCAGCACTGTAGTTAGCAGTATGTGTCTGTGCATTGCACCCATACAGGCCATGGGTGCTTGTCAAACCTACCATCTCTTCATCCAACCATTTAAATTTCTGGCTCTAAAAATCCACCCAGTCAAAAGCATCCAAAGGTATATTTTAAAAAGTAGTGGGTGACAGCTACTCTCTCTTTTTCTGTTTATGGTCAGGACACCGCCCGCTCAAACTATAGCGATTTGTTGATCACAGCCTCAATTTACAGTTAGACCCTGAAGTTTTAACTGTGACTTTTTTTTCAGTTTTTTCCTCTGTTCACCAGCACAGAAATCAATATGTGATTAAAGTGCAGACTTCCAGCTTTAAGGGGTTTAAAAATAAAAAGCGTTGAGGAATTACAGCCATTTTTATACATAGTGTCCCATTTTTAGAGGCTCGGGTGACACCAGGTGAGCGACTTTACATTGAAGAACATCCCATTTCTTTGCCTTGAGGAACTCTTGGGTTGCTTTTTCAGTAAGCTTTGGACCCTCATCTACTTGCGCTGTGAAGTACTGTCCAGTCAGTTTTGCATTTGGCTGAATTTGAATCTGAACGTGCACACTTCACAATTTATCCTGCTGCTTCTGTCAGCAGTCATGTTATCAGTAAACACTAGTGGCCTGATTCCACTGATAGCCATACTCCACCATGTTTGACAGATAATATGGTATGCTTCAGACCATGAGCTGTTTCTTCCCCATTAGAGGTGGCAATACAGCCTCAAAATTATGTCACAGTATTTCAAGTAAATTTGCAATGATGATAGTTCTGACGATAGGAAAAAACATTTTATCTGTGATTGCAGCTTGCAGGCAGCAGCATTTATTTATTAGTGCAAACAAAATGAATGACATTTTCCTCCTTTTCCACTGAGCGACTGTCATTGATGACTGAAAGAGTGAATCTGTTGCCATGAGCAGCCGTTAGGATTATAGTCTAATATCAGCAGTATAGGTCAAATGTAAGCACAAAAGTAGTTGAGAAAGTGTTTCCCTGAGATTTTAAGTAAAAGAACAACATAACTGCTCAAAACTTTAACAATAACTAAAGTTACCTTGTAACTCTACGCGAGCCTGCATAGATTTGTCACATAATAAAAATGAAGCAGAAAAACATTTTCTACCTGAGAGGTTGAAAGTTGGGTCGAGCGTTTTAACCAGTTGCTTAAAGCTCTGTTTTTCCACCATGTAACTGCATCAGTGATTTCCACCCACCGTTTGCTCTTCCTGTCATATGGAGTGCAGCTAGTGAGGGCTCCAGACGCGTCTTTGGGTTGTTTGTTTACTTTTGGGTCACAGATCAGCAGCTGCTAGTTTCTCATACTCGTGTGCCTTCATAGCCTTAAAGTGGTGAAACAAGTGGTTGTTTCCACCTGTAGCAGGAACAATTTTCTTGCATACTTTTGCAAAGCCTTGAGCTTTGTTTGAGGTTACTTAAGTAGCTCCCTTTATTTTCCCCGTGACGCACAGCTGCTGTCAGCAGCCTCGTCTCATTGTAGTTGTGTGCACTAGGCAGCGTAAACGCATGATGATGCTACATTGATTATGTAATATGACACATTCATATCATGTAAAAATGCATAATTTATATACAGACACTATGATATGGCACACTGCTATTCTCCATACTCTAATTTCTGTCAAAGTTAATCTGAATTCCTAATCTGATACTTTTGTTAAACCTCTTGAATCAAAGCTGAAAGTCGCGCTTTCAATCACATTATGATTGATTTTAATAAAAAATCCTCTGTGTTGGTGCACAGAGGAAAAAGTGCAAACACAAAAACCCTGTCATTGTCACAAAACTGTACACTTCACTGAACCATAGTTTAGAAAATAAATGAAATAAAATCATTAGAAAAACATTTAATGATATTCAAAACTAAATGAGTATAGGCTCCTGTGATCTGACCACCTGCTGTGAAATGTGGATTTTCATTGGCTTCCCTTTTTAGACCAGAGCCACATCCATCTTTTACGTACAGTCTTTCATTCTCTAGCTTTTAGTATTCCCTCTAATTTTTTTTTAACAATTACATGGCTAATCATCTCCTCCCTTATAATACACGGCATATTCAGTGTCTTCCTCTAAACCAACTCAACATTGTTAGCTGATTTTAATAAAAGAGACTAGCAGGAGCACTACAGGTGTCCCTCAAACCACCAGTGCTTCTGGATGAGAACAACAATAAAAAAGAAAATAGAATTACGGCTAAAGCATGGCATAAAAATCCAGGTCCTAGCACTCAAGGTTGTTTTCAACATGTAATAAAAGGCCATAATTTCAGTGAGTTGGAGACAAAAAAAATATACCAACACACATTTGTGCCTTTTTCAGAGTGTAGAGGCATAAAGATACCGGCAATGGCAATCATAATTTCACTCACCACGGGTGCACAATTCAAGTGCATGCATCATTTTCTTTCTAGCCTCTAGGGGCAGTGATGAGTATGCAGCGTTTCTCTATTTAAGCTAAGAGCATCTCACTGAGAGCACACATACTAAGGCTATAAACACTTTTCTTACTAAGGATGGTGTTGACAGAAGAAGATAAAACCCACAGTACTCTCCTATAGACATATAAATACAACACACTGCAGTCATAAAAATATCAACATACGCCGTAGTAATCTCAGTTTGGAGAAATACCCCTTTGTAAGTCAGTGTTAGTCAGTGAAAGGGACGGACAGGATGAGTCACAATCTTCACCTGTATGGTAAATGGATGGGTTCTTATGTAGCACTTTTCTGCTGGAGCACTTAAAGAGCGTTACGCAGTGTGTCTCATTCACACAAGCATTTTTTTCTGTTTTCTATCACAGTGCTTTCTATGTAGCACTGACACACTCCAGTGAAAACACAGCCATCCCATATTATTATAGCACCTGTATTTTATCAAATACTAAACAGTAGATGAAAAAAAAGGGGCACAGACTGCACACAAATAATAGCTGTAGGCTCTGGATATAAAAAGTAAAGAACACTCAACATGCTTTGGTGGGTTTTTTGGGGGGGTTATTTTAATTTCACTAGTCCACTTAAATTTACCCTTTTTTAAACTTTCAAATCTCTTAGATTCAGTAATAATAGTAATTAATCAAGGTGACCAAACCTTATGCTTTGGCTGCGGCGACTTTTTCCCCAGCAATTTGGATGTTAATTTTAATACTAGCACCACTACTCGCCACCCTGCACCAGCACAGCGCTGCCCTACTTGGCTGCTATCAACACGGGGGCTTACGTCGGTAATGAAGTGGGGTGTCAGTCTTCCATCTTCCATCGAGTTTTGAAGAGTGCGGAGCAGTAATTGGTGTACGACCTACAGCACCGGCAGCACTCATGTCCCCCGTCCTACGTGACATTCCCATCCAATTAAATCTGCGTCTGCACACACATACAGACACTGAAAAAGTGCACACCCTCTCTATTATCGTCGCTCCCTAACTTCTCTTCCTGGTGGCCTTTCAAGGTGCCTTTTTCCATTTACAGGAGTGTTGTGCGGCATATCTGTAGGTTATCTACATACACAATGCGTATGTGTGTACGCGTATCTTGCCAAGTTGCGCGTTGAGGCATTGAGGAAACAGACTTGTGTTCCAAATGAGTTCATTTTCAGGGATTATGGTTAAATCTGTGTGGCCTGTGGATGGATTGCTCTGTCTCACAAGGATTAGCTGAAGGTGACACTGAGGTGGTAGGTCTGCGTCCATCTGTGTTTGTATGTACTCCCATAGTCTGCTCTGTGTGTGTGTGTGTGTGATTGTGTGAGTGAGTGCAGTTATGCATGGTGTGTACAAGTATGTCTGTGTTATTAGCCTAAAATGTTCTGTAATCCATCAGAGTTAATGAGTTGTGTGTGTGTGTGTGCTCTCCTACAGTGATGGCAGTGAAGTGTGTGTTGTGTACGTGGTGTCTTTTGAATGACCTTGACTTCAGTCTGTCAAATGAGCACACTTCCAGGCCGTCCATACGGGAGCAAGACTCCATCAGATCCCCAGATGTCGTAATACACAATCTGTCAGATGTGTGTACGATGAGTAAATAACAAGCAAAACACTGCTGCCCTTGAAGTAAACGAGGAAGATCTGGGAGTCCATGAATGAGCTAGCGTGCCAGAGGTTAAATCAGTGGTTCTTAACCTGAGGGTCAAGAGCCAGTTAGGTTTAAGGCAGGTCACACGGATGACTAAAGGGATCACATAGGGACACAAATTTCCATTAATTATTTCTCTCTCGTGCTTAAATTGTGGCCTTTTTTTATAGCCGTCCTCGAGTAGCTACAACAGAAACTGCAGTTTTAGGTACTTCCACATATTTTTCTGAAGGTTGCTGCTTATTACGAACCAAAAATGTCCAGTTAGCTCTAAACAGTAAGCTGTCATTTCTATGCTATATTGTAATATCTATACTGATTTTCCTAAATGTGGTCCCTGGCATTTGCCAGAAATAAAAGGTAATAAAGACTATAACTAACAATAAACCTAATAAAACTAAAACAGTTTCAAACATAAAAAGCTAAACTGCAACAAGCAATCCCACTCTGGAAGCTAATCTAAGCTAAACTGAATTTGAAAGTTAAAACAAAATAAAAATGCAAACTAATAAGAAAATACAAAACTACAATAACACTGGTAGCACTGGTATAATAGGATCATCCAGTCATCAGCCTCCAATTTGGCTGCCCGTGATCTGTAACCTAGCATAATCGCGCTTTTAGTCATAGCCGCTAGCTGCTACCCTAATAATGACTTCATGTAGCTATCAGGTAATTGCTAACAGTTAAACAGCTAAAATTAACGTGTGTCCTGCCAGGTAATACTTATGATTAGTGTTTAATACTTTATGAGGAATTTCAAGAATAACATCAAAGTGCCGTTCTTTGTTGTGAACATCAACTATTTCAGCTGTTAGCGCTGCAGCAGCGCTATGTGAAGATGTTTGTCATCTGGAGGAGCCAAAGACAGCACTGTGGCAAACAAGTATCTAATCCGACATTCATTTTTATTACTGAATAGTATCAGTTCTTTTTTGACAACCCTACATTGAGGCTAATTTTTCCTCACAGTAACTCCCAGCTGCCGCTAACTGTTAAGTGCAGTCAGGCTAAACTACCATTAGCTTCGCAATCAGGGACTCATTCAGAAAATAATGAAGAAAATGGTCCTCAAAATTATGTTTTATAATGTAACCTCAAAAGATGTTAGATTAGATTTTGCAAAAATTACACATTACAAAACTTAATGCAGTTCATGTTAGACTGAATGACAAAAGCATTACCGTAATTGCAGGATATTTCTCACACATTATGAACTACATGAATACCAACATGAAATGTAAACCGTACATTATTGCATGCATTGAAACATGAATGAATTTTTAAAAAAATATAATTAAATAGATTGGATATTGGCTGTAAACACATTGCCACTTGAAATTTTTTGGCATTTAGTTTGTGATGCTTCAGGATTTTCCTCCTACGGGTTTTAGGTGAGTTTATTTGCACTTACAGATGTTTCCTATAATATGTTGATACATTAATTACGTTTTTACAGGTTTACCCTTTAAGGATGCAACACAAAACCACAGTAGCTTGCTGCTAAGAACTTAGGAAGTACACACAGCCTAATCCACAAGTAATGATGGAAGTTTTTGATGGTGATGTGTTAAGTATTCATTACTATCCTGCCTTAACAGACGACTATTTGTGTTTATTGTCTGCTTGAAGCTTTGGGCGGGTCTTCCTATAGAGTTCTTATAACCAGACATTTACATTTGTGAGGGGTGCTGAGCTCTCTAAGGTAGGACTCGGCAGATTTCACCATCAGACATTGATTAGCAACCTGGGGAGAGAGCACACAGATACAAACAGCTGTCACATGCAGAGAAAATCAACACGGGAAATAGAGGTGCATACAAACGAGTTCAAATTAGTTGTCACAATGCTGCTGTTTTTGTTTTCATGTCTGACAATTTGTGTAGAGTAGTGTTTTTGTGAACTAGAGCTAGCAAAAGATGGGGTTTGTCTGTGTTATTCTTGGCACATTGAAGGCTACGTGTTTATTTTAAGAAAAAGAAAACCGAATAATTGTATTAATGTTAAATTAGTCTTATGCATCTATTTAGTATTTCTCAATGATTACTGTTGACTGCATCTTTATCTAAAAGTCATTTGTCCCTTATTAGCTACATAATGCATCAGTAATGTATTTTATTTTCAGGATTAAGTGTCTTCGTGCTTCAGGAGGCAATTCCAGTGCAGCTGCAGTCGAGTACAGGACCTTAAAATACCCACAGCGAACATGTGGCCAAGACAGCCTCCTTGGGTTAATTGATGCTATATTTCTACGTGTCCTGGTGCAAGGAAAATGTAAGCAAAGAGTGCAAGTCAGACAAGAAGATTGTGATTTGGAGACATGGATGTTTGAGTGCTGGTGGCCAACAGAAAGCAGGGTGATATTGGAGGTGTGGGCGCAGGCCTTACAGTTTCTGTGATGTGCTCTGACACACAGATGGCAGCTGACACAACACAGATAGACTCTCATTCTGTGCTCTCACACCCACTCTCACTCCTCTTCTCCAAAATGGATGTTTTCTCTCTGTTCACGGTTCCATGCCTCAGTCGTCTGACTTGATAGACAGACACACAGACAGATTAATCTGAAAAATATTACTACCTTTCCCTACTTGATTCCTCTCCTCTTTTTTTAACCCCTTTTCCATTGCATTTCCTCTCTATAGCCATTTAAATTTGGATGAGGCTGTAGCACATATGCAAAGAAGCTGGAAGTCACAGTTGAATGATCTCAAATGAACATCCACAGTCACGAACAGCAGCTTCCTCTGTTAACAACAGCCCACATGCACACCTGGTCTTTACCTGGACTCTTAAGGGTAATTTATGTTATGCTCTTGAGATTTTCACCACCTGGCTGCTAATAAACAGTCTTGGCAAATGTGAAAAATGTTAATGAGAAAATGATGCCTATATCTCTGTGTAAATTATTCTGAAAGCCCTTCAGGCTGGAGCAGCCCTGTATTCTTCGAGCCAAATCACTAGCTCTTGGTTCATAACTTCTGACAGGAAACAGAGGGCTATGAGAGACTGACACTCTCTCACACACCTGTTCTTCTTCTTCTCTTCTTGTGCCCGTTCCAGTGGCAATATAGGAATCAAACAGCTGCTTCATATGTCACTGCATGCAAATATATCTCTGTTGATTTATTTGAATGAAAAGCTAAAGTCGGCATGCTTTAAGGCTCGAGTTTTTGCAGGTGAACCTCCCACCTGCTAAATGGGGTATAGGTAAAATGTGCTACAACTTGTATGGATGTGGGTTGGGTAGCTGAAAATATTGCACTTTCTGAAGTTTTATCCAGTGAATTAACAGAAAACAACTAAAATATCCACCATACCAGTACTTGTTTCTGTCACTGCTATAGAAATTAAGATACAGTTTGGTAAAAAGAAAGTACACATTACAAAGAAAATGATCTACCGTATTTTTCGGACCATAAGGCGCATTAAGCGAAACAAAACAGTCAGATAAGTCAAACTTTACTCAACTCATTCTTCTTGATTCCTCCATTTCCGTACCATTGATTCATTAATGTTGAATTCTCTCGCAGCTGCTCTATTAATGACTAACCTCGTATTGTGGATGGATTATCTCAGTTGTTCTCCTGACTGAAGTTTGGTCCGTTTACAGCATCCTGCCATGCGATTGCATTTGTCTCTAACCATCAGGAACCCTCACGTTAACTTTTATCGAGTGGAAAAAAGTTAGTGTTCATCCTCCAGCGTCACTGTGTTTATGTTATGCTAACATAACTGTGTAGCTAGCGATCACGTAGCACATCATTCTATACCAGCTAGGCCAACTTCAGTAACCCTACAAACATCACTGCTGTTTAGTTTCCTGTCTTCATTTATGTTAGAAGTGATAGCAGAGCTGTACGTTTGAATTTGTTTCAGAAATCTCTCAGTCAGAACCTGCTGTATCATATTTAGGTGGAAGCTAGCGAGCTAACTTCCTGCTAACTTCCTGCTAACTTCCTGCTAACTTCTAACTCTGTTAAATTTAATAAATGCTGTTTTCATGGATGCCTGGATGTTAAACCTAATTGTTACACCTGGTAAAGCAGCAACACTGATCATTTTATTAAAGATAAAAGAATTTAGACAGTTTTTAACTCTCAGTGATGCCGCGGTGTTCGTTTGACTTTAGGACCTGAAGTTGAAGTTTTGGACCCAGATTACTCCCTGAGGCTCCTGACTATAGTAGCTGTAATCCTCCAACAATCCATCAAGCGGTGCGGCTTCGTAGCTTACCAAAGTCGTACTAAAACATTTTCTAGATTTTGAGCGCCGTGTACCACATAAAATTGTTTCGAGGTCAGTAAGCAAAACCAGAATTCATACGCACTGTCGATTTTTGTGAAAATTAAAGGTTCTCTTTCATAGCATTCGTTTCGTGTCTCACTATGGGAACGCCTCCTGCGTGACCTCATCAGAAGCTCAAATACCATTACGCCAGCCTTTACAGGCTGGCTAGGTGACGCCCATGTCAGGAGGGGCTAGTGCCTCCCTATATAATAGCCTGACATAGCGTCAGATGTCATTCAAAAACCTCTTCTCGCTTCTCACAGAAGCCTGTAGACAACTGTGCGATTGGGTGCTAAAGCTAAACTGTCCACAGATTCGAGTGAACAACTCGGTCGCCGGGCGCTTTGTTCCCAGCTTTTCAGTTGTCCACTAGCATACAAGCAGTAGCAATACTGCTCTGTTACTAGTGCTGGTGCCAAGTAGCAATACTTTCACCCAGGGAAGTAGCAATATTTTCCGAAAGCGAAGTAGCAACACTTTGCTAATAAAGATACCCCTAGCTTTACCATCAGGTAGCAATACCCCTCAACGCTAGCGGTCTTTTTACACATTGGGTAGCAATACCTGTAGAAAAGTAGCAACACTTTTCACCCCACGTTAGCGAAGAATAGCAATATTCTCCGCACTCGGTGTCAGTCTCGCTAACGTGCGCAACCCTCTAGCTAACCATGGCTACGGCTGCCAACGAAGTTGCAAAACTCTGTCCCTGCGGCAAGAAAATTTCTGCCTGGGATACACACCCCGTGTGTGCGGCGTGCCTGGGTTTATCCCACGCTCAGGCCGCCTTGACACCCGCACAAGACTGTATCCACTGCGCGGCTTTCCCACGCAAGCTACTCCGCCGCAGGCTAGCTCGCCAGGCTAACCTGTCGGGCGGCGACCCTTTGCTGTGTGAAGCTGCTGCGGCGCAAGGAGATACTGAGATGCCCGATGATTTGGCCGCAACGCCAGGGCCGAGCTGGGCAGAGGCAGACCCCCAGCCCATCGCGACCGCTTTCCCGTCGCTGGAGGCACACGGAGATCGTGAGCTTTTCCCTGATGCTGGAGTCATCTGGGGAGGAGATGCCAACGAGGACGGAGATGAGTCGGCTGACTCGGAGCTCCTGCTGTCTGACGACGAGGAGGAAGATTCCACCTCCTTGGCTAGCAGCGGCTGGGCTGCAAAGCCCTCGGCTACCGGCGAGGTTGAAAAACCGACACCGCCGTCTCCCCTGGATCTCGACATGCAGGACATGTGCAAGCGCGCAGCTGCCAGGCTCAACATCCCGTGGCCCGCCGTACAAACGGAGGTTGTGAAATCTCGTTTTGACGGTAAGAAATTGCCTAAGGCGAAAAAGACGGGGAAGCATCTGTTGCCTGTTTTCCCGGAGCTACTCGATGAGATAGCGATGACGTGGAAAGCAAAACCTTACAGCGAGAAACACCCCATCGTGGGGAGCTCCCTGCTGGATTGTGAGGGGATGGAGTCTATCGGCCTCCGCCAGATGCCACAAGTGGAGCCGTTGGTAGCGAGCCATCTTCACCCGAAGACGTCTCTGTCCTCATCGGCTCCATCTCTCCCCTCCAAAGCAGACCGCTTCCAGTCTAGCCTTACAGATAAGTGCTACAAGGCAGCGGCTCTGTCAGTGAGAGCCCACAACGCCTCCTCTATGCTAATGGCTTATCAAGCTGAGCTGGAAGAGGACATGACGACTAAACCAGATACCACAGTGTGGGAAGAAATCTGCGTTATAACTGACCACGTCCTCCGCCTCCACAAGGTAGCCATACAGGCTACTGGGAGAGCCATGGGCCTCATGGTTCTTCAGGAGCGAGCACGCTGGCTCGGGCTCACCAACCTGACGACTAAGGAGAAAGAGGACCTCCTCGACACCCCTGTCGTCCCTCAAGGTCTCTTCGGTGCGGCTGTTACATCCATGCAGAAGAGATGTGAGGAGAAAAAGAGAGATGATGAGGCTCTGAAACTCTGCCTGCCGAGGAGGACCCAGCACGTCACTCCAGCGGCACCGCGCCAGTCATTCGCGCAGGCAACGTCTCGCCCGGTCCCCGCTTTCAGGATTCCCAAAGTGCCTAAGACGCAGGCAGCCCCCCAGGCTGCCGGGGCCCCTAAGAATCCATGGGCCCGGAAACAGTCTCCCCAGGCCAGACCTCAAGCGGTCCCACCTCCTCCCCCCGCTGCCGCGATCGTGAGGAGGAAGAAGCGGCCGGCCTGACAGCCTCTCCTCCAGGCGGGAGCGAACCCAGTTTCCCCCCTTCATGGGCCGCCCTGCCGCCTCCCAGCTCCGTTCCAGAGCCAGTTCAACGGGACATGTCCCACACAGAGTGCCTGACCCGGGCCGGCGTTCCTGTCACCGGACCCGCCAGAGGGAAAGAGAGCCAGAGTTCACAGTGTTGTTTCGCAAGCACTTCTTTCGTGCATTCTGTATTAAAAAAGCCCCGACACGCGCATCCAGGCAGTTTGCCGAGGGCGCTGTCGAGTGTTGCAAAACACATGAAAAAAATCAGACATGCAAAGAAACGGAGCAACGTCTGCCATAACGCAGCCCGTGGAGACTCGCGTTTTCCCGGCTGTGATGATGCAGATGAGCCCGTCACCTCGCTCGCCTGTGACAGGGGTGGCGGGACACCGAAATGGCGTGTGTTTAGCGCAGCGACCACAAGAGGGCGCCAAAACGCCATCTTCGGTGGAGTGGCCAGTGAGCCCTCTGTCTCTCCACATGGAGAGCTGGGCCACCTGCACTCAGTCGGCATGGGTGCTGAGGACATTGGAGTGGGGCTACAGACTGCAATTCAATGTCGCTCCGCCACATTTCAAAGAAATCGTTTACTCTCGTGCTCTGGGCGAGTCTGCCAGTTTTCTCCTGGAGGAAATTTCCACCTTGAGAGAAAAAGGAGCTATAAGAGTTGTCCCTCCCGAGGAAATGCACAGCGGATTTTATTCAAGGTATTTCCTCGTGCCAAAGAAAGGGGGGAGGGGGATGAGAGCCATCCTGGATCTCCGTGCCCTGAACCGGCATTTAAGGACATACAAGTTCAGGATGTTGACGCACGCCTCGCTGCTACGGTTTGTACGAGCGGGCGACTGGTTCACATCAATCGACCTGCGGGATGCTTATTTCCACATCCCCATATATCCCCCACACCGGAAGTATCTGAGATTTGCTTTCCAGGGGATAGCATACGAGTTTGTAGTCCTGCCTTTTGGTCTTTCACTGAGCCCGAGGGTGTTTGTGAAGTGCACCGAGGCAGCAGTGGCCCCGCTCAGGAAAAAGGGCATTCGGGTGGCCACATACATCGACGACTGGCTGGTGGCAGCCCCAACCCACCAGGGGGCGACTTGTCACACAAACGCTCTCATACACCATTTGGAGAGTTTGGGTTTCCAGATAAACGTGGAGAAGAGCACATTGACGCCAACTCAATGCATTACTTTCATAGGGCTCAGCCTAGACTCCCTCCGGGTGAGGGCTTTTCTGTCCCCGGAGAGAACGGCAGTCATACGGTCTTCCCTAGCACTGTTTCGCAGGGGCAACACAGTGACCCTCAAACAGTGCCAGAGGCTGCTTGGTCTGATGGCTTCCTCTCTAGTGGCGATAACACTGGGACGCCTGCACATGAGAGGCTTTCAGCGCTGGGTGGGCTCGCGGGGACTGGACCCTCACCGAGACGGCCACCGTCGCGTGAGAGTCTCCGCAGACTGTTCACTCGCTCTCCGCGAATGGAAGAGGCCAGGTTTCTTGTCTCAGGGCGTCGCCATGGGGGCAGTTTCAGCCAGGAAGGTGATTTCCACGGATGCCTCTCTTTCGGGCTGGGGGGCCACCCACGAAGGCAGGACAGTGAATGGGGAATGGGGCCCTCACATGCGCTCCACCCACATAAACTGTCTGGAACTGCTGGCAGTTCACCTGTCGCTAAAACACTTTCTCCCTTGGCTGAAGGGTCATCATGTTTTAGTGAGGTCGGACAATTCCACCGTTGTGGCCTACATCAACAGACAGGGGGGTCTGGGGTCCCCCAAGTTACACACACTGGCACACAGACTGATAGTCTGGAGCAGTGTCCACCTGCTGTCACTGAGAGCGACTCACGTGCCGGGGATCTTGAACTTTGGAGCAGATCTTCTCTCCAGGGGCAACCCGCTGTATGGGGACTGGAAGCTTCACCCAGAAGTGGTGAAGCAGATCTGGCTGCAATTCGGCCAGGCGACCGTGGACGTTTATGCATCCAGGGAGAATGCTCAGTGTCCCCTATTTTACTCGCTGCACGATCAGAGAGCTCCACTCGGGGTGGATGCTCTGGCTCACGAGTGGCCGAGAACCCTTCTCTATGCTTTTCCCCCAGTGGCCCTCATTTCTCCAACTCTGGCCAGAGTGAGGGAGAGAAGTCACTATATGATCCTGATAGCCCCGCACTGGCCAGGGAAGCACTGGCTGGCGGAGATTTTTCAGCAGCTGTGCGGCCCACCTTGGCCGTTACCACTACGCAGAGACCTCCTGTCTCAGGCACAGGGGGAAATATTCCACCCCCACCCAGAGAGGCTAGCTCTATGGGCTTGGCCCGTGAGTGGTTTAACCTGAACACAGTGGGGCTCCCTCATAGTGTTATCGATACTATTCAGTGTTCTAGAGCATCGTCCACTAGGACGCTATATGAGCACAAGTGGCGTCTGTTTGAAAGCTGGTGTGTAGAATCACAGACCATCCCTTTTCAGTGCTCTGTGGCTGTGATTCTGTCATTTCTTCAGGCCCTGATTGATAAGGGTAAAGCCTTCTCCACCATTAAGGTGTATTTGGCGGCGATTTCGGCCTGCCATATTGGTTTTGAGGGGAGGACTGTTGGCCAGCATCCCTTAATATGCCGTTTCATGAAGGGTGCACGGCGTAAATTGCCTACATCTAGGCCGTTGGCTCCATCGTGGGACCTTCCCACAGTATTGGCTGCGCTCTCCTGTTGCCCATTTGAACCCCTGGAACAGGTTGAGTTAAAATTTCTGTCCTTGAAGACGGCTCTATTAATTGCCTTAGCTTCTGCTAAACGTGTGGGAGAGATCCACGCTCTCTCAGTGCATCAGTCATGCATTCAGTTCTCCTCGGATAATACGAGGGTCAGTATGCGGCTCAACCCTGCCTTCGTCCCGAAGGTGGTCGGCACATGTTCCCCTATAGAACTGCCGGCTTTTTGCCCACCGCCTTTCTCCTCAGAGGAGCAACAGCGGCTGCATACCTTGTGTCCAGTCCGTGCTCTGCGCATTTACATGGACCGAACCCAGAGTGTCAGACAAAGTGACCAGCTGTTCGTGTCCTGGGCTAAACCACATATGGGAAAGCCGGTGTCTAAACAGCGCCTCTCCCATTGGATAGTGGGAGCGATTGCCCTGGCCTATACTAGCAGGGGCCTTCAGCCCCCTGCTGGCTTACGTGCGCATTCCACTAGAGGTCTGGCAACCTCATGGGCTCTCTTTAGGGGAGTTTCGATTCAGGAGGTGTGTGCGGCTGCATGCTGGACCTCACCTCACACATTTGCTAGGTTTTACAGGTTAGATGTGACGGCGCCTAACCTAGCGCATTCAGTCCTCAGTGCAGGTTCTTCCCAGGTGGGGGCTTCTCACCTGTGAGGTGCTGTTGGGGACAGTTGTCTTCTTAACAGGCATGTCTGGCAATCCGGGAGTCAGTATTTCTCCCATAGTGAGACACGAAACGAATGCTATGAAAGAGAACTTAAGGTTATGTATATAACCCCGGTTCTCTGAGTAGCATGAGTGAGTGTCTCACCAGACCGCCCTCCTTGCTATGGAAGCGAGGAAGAGGTGGGCTTGTTTTGAATGACATCTGACGCTATGTCAGGCTATTATATAGGGAGGCACTAGCCCCTCCTGACATGGGCGTCACCTAGCCAGCCTGTAAAGGCTGGCGTAATGGTATTTGAGCTTCTGATGAGGTCACGCAGGAGGCGTTCCCATAGTGAGACACTCACTCATGCTACTCAGAGAACCGGGGTTATATACATAACCTTAAGATTTTAACTGTGCCTTATAGTGCGGAAAATACGGTAGACTGTGCCCGGCCTTAAAGTTGGGTAAATACAACCTGAGATAAAAAAAACAAAAACAAAACAAAACAAAGCTGAAATGCAGAAATGGCTCGAGGTTTGTGGCCATTGTCTTTAATTATTTTGTAATAACACCTGAATGCTCTGCAAACTGCCAAAACGGCTGCTTTTAGAAAAATGCTCACACTTGTTGATTATAAATTAATCAAATGCATGTGATAAATATGATGTAAACGTGGCACCTAGCTGCTAATCACCCTTTTACTTCTTATTGAAGGAGTAAGGGTGTATTACATTTTTCATGCAGTGCTTATGCAGTGGATTTGGTTTAATACTGTTAAAGAACTCACACAGTACAACATGTGTAAATGTCCCGTCTCCCTCCTCTCGCCCCCAATCAGTCTCTGCATCCCTGAGCCAGGTTCTCCCGGAGGTTTTTTCCTGTTAAAAGGAAGTTTTTCCTTCCCCCTTTCTTGGTCGTAGCGTTGTCTGATTGCTGGGGTTTCTTCTGTATTATTGTAGGATCCTTACTGTACAATATAACGCATATTTGAAACTAAGTTAGCTATAGAAAAAAATTTCATTTGATTCCTATGAAGGTATTAGGGCTCAAAAAGGTGACAAATTTAAACCCTCTGCTATGTAACTTTGAAACTATCAGTAGTATGAAGGTAACATTTTTCATGATAAATATGATGTTGGACAAAAACATCAGCTGTTTCTGAGGTTTTCAGATTGTTCTGTGGAATGAGCTAGTAGCTGAGTTATGTTTACAACCCTGTTTCTGCATTTTAGCATGCTGCTTATTCAAAACTCTAGGCTGCGGTGAATGCTATATGTTGTGTTGTATTGGACAAATGTTAAAAAAAAATCATTTTGTTGAAGTGCAGTTCTGAGAGATTATCAGCATGAATAAATGCGTCCCACAGACAATGCTTGCAGAGACATTTAACTGAAAACAAACTGCCAAATCCCTTCAAACCCCGAAGAGCATGACACGCTGATTTGATCGCAAACTGACAGTTTTTCTTTTACAAACAAGCTGGATTTGCTCACATGACTAACACAGGTTTTTGAAATCCACATTAGAGTGCACATTTGGTGGTGCGTGTGTGTGTGTGTGTGTGTGTGTGTGGGCAGTGGGAAGAGACTACGATAGACTGTGTGCATGAGAGTGAGATAGCTGGAGTTGTTGCAGGGATTAATGTGAGTTTGTAACTTAAGGGCACGAGTTGCTGCTTGATATAATCTAGAGCATCGGCTCCTCTCTGCAGGCGATGAATGCTTTTTTCCCCTCTTTTTTTTTGCATTCCAGTGAGCACGCTCAGTTTTTTTAAGGTTACGCTGCTGTGAACCTGTATGGTTTAAGCATACTTAACAGCTTGAGTAAATGCAGGATTTGTTATCATGCCTTTCCTGTTTGTGCACTGTATTCCACCACTAGCTGTTTGCATCTCAAGGCTTTTAATAGCAAGTGTGGAGGATACTGTAGCCATTGTTAAGTAGTCCATGTTTGTATGCGATTCCAGAGTAGTTGTAACTGCAGCACGATGCACTCCTCTGCCTCTTAATGGATCTTTTTGTCAGTGCTGAGGTGTATAGAGCCCAAGTGGTTTTGTTATCCTAGCAAGGTTTTTTTTCTCCCTTTCCTCCCGACTCACTCTATAAACGCTGTAGTTTGTATCTCAGGGGAAATGATGCATGTCAGTATCTCAATGACTGGCAGCCCATCCATTAAGGTTTATCGCATGTGTGTGAAAAATAGAGACAAGTATGGAGAAAAGCATGGTTCATCATCCCCACTACCCTCCAGTTAACTACATTAGTGAATTGGATCCAGTGCCTTGGGCGCCTTCTTGATGATTAGATTGCATGACTTGCGTGTTTTGGAGACAGCTAGTCTATGGACATGTGGTCAGAAATGGAGGCTGTGTGGTCAGCATTAAAAGGCAGGAACCGGTCGTCAGCTTCCAAATTAACCAGAGGCGGTACAAACGAGACCAAATGTGTCAGTCGTCAAATGAACTGCAACAGCCAAGCAGCGACCTCAGAAGATGAAAAATTAGGCCAACGGGGGAAGTGCTAAAAGGTGCAGTTCCTCAAATAGCCACTGGGCGTCGACTCCAAACGGGAATCAGTCCCCACAGGCTCCCATATTAATCTGCCAATCTTTAAAGCAAAATTAGACGTCTTTAGAGCCTG
The DNA here is from genome assembly GCF_036321145.2 of Pelmatolapia mariae. Taxonomy (NCBI): domain Eukaryota; kingdom Metazoa; phylum Chordata; class Actinopteri; order Cichliformes; family Cichlidae; genus Pelmatolapia; species Pelmatolapia mariae. The sequence continues at coordinate 4,053,141 of NC_086240.1, read as the reverse complement.
GTGCTACAAAAAATCTGTCCTTCCTATTACCGATTTTCTCTTTCATGATAAATTAATGAGGGGAAAACTTGTTTTATAACCTTCCTCTTTTTCTTTCAGCTGCTCCGTTTAGCAGTTGCCACAGTGGATCAACTTTCTCCATCGCTCCCCATCCCCAGCATCTGCATGTCTTCCTTCATTACATCCATGAATCTTCTCTGTGATCTTCCTGTTTTCCTCCTGCCTGGCAGCTCCATCTTCAGCATCCTTTGTCTAACATGTCCATTCTCCCTCCTCTGCACATGTCCAAACAGTCTCAGTCTTACCTCTCTAAGTTTGTCTCCAAACCTGAGCTGTCCCAAACCCAACTAAAATCTGAGCATCTTCACCGCCTCCAGCTCCGCCTGGTGTCTTTTTGATAGTGCTACTATCTCCAGCCTACCTGTTTAAAATCTACAAAAGCTTGAAGTTAAGTTTAATTAGGTGCATGGCTGCTCTAAGTGATCAGTGGTCATTGACACAGTCCCCTCGCTACCAGCTAGGCTTCGCCCTCAGCTAATAAGAGTCACTGAAGTGGAAGCGTGTTTCTGGTGTCTTTTTGAACCATTTTTAATGCAACTATCTGATAAATATCATAACTTGCACTCTCTTCCCACCACCAACTCGTCACGGCAGATGGCTGCTTCTCCCTGAGCCTGGATCTGCCGGAGGTTTCTTCCTTTAAAAAGGGAGTTTTTCCTTCTCACTGTCGCCAAGTTCTTACTCACAGGGGGCCATCTGATTGTTGGGGTTTTCTCTCTGTTATTGGCGCTACATGATTTAAAATTGAATACAGTTGTGATCAATTTTGCTCTAAAACAGCCTCTAAAGAGCTCTACAATGCATAGTCCAGAAGCAGTGTCTCATTATGCTGTGGCTACGTCCATATTTTATATTGCCTCTGATACATTTCATGGCATGAATTCCTGTGTCACATTAGATCACACTTCCCGATTGATGTTATTCTTAGATGCTATAGCACATTGATGTTGTTCCATAATCAGAGGAAAACAAGATGGCGAGCACAAGCACGCACGCACGCACATAACAGATACACATACATATTCACAAGGCTTTAGATGTGTAATGCCACTGAGCAAATCCGACGGCAGGCTGTGTTTGGTTCATTTTTATGGTCTGTGAGTCAGATGTTTGTTTCCTAGTTATTGTTAAAAAGTGAGGGCCTGAGGGGCAATATCTTCTTATGTACCGCATTTTCTAAGCAGGCTGTAATGACATCAGTCTTAGCTGGTGAAGCCCACGTCCACCACACGTTCCAGCTTTTTGAAGATGACGGAAATGGGTTTAATCTTTCGGCATTCTCTTGAAATGCCAAATCAGTCTTATAGAAGAAATAAAAAATAAATAAATAAAGACTTGATTCTATTTTAAAAAGGATAAAACTAACAAACAGTCTGACAAGTATTGTCTGTGTATAACATCTCTTCATATTGTGCATTCCTTTGTACCATACAGCTCAAACAGTATTAAGAGCACATTGCAGGGCAGCGCTTTTGCTCAGGATAGTTTGATATCATTGATGAACATGTGCATTGTAGTTTCCAGTAGTTTTTAGTGAACATCGTCAACGGCATCCTGATGCCTTAAATACCATCAAGGGCACCTAATATGTATTCATCTGCCACCCCAAAAAAATGGTTTTCAGTAAATGTTCTATTTGGCTAAAAAGTGAAGTACCAAGCTGTGTTAGAAAATTACTTTGTTAGATTTACTTTGTCTGTAAGAACGACTAGGATTGGCGCTGGGTGCCACAGATTGTTAGGGAAATTGGAAAACGCTGGAGACGGATGGAATTGTCCAATAGGGAATAAAAATAACTCCAGCCTTTTGGTTTTGTCGCTGGTGAAAAATGCAGTGTAGCCAGTAAACATACACACCACCCACCAATAACCAGGTTGTATGCCGATAAGTCATTCAGATTATCCCCCCCCCCCTCAATTTTATTCATTACCAGTTAATTAAGGTCGGATCGCTACGTAGAGCCCGCAGACAGGTGGAGAAATGGCACGTCCATCTGCCAATCGTCGTGAGCAAACGCGGCAGCTGCGGCTGCATATTTTGCACGGCATCCGTCTCGATTCACCTGTTGTTATCAAACATAATGGTTCTCATGCAGTCTGGTCATGTGGGAACACAATCACACTTTGCGGGGATGCCTCACACCTGGGTGACACGAAATTATAACGCTGATTTGTTGACGCATTAGTCGCGGTGCGCGCCGCGAGCATCAGCCTGTCATTTTTATCCGCGTTACGCATTCGAAAGCCGAGCCTCGTCGAAAGCCTGGCCTCTTTCTTTCATTCACAACCTCGTCCTGCCCTTCCTATCAGTCTTTCGTTCTGTCTCTAACCCGACATAAAAGAACACAATCCTGCGTTGTTTGTTTCGTTGTAACCCCGCAGCTGCATTTTCAAGATGATTGTCCCTGCGTGATGAAACAGTCCCTGTCAAGAGCTACAGACGATTACATGGCTTCACACGGTGATCAGTCTTTGTGTATAAACACTTTTTTTTTAAAGAAAGCAATCGATGTAGCGCAGAATGCCGATGATTAAACTCATACGTTGTCTTTAGTGACGATGAAAACAGCTTCTGTCTGACTGAGGGAAGAGGAAACAGAAGGACAGAGATAGTCTTTGTTTTTGTAATCAGCAGAGTGTCTCCCTCCTTGCTTTGGCTCCTCTGCCTTGGAGATATAATCGAACCATATACACCCACTCTTGAGTCTTTTTAGTGTCAGTCCTCATGTCACGGTTCACATTAAATGCTTGATGGTGAATCACACACGTAATGAATTCAATCAGATTTGCAACCTGCGAAACAGCCCCGAGACGGCGGCTTTCTTCTGACCTGCACGTGTTCCCTTTTATTACAACTCCTGACCCTTTCTGATTGGATGATAGCTGTGCTGTGTTTACATTAATGGGATTTGAAGCCCATTTCCCTAATCTGCTTCTTATTGAAAGATACTGGGTCTCACGTGATGAGCACATTGTTATCTGAAGACGTCAGAATGGCAGTGGTTATTCAGCATTATAGCTGTTTCTGTGTTTTGTGTCTAAAGCTTTGAATTTGGAGAAATGCAGCCAGTATTTCTAATCATCTGAATTTTTGAAGAGCAAGAATTGGAATCAGATAAAGTGCTGCAGGAAAAATTATCTCTTCTTTCAAAATATGTAAAAATATAATTGCATAAATGTTTTATTCCAAGCCCTAGCAATGTTTTTCCCTTTACAATAACACCCAGGGCTATTATCTGGCTCTTTAGCAGCAACTGTGTTCACTAGCTGGTCGCCAACTGCGTCTTCTATACGAATGAACCAAAACTGTGACACCGCGGGCCACGAAACATTTATTATGTGCAGAATCATGGAAACCGGCTGTTTGCAGCAGTGCCGTGTGACTTTTGTCTGTCCCGTAATCAGCATCACTCAGCAGCATCTGACCCTTAAATTTGTGAACCTCCCCCGATGTGGTCCGAGGGGTAATTACATCTGCCAGGGAATGAGACCACGTGCTAGTCCTTCTATCTCAGCGGGGTTCGGTTACTCAACCTGATTCGGGCAAGTGTGTGAGTGTCCGTGTTTGAAAAGTGCTAATTGGCACTCTTGAGTGTTTCAAGTCCACCTTTCCTAGAGCAGCTTCTGTGTCACCACTTTGTCAGACTGACACTCGATTTTAAACCCACCCCATCCCCTCGGCAGCTGTTGCCAAGGTCATTATCAGACCCCGAGAATATTCCCAAAGGCTAATTCACCCATATCCTCTGGCACTTTATCTAACAGCCTTCTCACAGGAAGGTGGATGCAATGAGTGCTTCCAGGTGTCATTTAAATTCAGCCTGACTTCAAATGCTGCACAGACCGCGGTGGCAAAGCATCCGTACGCTAAAACAAACACCTGTATGTTGTATGAATAGGAGAAGACACCTGTGCCGTAATGAAGGTCGTTGACCCCAGTGAGAAAACTGGAGTTAAAAATGACTTTTAAGTGTGGGACTCCACTTTTTTTTCTTTTTTAATATTCACTCAAGCGCTTCAAGTGTAAGATTTTGTTGTCTAGGGAATTCTGCCCCCAGTTTTCAGACAAAGGTGTTTTTCTTTACAACAAAGACGCAACCTTGATTAAGGAGGCTCGCTTTAGTCTGAATGGATGCGTGTTTTAATCACAAATCCTGGATCCGTTTGCGCCTCTTTAATGAGGCCCGCTCCAGCTGGAAGGCTGTCGGCGCGGCTGCTTTGATCAGTGGCCCATGGACACGGGATTACACTGCTAACACACTGCGCTAATGGAGCCGCAAGTCAAAAACACACACGCAAACACACACCCGCGTGGCGCATGCACGCACACACATGCCCAAACAGGAATGCAAATGTGGGAAATATACATATAAAACGCACACACTCAACCTCTGACAAGGGCACAATCCAATAAGCCAGCGTCTTGTTCTCATGCAGCCCTTTGTGTCAGGCCCTTTCATCTGGCTGTGTCTGTTTGGGTCGGCTGAGTTTTAGGCTCCGCGTTGACGTCTCTGCCAAAGAGGGCTCAGCGAGTAAGGTCCAAAGCTCAGTGCTGACACACAGCCCAACTCTAGAGACTAATGGCTTGTAGCTCCCAACATATGTTGTTTTGTGTAATTGCTTTAATTGCTGTCATTGTACGTAATGGTTGGTCTTTTTCATCTTCCCTGGTGGTGTAGGCATTCTGCTAATTATATCTGTCAGCCCTGCAGCCAAATTGAGCGTTTCACTGTGAATTCAGAGCAGTGGGAACTTTTAAAATCAGAGCGTTTCTGTAAACTATTGGTGTGCGCGTGCGTTTGCGTGTGTGGGTGTAAATGAGTGACTGACTGCTGGGTGTTACAGGGGTTTTCATAAGTAATTCTCCTCATCCTGGAGCTGTTTAATAGAAGTGGGGTCGCGAACTTTGCTCATCAGTCAAGTCTAAACCTTGACCTGCACGTAGTTCTGCTTCTTTTCTCTGTTTTATTAACTAGAAAACCCCCTGAAGTTGAAATTGCTACAAGAGTGGTAAATTTATAAGCCTAAGAAAACGTCTTTGTTTCCGTTCAGGTACGACACCATCACCAACCAGTGGGAGACGGTTTCTCCTCTCCCCAAGCCGGTCCATTCTGCCGCAGCCACCGTGTGCGGAGGGAAGATCTACGTGTTCGGAGGTGTGAATGAGGCCGGGCGCTCGGCGGGTGTGCTCCAGTCCTACGTACCGCAAAGCAACACCTGGAGTTTCATCGAATCGCCCATGATAGGTAAGACAGGTGAAAACACACAGCGTGTTTGTCATAGATTCACACATGCAGCGACACAAAGTGAAGGGATGTTATGTCCTCGGGGGACTTGTCACCATTGTTGCATCAACTTTTGTCTGATGACGGACCTGTTTCTCTCAGATATTCCCAAATGTAGGGTCCTTCTTCCTCGTTGTGCTGTCAGATAAATTTAGTTGAAAGAGAATTAGCCCCTGAAAACCTCCAAGCTTTTCTTTCAAGGCATCGCATCAGAGCATCAGTATTTAGGACTGCTTTTTATTTGCGGTGTAAAATCTAAAGTGGAAATGGCACAAAATGCAAAAGTATTAGTTTAACCATTTATATGCATCCATTCGTTTATTCTTTGACATCTTACTATCACATTAGAGAGCAACAAGATATCTTTGGGCCTCAATTATGGCTGCCTGGTTGCCTAGCAACAGTGTTCTCACAACTCTACCCAGATGAACCCCTCACTTCTATATCATGCGCTTGACTTACCCTGTCGAAATCATAAACTCCTTATTTATCAGTGCAGTCTTGTTACACAGCACATTACTATGAGACCTTATATTTTCTTAGCGTGCATAAAACCAGACTCAGTTTTATTAGTTAAATTTGCAGCTCTGTTGCCTCATAGCAAGAAGAGAAGGTCCTGGGTTTGCATGGGTTCTTTCCAGGTACTCTGGCTTCTTTCCACAGTCCAAAGACTGTGAACGTTAACTGGTACTTCAAAATTAGCCTTTGGTGGGAATGTGAGTGTTAATGGTTGTCTCTGTTGCACTGGCAACCCTGGACAGGTTACCTGCAAGGTGGCCAGATATTACAGGTTGCTCTGTAATAGCTGGGTAGGTTCCAGATTAATGGATAGATTGATGGATGGATGTCCTGTCTCCCTCCCCTCACACCCAACCGACCAATAGGTGGTCGTCTGATCGTTGGGGTTTTCTGTCTATTATTGTAGGGTCTCCATCTTACAAGATAAAGTGCCTTGAGGTGACTGTTGTTGTAATTTGGTGCTGGATAAATAAAACTGAATTGACTTGAATCGAACTGAATTGAATGGATGGTGGTTTACCAATATATGCCAATACTATAGTGGTCTGTTTGTGCTGTTGAGCTTGAAGGTGTTTGAACATGCTGTCTAGGAAATTCGACTAGCACAAATGTAATCTATATCTGTTGCTATTTAGACAGCAAAAGTTTCTGGCACAACTTCGCCTACTTCCAAGGTGCGTGGAGAGAATGTTTCCATGTTATGATGTCCTCTTGTTTTTTAATCTAACTGCTGCACTGACTTCTAATTAAATGCTTTCCTTTGTAATCATTTTATGTTTTTTTGTATATTTGTAATATTCTTCTTATGTATTTCATGCATGTATTATTTTAAGACAGGTGGGGATTATGTCTCCTCCCCCCATCTTCATCATTAATGATCTAGTCCAGTATTTACTTGGGCAGGACTTAACCAGTTAACCAATACCAACCTGTTATAGGTCAGCTGGTTTACCAATGAAGCTGTGATTGGTTAATTTGAATGTCTGTTTCCTGTCTTTTATTTAAGCACACTTCTACTATGTGTTGCTGTGACCCTGATGAAGGCCACAAGCCGAAACGCGTTGGTCAGTCAATAAAGTTGTTCTTCTTCCCTTTAAGTGTTGCTGGAGTTCCTGCATTGTGTCTATTTGGACAGCAAATGATAATAATTTTCAGTTATTTATCACAGTCAGTTGCTTTATTGTTGGAAAGCAATTGCATGTAATTGACTTGACCCCATTCAGACTGACAGCAACCCGACTTTGTTTCATTGTATCATTTATGGCAGGTTTTAGTGGCAGTGTTGGTTTACTTGACAATCTCATTTTATTTTTGCATTGAAAAATTATTGAAGTGAGAGAACTTAATGTTGTTGGATTATTGCAATAATATCATCATATTGTGAGTGAAGTGTTTTGATAAGACTGTATCATTGGGTGTCTGGTGATTCCCAGCTGTACACAGTCACCCACCAAAACTGGAGCAACTACTGCTCGGATGGTCTGTTAATATAATGAACCACACAACAAACCATGCTATTCCTCAGTTTGTATTATAAAAGCTCTAAGTGGCACTAACACCACAAAACCAGTCCAGAGGTCTAGTTCACTGATTTGACCGAACTAGGATGACGCCTAGCAGATAGCTACCAGCCGAGTTGGCACTCCTCTTTAACTCACAGTGCCTTTGGCCCTAATAATGCGACACAATTGCCAAAACCATTTTTCTCTACTAAGCTGTAATTGTGTTTGTTTGTGTTGTAAAGTAGGGCATTTTAATGAGGGAGTTTGTGGTGACTAACTTGCTCTAGGAGTCAGGCCCGAGTGGCAATTAGAACTACAGTTTTATCATTTCCATGTTGGTTTAATTTTTCAGAGCCAGAGTTTGCTTCTTGGTGCTTTCTTTTTATCTGTATGGCCATGTAAACATAAAACCAACTCCTTGGATTAGATATTTCGTAGTTTTTTTCCCCCAATTAAGGAAACCTTCAGTGTTTATCCTTTCAGTGAAAATGCTGAACCATACCTGAAAATTCAGCTATCACAGTCAGCCTGTTTTTACTTTTTCTCTTTATCGTTATCACCCTCCTCCTCGGGATTTTCCATTATTCCCCCTCTTCCCACATTATTGCGCTGTCATTATAATGAGAAGACCATCGCTAAAATGATAGGTGGTTCTGACGATAGTTTCTGACGTGTTATTGGCCAAACTGTGATCTGAATAACATCAGAATAACACCTGGATCCACATTCCAGTCTGATCCACCGGGGAGCTGTGAAGGACAAAAAGCCAGAAGAAAGCTGCCGTGACTCAAAGGTAGAAGGAAAAACACAAAAGCGTACCAAGCCTACAACTTTGTTATTCAGAGCACTGGCAGATGTCTTCCCAGTGCAAAGATCTTATCCACAGGCAGTTTCTTCACAAATATAAGTATCCTTGAAAGGTGCAGTGCAGGCGAGATTGCTATTGATTCGAACATATTCTGCAAATCTCTTTGTTTCACATTCTGGCCTGGACAACACTATTGCAAACAAGTCAGTTTTAAGCCTAACCTACAAACGTCTTTGTGCTCTATAAATAATTCGATATTTTGTGAGAAAGAGTTAAAAAAAAAAGGTTGATAAGTGGGATTTGACTGAATTATGTTCCCTATTTGCAAGCTAAGAGCCGTTCCGAGGCAACCAGCGTTGCCTTCAATAAGATTCTCATCCAAGCCAAGAAAGAGCTCTGGACATAATTGCAAGAAATATTGCAAATTGTTGAATCCACACAAAAAAACAGAAGATATAACTTGTTAATTAGTAAGATTTAGAAGTGCTGAGGGGCAGAGTTTGTTACCTTCTGGCAGAGGCAGGAGAGCTGTTTCCAGTCTGTGAGCTAATCCAAGCTAAAAGAACTGCAGAGTGTAGCCTTATTTTATCCATACTGACATGAGAGCAGTGCCGGTCTTCTCATCTTACTCTTACAATGTGCATACATGCCAGTATATTTAAAAAGTTCCTTTATGGTTGGATTTAATTAGCAATCTGCTACAGTCATCTCCAGCCCCATATTTTTGTTTTGGATCTTCACTAGGATGGCTTTGCACGATTTAATCTCATTTCATCCATTGATGTAGTCCCCCTGAAGTCATGGACTTCAGTGTTTTAGCTCCTGTCTCTTAAAGGCCAGACGCCCTCAAAGCTCACTTTTCTTTGAAGTAACAATGATTAAATATTACCGTTTCTTGCATGGCTTTGTCTTTTGTTCGATCTTCTTTATGCTGAGTTGGTCCATTGAGCTTTGTGGGCATCTGCGTATGCAGAGCGATCTTACACTACAGTCAGGTTGAGGCCTGGACTTTGACTGAGTCATTGCAACGCTTTAATACTTTTCTTTTTCTGTTGGAGATCTGCTGCTATGCTTCAGCCAACATGTCAGACATATGGCTTCATATTTGATTCTTGGATACTTTGGTTTACAGAGGAGTTCATGGTGCCCAGGTCCTGTATCTGCAAAACAGGCCTAAATCATCACCCCTCCTCCCCCATGCTTGACAGTTAGTATGAGGTGTTTGTGCTGATATGCCGGGTGCTGTGGATTATGGCCGTACATCTCCACCTTGGTCTCGTCTGTCCAAAGGACATTGTTCCATGTGGTTTGTTGAGAGGCAGCTTGGCAGGATGGTTTAGGTCTGCAATGTTCTGTTAGAGCAGACCTTCCCAAAGTGTGGGGCCCGCCCCCTAGGGGGGGCGCAGAGCCATTGCAGGGGGGGCGCGGCATGAAAACCCCCCCCCAAAAAAAACAACAACGCTTGGACACTGCTAGCACGGGGCACCTACACAAACGCAAAGCAGGAGATGAAGCATTGCTGAATATGTTTCCAAACCAACTTCATACTAAGCCAAAGACTAGAAAATATGGTGAAGCATATCTTCCCTTTGGTTTCACCTGCACAAGTGCCGAGGTAGGTCTTCCCTGCAGAATTGGTTTTCCCTTCGTCGGGAGCACGCGCTGGGCTCTCCAAATCACAGACAAACAGGATCCCACATTCTTGATTTTTAGTTCACAAACACTTGTTGTAATGACTAACTACTCCTGACATGTTGGAGATGTTAGCTCTTTAGACAGTAAAGTTACAGCGGGATACAAATAATATCAGGCTGATCCTGCCACGATTTGTTCCCCCGGTTCAAATCACGGACAAACAGCATCCCACAGCTGTTTATGTTTTTGAACCCATTTTGCACAGAGAGGCATTTTTTGAAAAATGTATTGACAGCAATGTTGAATATTATTACACAGGAAAAAAACAACTACACATAAAATAATTACACCATGACACCTCTGCCTTTCTAAATGGAGGGACAGTAACTGCGTGTGTATATGTAAGCGTGTAAAACCTGCAGATAGTCAGATTAACAGGATTTTTGTCTCTATCTGCCATTCTGCAATTCATCTCATGTAAACAATAACGTGGCGCACAGCGTGACGTGAAAAAAGGCACATACCTTTGACGTTCTGTATTCCTCGTCCACACATAAACGCAAAAAAGGAGTTTTAAAAAATCTCCGTTCTCGGTGATTCGAAACGCCGTTTACGTGTGAACGAAACAGCTGCGTTTTCAAAAATACCCGTGTAGGTGCGGACGCAGCGTAAAAGAGTTAGTAGTTTATTTTCTTACTACCTGTAATTTATTGCAGATTACTTGTATTTGCTTAATTGTTTACTAAATGTTTGAGGTGTGAAATAAACCGCAATGGAGCAAAATATGGGTGTGTGTGGTTGGAGGACGTGTTTGTGCGTGCGCGCGTACATGCGCGGGGGGTGGGGGGGGCGCGAACATTTTTCTTGTAAAACAAGGGGGGCCCAGCAAAAAAAGTTTGGGAACCACTGTGTTAGAGAGACGAGGCTTTCTCCTGGACCCCGTTCCAAAAAAAGCTGTGCTTGTTCAGCCTTTTACTAACTGTACTGTCATGAACTTTAACATTTAACATGCTAACTGAGGCCTGTAGAGTCTGAGATGTAGCTCTTGTGTTTTTTGCAGTATCTCTGAGCATTGCACGCTCATTGTGTTAACACTCACCTGAGTGCTCCAGACCAGTAGTCTACCAAAACTTCTGCTTTTGTAGAAGCGCTCACACTTGCTGATGATCAGATAATACACACCTGGCTGCTAGCTAGTAATCCAGCTTCATACCAGTCTCTTTTGAGCAAATCGTCCTCTGTGGTGTTGGCTTTTGGCTTTTGTTGGTTCAATAGAACAAACTGTATGCATTGTTCTCCTGTGCTTTCTTCTCTAGGAAAGATTTGACTTTATTTCACAACTGGAAAAAAAATTCTACCTTACTTGTAGAGCACTGAAAAAACTTTCAGAATCCAATGAAAGTGTTATTATCAAGAGCAAAAGCTACGGCTGTGCAGGCATCGACTGTGTAAGGAAAGATGATATCAGCCGGGCCAAAGAATTGGAAACCTAGCAGACTAGCAGAGCCGTCTGAAGCCTGAGCTTATGGGTCACAGGGATTAATTGTACATCCACTGACCTCATTAATTGAAACTTTGGACCATGTTTAATATGAGAATCCACTTTTGTGATATTATATATATATATATATATAGCAAAAAAGGGAAAAGCATGAAAGAGCCACTTCAACAAATTAGAGCACATCCTGGGAGCTTAATAGCTAAGGTGCATGCCTCAAAACCGCACTGTCCACAGTTCAGCAGAAACACAGAGTCAGAGAAGTATTTGAAAGTTACACCAGCACAGAGACACTTTGTTGAGCGCTGTCGCCCAGAAACTTGCTTTCAGTTACTGGAGCCGTCTCAGCGCTTTACTACTGTGAAGGAAATGATGATTATGTAACACGGGTGTTTGGGGCGAGCGCTATGTGGTATTAAAGGGCTTGCAGGGCAGCTGGCAGAGGAGAAACACACACATATATACGCACACACAGAAACACATAGATCCAGACACGCACACACACAACGCCTGCTTACCTCACATAAACCGTGCATCCCTGGGGGCCACAGGTACACAGTGCACAAATTATATAACAAGCTGGGAAGTGCGTGTATACATTGTGTGTGTGTGTGTGTGTGTGTGCATGGCAGACACAGACAGACAGATCGTCATCTGTCAAGCCGTAGATGAGCTGGCGTCTGACAGCCAACGAGGCAGGAGATAATGGACGGGTTTAGTGCTTCCAGTGAAATTGGGCCGGCGATGATTTTAGCGAGCCGGTGAGGGCGGGGAGCGCTCCTTGAACAACCCTCTGCTTCCCTCCGTTGCTCTCCATCTCTAATCTCTCTGTTCATCTCTCTTTCTCACCCCCACACGGGGGGTGCGGAGAGACCATGAGAAACAGTCGGGGGGACTCTCCGCACCGTCTTATCAACTGACACAAATATTTTGTACAATTTTTTTTTGCAGCTGTGTGTGTGTGTGTGTGCGCGCGTCTATGTGTGTGTGTTTTCCCCCTGCGTGCACCATCTCCCGCATGGGCTGCAAATGGGTTTCACAAACACTTATCAGGACGGACTTCCCATCTCTCGCAGAGTGAAAAATAATATTACTCATGCCAAAAATAGTCCCTTCAACAAGCCTATTGAGACACGCGGGGTCTCTGCAGCTTCGTTCATCCAGAGCTTCCTTTGTCTTCAGCGTGTCTCTCTCTGCTGAGCAGTATATGGTCTGAAGATCATAACAGAGCACCTTCACATGTAGTAAGCTATTTATGAAGTCTCATTACTTCATTCTCTAAAGGTCAGCTCACCCAAATTACCGAAATGCCATGGTTTTCTGCTTCCATCTCAGAGAAGAAAAAAAATCAGTGTGTAACATGTTTTTAAAAAGGTCAATCAAAGACCCCTTTAATATATCCGTTCTAGTGGAGCTGAAACATAGCATAGGCAGGGAGAGCTTTGGCAATCATTCCTGCCTCAGCTTCACAAGTCTTTCCTTCTCTTTCTAATATCAGTGTTTCAAATATGAGCGATAACCCCCTGCTTAGAGTCGTGTCATTAAAGGAACAGTTTTTATATATTTATGTCATGTAGCCTTTTTTTTAATCACTGCTTAAAAGAAATTAAGGGAACCCTTAAATCACACATGACTGAAAAAATATTCAAGTTGAAAATCTCTACAGAGATGTGTAAAAACGACATAACAGTCAAATGAGACAGCAGATGGTATCCTGGGGATTCTCCTCCCAGACCTGGATTAGAGCAGACCGTTGCTCCTGGACAGTCTGTGGTGATATTTGGATGCACCCCATACATAATATCCCAGAGGTTGCAATTGGATTCATGTCCTCGGGACGTGAGGGCCTGTCAGTGGCATCGATACCTTTGTCGGCCACAGGAGGAAACCAGGGCCCAGCACAAAGCACAAGGTCTGACCCCGACAGCAGTCAGGGTACCGTCAGCTAACATTTGGAAGTCTGTGTCTCCTCAGACCATCACTGACCCACTGCCAAACCAGTCATGTTGGATGATGGCATCGTAATGTTCACCACGGGATCTCCAGACCTTTTCACGTCTGTCACATGTGCTCAGTGTGAACCTCCTCTCATCTGTGAAGAGAACAGGCAGCTATGGTGGACGTGCCAATTCTGGTGTTCTCTGGCAAATTCCAGTCAAACAGCACGGTGCTATGCCGCGAGCACAGAGCCATTAAAGAATATTGGATCTTTATACCCTCATGAGAAACATGCACGACTAGCCTGCTGGAGGTCATGTTGTAGGGCTCTGGCAGCGCTCTTACTGCTCCTCCTCACACAAAACGGCAGATATTGGTCCGGCTCTCCTCGTGTCACAGCCCACTTCCTGTTTCCTATCTCCTCCACACTTGAGACAGTGCTGGTAGATGTAGTAAACCTTCCTGTGACAGCATGTGTTGATGTGTCATCCTGGAAGAGCTGGACTACCTGTGTAACCCGGGTGGCCTTCAGATTCTGTCTCATGCAATCAGTAGTGACAAGGATACAAGCAAAAAGCAAAACTGAGAAAAATCAATGAGGGGAAAAAAAAGTAGAGATCAGCGGTTTGTGAGCACCACCTGCAAAACCATTCCCTTTCAGGTGGCTGTGTCTGCAGTGCACCTCACTTTCATTTGAACCAAATCAGGTGCAATGGACTCACACTGATTTGTGTTCCTTTCATTTTTTTTTCTTTTTGTGTTCCTGCCTTGTCGCTACTGTCACAGACTGCTGACAGCAATGAGCCTGAAACCGATGACCGATGGCTCGACATTAGCTAATTACAGATCACCATTCCTTGACAATGTCCTTCAACACGCAAACGGCAGAAATATCGACCCATCCAGATCTAAAGCTGATAAATCAGTGTGCACTTTTGAACACTTTTCACCTGGCAGCAGTGAACGGGGAGGGAACCGTCACAGGATGGATATTAAGCTTCACTGACACGGGGATCTGGGAAAGGCATCACTGTCTCGTTGGTTTTTATGATTTTCTGTTTTAGTTGAGAGGTCATCTAAATATTTGCGGCTAGAAACAGACGGAAAGTTGACAGTCCTTGTGCTGCAGGATTATCCAGAATGTTAGAGGGGTGTTTTACCCTCCATGGGGTCTGCAGGCCGGTCACATGACTAAAAACTATGAATTGTGTTCTTACTAAATGTAGCAGATGTCTGTCGACCAAACAGTTTGTCCAACCAAATCTTGGCCATAACTCTTTGATAGATTTCCGTTGAAAATCTGCACAAAGCTGCAGAACTGACACACCAGTTAACCTCTGCTGCTCTCGAGCTTGCTGTTAGCATGCTAACACAGTAAATTAAGTATGATTGTGTATGCATGGTGTTCAGCAGATGCATGTTTGGAGTGGATACGAACGCTGATGCTGGCAAATATCGCCATGCACATATATTCTCATAAAACCCTATTAGCGTTGCTGTCGTTCCTGATGACAGAACTGATATATGAGGCTTTTTAGGGGCTTTTTCTTCTTAACATTGTGGTTTTTGTTAACTAATCTGTGCTTCAAAAAAACAAACTGTTCACAGCATGTTCTTTGAGGGAAAGAAATGAGGCAGTAATTGTAGAAATATGAAGCATAAATGAGGATATTTTTCCACAAAAAACCCCCAAAGTTAAATTCATGTTTGAGGCCAAAATTCTCAAATCCCATGAAATCTTACAAGCTTTAACAAAAAATTAAGTTACGTGCAGTTTCATACCGAAAAGCATTAACATGGCACACCAGGACTTAATCCACAACAAATGACCAACCAAAGTCAACTGTACACAAGCTGTCATTCGTTAATGCAAAAAATGAAGGATGTCGTCTCACAGATACATTTGTCCTAACTTTAAATTCTTAAAATTACAACCAGCGAAGCTCCTGATGATTACAGCCTTTTTGAGGAGCTTTCTGAACTTTTGAACTTGCTGTTCTCTTTGCTGTTAAAGCGTGGGGAGTCACCATGCCAAGATCAAAAGAGCCTCTGTGAGGATTTTAAGGAAAATGCTGGAGAATGCCTGTGGGTCTCACTTATGGAACGTTAAAAAGATCTACAAATCATTTGAAATGGATCGTTCCACTGTGAGAAGAATCATCAGCAAGCTGCTCCAACCTGAGTTAACCCGCCGACGTCCCCCAGCTGACAGACGGGTCCCCATCGACCGGTAGACTTCAAAAACCCGGGAGCGCCGCTCCGCGCCCAGGTCTCTCTGTCGGGATACCGACCGCCGGGATGATCGTTTCCCCCGAATGACGTAACGGCAGACCGGCTGCGGCCCTCGAGAGCGCCATTTACGGAGGTGGAGGAAGAGGAAGGGAAAGTGACAGAGCGAGAGCAGGTGGAGAAGGTGGAGTGTTTCCATAGCGACCTAATTGGACATGCACCCATCATGCTGAATTAAAGTACATCATCCTCTTTCAGCTATTTCGGCCCATCATTTCAAAGGCAGCTCTTATTCTCCTCACACTGCATAAAAGGACATTGTGTGCAAAGAGGGAGGCAAAAAAAGGGAGAAGTTTTCGCTGCTCCAATTACCTTGTTGTGATCTTATCTAAGCTACTGGCAGAGAGAACTGACGCTTCTTTGTCCTTTTTCCTCCCGCTCTCTGGTGCGATACAGCGATCTGGAGTGGATCACCTCATCCTCCGTCGTTTGGAGGAGAATGTCTTGTTTATTCCTTGTTTGCGTTTCCTCCTGCCGCCTGCGATCGGCCGCACATTTCAGCGTCGATGTAATGCCGCTGCGGCTTTGTGATGGAGGCTGCTGTTTGGCTGTCTTTTTATCAGAGACTGCGGTCTTGTCTAGATCTGTACAGCAAACAGTATTGGTCTGATTGAGTGAATTGTTCTTTACTCTATTTGTGTGGGTTATTGTTGCCGTGTGCTGGTTTTACAGCGTCGGATATCTGCTGCCGGTGTTGATGCAGGAACGAGATAGGGAAGAACAAGGTGTTTGTTGAGACGGCAGCTACACAATTCATCATACCCGTGTGCGTGTGTGTGCGTTTTCTTTTGTTTGATGTCCTTGACCTCAGCCCGGGGGGAACCCAGGCTTGGTGACTAAGCTGTTTTATCAAGGTGTGGGAGAGTGTGTCAGCCCATGTTGCCCCGCAGGCACAGCTATACTTCTATCACCGCTGCAGAGTTAAAACCTTGTTTTGCTGCCTCTTTTCATTCATTTTTTATGTAGAACGTGGTCAGCTGTGGATTCCTGGCTGAGCTCTCTAACCTTCGAGCTGCGAAAGCAGACAAAATCTATTGCAATATTTCAAGAATAGCAAAGTCCATCTCAGAATTGAAAAGTTTTCAGCTGACACAGACAGACTGCGCTCCCTTTACTGTAGCTCAATGTTGTTTCAGCAAAAAATGACTCGTTTTCTGCAACGAAGGCCAAGGGATGAGAACAAAACCAAAGCGGTGGAAGAGAAGTCGAACCCCAGCAGCAGTCCTCTGAGGCTTGCCAAACGAGAACTATGAGATTTACCTGCCTGGTACTCCTCCAAGCACTCAAACTCGGTGCTTACTGTTGGTCCGCTAGAGAGAGGCAGGAAGTGATGGCAAGAGTTTCAATGGGGGAAAAAAGAGAGAAAGGTTTTTCCTTTGAGAGCATCCTGTTATTATTCTGCCTCAGGCACAGAGCAGAGAGAAATGAGTGTTCTGTGTTTATGGGACCTAACACAAAACATCATGTACACACGCTTACGCTGGCACACACACATACGCTCAGGAAGACTGGCAGCAGCATATCAATGAGATGAGGAAGGTAAAAGAAGAAAATAAACACGTCTGGCAGAATGTGAGGAGGACCAATCAGTGGCAACTTGTTTCTCAAGGGCAGAAATTGAGGCTGACGCCTCAGATGGTTGCAGTGGAACTTAAGATTGCATTTCACTCTGCGTAAATGATTGCAGGATCGTCATATGTGAATAATACAGTATTTTTCAACCGCGATAGCAGCGTAGTCTGTCTCTGTCAGTCTACAAGTGAGATAGTTCAACAACTACTGAATGATATGCCATGAAATTTCATGCAGACACTGGTCCCAGGAGGATGAATCATTCATGACTTTGGTGATCCTCTTTTTCTCTAGCACTCACATGAGTTTGGTATTTGAGATTTTAAGTGAAATATTTCAACAACTCTTCGAGTGCTTTTTGGAAAATGTGGCACCCTGCAAGGACAAACTCTTTATAACTTCATGAGCTCTTAATTTTTCTTTTGACATCTTCATCAGCTCCATTACTTAGGTTTCTGGCGCTAATTAGCAAATGTTAGCATGCCACCACTGAACTAAGATGTTGGATGTTGTAGACATTACACCTGCTTAACATTAGCAAACATGGATGTAGCCGTTATGTAGTTACCCACAGCTGTGTGCAGGACCATTTAAGGCTTTGCATTTGGTATTTTTAGCTTAATGTAATCATATTTGAAAGGGAGGATAGCACAACTCTAAATAATTGTAGCCTCATATAAGATTTTGGCTAGCGAAAAAAATGGCTCAAACAAAATGTTCTTATCAGAAAAAACAAGATTAACCAAATTTTAAAAAGGCTGAGCCCTTGAATAATTTTTTTAGGTTATTTGATAGAAAAAAAGGACAATTGCCTAACTGCATTTTATGTATGTGGCTAGAGATCAGCAATATATGTAGCATACCAAGCCCTTATCGTCTTCCTCTTCATCCTGAACTGCAGTTAGGGCTCTAACACACCAAAACATGTCTAAACATGATAATTTATTCCAGAAACTGTCACAATTGTTAACTGTCAGCAGTTCAGACATGCGACTGACCCGTCTCCAGATAGCTAACAACCAGCCAGCAAAATGACAACAGCAGCTAGTTATAAGCTAACAATTAGCCAGCTAACGTTAGGCTCACACTTTACCTCTGATAAACTGTTTAACTACATTCTCACATCATATGAGAGTTAATTTGCTGAGTGTTGACTTGAACAATGTTAAGAATAAGAACAATAACTCTGATATGGATCATCTGCTATTTGTATGACAATTGAAAAGCCTGATGGCTGTGAATCATTTTCTGTATCTCTCAACTAAGAGAGAGCTAGCAAACCTAGATGTTAGAGACACTTAAAACACAGGTTTTTCTAATAGATGCTAACAGCAGCTAACAGAGGCTAACAGCAGCTAAGAGTTTACCAACGGAAAAGTTCAGGATATGCTCAGCAACTCACCTCAGTATTACTGTCATCAGACAAACTTAGCTTCGCTGACACAACTTGACTCGTTTCACAATCTGCTCCACTGTAAATAAATGTGGACGCATATTGACAGCTGAGGTAAACAGCCGACTGACAGCCTACATTCACTACAGATGGACGGCGACCAGAGATGGCTGTCTTGCAGTGGATTATACACATGAAAGTAGAACTTGGTCAACTGCAATCTACTGACATCTAGTGATGAAATTTTACACACTGTAACTTTTAACTAACATAATAAAAGATCAACGTAGCTGTTTTGTAGTTACCCACGGGTTTGTGGACTACAATTTTACAAAAGGCTTTGCATGTGGTATTTTTTTCCACTTAACGTCACTATATTTGGGCAAGAGTCATCAGCTACTTGGTTAACAAAGCTGGTCTACTTGGTTAACTGTAAATAACTGTAGCATTAAAAAAAGAGTCAAAAAGATTTTTGACTAGTGAAAAAGTGGCTCAAATAAAATATTCTTACCACAAAGACGGGACCTTTTATTACAAGTGAATAATAAAAAAAAAAAACCCCACCAGAATCTCAGAATGTCTAAGCCCTTAAACATGCACATCTTCAAGCTTTACTAAAGTTTTAATGAGTTTGTTGTACCAGGCTGTACACGTTTATTTCTGCTGTAAAGCTAAGCATTAGAGTCTAGAGGGACTGACTTACTTTTGGAGCTAACCTTAAGTGGCCATTCCAGCAGCTTAAGTTTTTGGCACTTTCTCGTTGGCTTCATTTTTCAACCCAGGAGGTTGGCACTTGCTGCCATTATCATTTATTTTAAAGCAGCACTATATACACAGAGCCCCAGCATGGCAGCGCGCTCCTAGAGCACATAATGCAGCACAGCCAATTCAATAATCAGCAGCAGCAGCACCTCTGAACTCCGGAGCTGACCTTTTAATGAAATATGCCAGTCTCCTCTCAGCAAAAGGTAAGAGGAAAGGGGAGCTGGATCAAACACAGAGGTGAAGCTTTTCAGGGCTGCCAGCGCTGCCTTTATTAAGGCGTCAGGCTCGAATCCTCCTGGTGCCTGTTTGCGATGAGGGATGCCCGTCCACTGTGGCAGAAAACGGGGAGGACAGCAGCTTACGGCCAAGTATCCGTGCATTATTCATGCTGCTTGTAAATTGGCCAGCTGCAGTCTGCTAGAGAGGAATTGCCGGGAGTTTGAAATACATTTCCTCTTCCCGCACAGCAGGGCCACTGCTCGCAAACTCCAGGTTTCCAGCCGGCATCGTTACGTGCAAACCACTGTTTCATTTTGTTTCCCATCATCTATACCTCTGCAGCGGTGCTGCTTCAATGCCTCTGCTTTCCTCGCGCGCCATATACTGTATCAGAGTGAATTATACACCATGCACAGTATGCAGTATCCCACCTGTTCACTCATGTATTGCCAATACATGCGCACATTGCTTTTTCTTTTCCTTATTTTTGGTTCTTTATAAATCTACGGAGGTGCCACAGGGCCTAATGCAATTGTGAATTATTGGGACTTAGGTAACTCTTTTATATTGCTTCCAAGCCCAAACATATTTTGGAGTGGAACCCAATAAAGCCACCGTGATTTATGAACTCTGCTTTTTCATCGGTTTTGGTATCCATTCTGTTTTTTGTTTTTTCCAAAGCAATCTTGAGTGGGGCATATCTGTAAAGTGATAAGTAGAATGTTGATGATGATCGCTTTTGCATGCGCTGCGGGGACCAGGAGGAAGGGTGGGAAAAAAAGAACAAATTGATGTCATTATACCGAATGGAAATTTCTGCTGTGAGTGAGAATGACATCCAAACAATAGCTCTGTTTTCTATTTTTTTCAAAATAAAAAATCTCTCCTGTTTTTCCCTCCCCTTTCTCTCTCTGTCTCGCTCCCTTTTTTTGTCTCTCATATCTTTAGATAACAAATACGCCCCTGCAGTGAGCCTAAATGGATTTATATTCATCCTGGGAGGAGCCTACGCTCGAGCTACCACTATCTATGACCCAGACAAAGGCAACATCAAGGCCGGTCCCAACATGAATCACTCTCGGCAGTTCTGCAGGTAAGAGATAATTAATGTAGCGGCACCACACGCAAGTTAAATCCCCAGTGTGGAATTTAAAAGATTTTTCAAAAGCTCAAAACTGCAGCTCTGTGTTTTGTGAAGCTTTAAGAAAAAACCCTCTGACATTATTAAACAGCCTGAAAACAATCTAAAACTCAATCTTATTAGTAATCTGTCAGTCTTTGTGTCATAACACAGGTAAACGGTCGCACGGGGAAAAAACGTTTTCAGGCCAGTTAATTAAAACTCGAACAACGCCACGGGGCTGACAGCCTTTTCCAACCCGATGCGGCTCGATTGCGAGAATTCTCCCTCGGCGGGAAATTTGCTTTCTAATACGCGAGGCTCGACTGTTAAATCCGTCTGATCGGTATCGCCGCCGTCTGTCACGGCGAGAGAGAAACAAGACACATCTGAGGCGGCTTGATTTAATCAACTTTTCTACAGACTGTTTCGAGTTATTAAACTGAAATCTGAGTCATTTAGATTTTAGTGGAGGCGGAAAGAGGAGGGGGCGGTGTATTTGTGCAGAGAGTCACGTTTGTCTCCTACAAAAAAAAGAAAAAACAGGAAGAAGTACAACTGCGATCTGCAACTTTCCCACCATTAGCGAAGCCATGATGGCTGATGAAGGGAGAAAAATGAAAATGAACAGCAGTGGGATCACACCCTAATATCCCAGTCAACTCGAGCCACTGAGGTGTGCAGTTCGCTGGATAATGAACTCACAGTTTTCTAGGCCCTGAGCCCTTTCTTCTCTCTCTCACTCCTTTTTTTTCTCCCCCTTTTCTTTTCCTTGCAGAAGTCGAGAAAAAAAATAAATTAAAAAAAAGCATGCATGAAATACATTTGGGAGGCAATTACAGACAGTGATCTTATGTGCAAAACGTACACCATAAATCATGTTGTCAGAGTTATTGATAAGCTGCACCAGCACACGCCAGGCAGCTGTTCTGCTACATTTAACTAAGTCTGACACAAGAGAGGGGAGGAGATGCACGGCTGGGGGGGAGGGGTGGGGGGTGGGATGGGATTGGGGGGGAACAACAAACACGCCACTGTCAGACAGGGAAACTCGGAAAAATATCTGCAGTGCACGCTCCCGCGCAGAAGATGAAGTCTAGGAGGGTCATCATGCAGGAGAGCAGATATTTTCCCCTCGCTGCGTCCGGCCCTCTGCAGGCCCTGCACTTCCCCTCTGTTTATCAGGAAGAGCAGCCTCCAGGCTTCGCCCCGCGCTCTCTCCATTTTGGATCAGCTGTGCTTTTCTCTCTGAGTAGATTTAGGCTTTATGTAATAATCTTTTTTTTCCCTTCTCCTCTCCCGGTCCTAACAGTGCTGTGAATTTGTGCAGTAGGACGGCATGTTGCTCGCCGCGTGCGAGCGCGTCTGTGTGTTTGAGCGTGCACCTTATGTAAATGTAGATCGTTCCAAAGCCCAATAGGAGTACAAAGCCCTAATCAGCTTACGGCCCAAGTTTTAATCCTCTCTGCACACAAACTCCTGTTTCTGTTTCTCATATCAAATGAGCACATTTGTACAGATATTTGCTTTTCAGTAGATTTTTTTCCCCCTCCTCTCTCTCGCCCTCGAGAGAGAATGTAATGTGTGAGATTTTATGTATGTTTTTTTTTATATAAATGAATCCACCTCACCCTTCCCCAACCCACCAGCCCACCTTAGCCCATGTTGTCGAGAGCAAGTGCGAGTGATGTCAAATAATCCCAGGCGTGGCCCCCAGCGTGACAATCAGCATGTTTGTGGAGATGCCGTCTTTGTGTGGCTTTGTTGTCTGATCGTGATTAACGCCACCAACAATATTTCTGCCGCTGTGACTCAGAGCTAGCTTTATCAAAGCAGCTCATACTTGCACTGAGCTACTTATCTTCCTGACACTGATTACCTCTCATTACTGTTTAGTCCTAACAGTCGATGCGCGCGTAATGCTCACTTTCCCGTACAAAATCAAGATTTGTCAATCTTTTAGATTTCATTTAAAGGTGACTGGGCGGCACAGTCAGTTACAGATGTGTAGTTTTTGTACTACAGCACCTTTCGGCTGCTCCTTTCTTGGTTTTTACACCGGATGCGATCCCAAAGTTTGCATCTCCTCCCAGGATCTAATCGGGGATCTTTCGCTTGCTCGGCTAATTTGTAACCCACTGCACTATGGAGCCACACAGTTTGGTGTAGCACTGTAGACAAACTTGCACAGCAGCTACTCTTAAAAACCCCATGATTCAGTGGCACACAACAGTAACTTGAAGTAGTAACTTGCTGTATGGCCCTATCAGTCCCTCACATTGTTGCACAGGAATTTTTGGCCCACAGCGGTGCTTTAGTTCATTGAGGCCATGCACAGCTCTCTTTAAGGTCCCACCAGTGCACTTTAATCGGGTTGACATCTGGACTTTGACCGCGCCATTGCAACATGTGGATTCTTTTCTTTTTCAGCCATTCTGTGGAACAGTCAACAGCTTTTACCACTTTATGTTGTTTGTTAGAGGCAGATTTCGCCTCCAACAGATGTTATAGAAAAGCATTGAATGGCTGTTGCTTTGATTAGTTTTGTTTGTTTTTTGTGAGGGAGATATAAGAGGATTCAGTATTGCATATATCTATTATATCTGCTCAATATGAAACCTGTTTAGTTTAGCATCAGAGAAACTGATAGCTTGCCATCAAATGGGAACACATTAATAACTTTTTATATCGTGTTCAAATTTAGAAAAATGGCACTTTTCCTGCATCCAATCCTTGATTCTAAAGAAAATGTTGTGTCTTTTTATGCAGCGCCGTCATTCTGGACGGGAAGATCTACGCCACGGGAGGCATCGTGAGCAGCGAGGGCCCAGCCCTCGGCAGCATGGAGACATTTGACCCTTGCACCAACACTTGGACACTCTTGCAGTCACTGCCCTGCCCGCTCTTCAGACACGGCTGCGTGGTCATCAAAAAGTATATCCAGAGTGGCTGAGGGTGGCTCGGACCGGGTCGCACTGGGTCAACGCTTAACACCAGCTGAGCTCCAGTTGTGGGACGATGTGTGACAGCAGCTTCGAGACGGGCCGATTGCTCGCTCGGTCTGTCGGCGACCTCTGGACTTGACGCCAGCATTCATCCACACTGTTGCCCCACACCTGAAGATAAAGTCAAATAAAAACGCCCTGTGCAGAATGTACTCATGTTTAACTACTCAGCCATGTCAGGTGACGATTCCCAACCTCCAGTACTGTACGTGTCATGGTAGTAGTTCATTCTCTGTCATCAAACAGGCACAGGGTCCCTCTTAGTAATTTGAAAACTCCAGGGTTTTTAAATGAAGTCTGTTTTTTTCCCCCCTCTGGTACTGCCTTTTGTTTTTTGTTTTCAGTGCATATCTCTGTAAACTCAACACTTCATTTCCTTTCATATAATCTGACTCAGCTGAAAGCCATTGCAGGTGCAGATTCGTGTCCCTTTGAGTAAATCACACGTTAACAGGCGTAGGTTTCGTAGTCATGCATTTGTGAAAGTTTTTGTGGCATACGAATGTTTTTCCAGTAGCGACATCTGAAGGACAGGAGGGAAAAGAGAAGGGAAGCGACGCAACTGTTTTCCTCTTTATTAGTGGATCAGATGAGTTTCCTTCTCCACTGCAACCAGAAGCAAAGTTCCAACTGTGCGGATTTATGGGGTAACTTTAAATCCAGATTCTGAACTCTGCGTAACCCGGGCCTTTTTAATGGCTCTCTAAACATTGGAAAAAACTATCAAATCGGGGTCAGGTTGGGTTTAAAAAGAGATTTCTTCCCCCCGCCTTTGTTCTTGTACAATTCCAGTCTGATTGAGATATCATCTGGAGGGTGAGTGGCTTTTTTTCCTCCCTTTATTCACACTGACTTGCTCTCTGGGACAAAGACAGCACCACACTGAGAGAGAGAAATTCCTTCTTCCGCTGGCGTCTGATCAGATTCAAGTTGGGACAATTCCTCCGGAAAAAAAGCACAATATTCACCCGCGACTGTTATCATAGATGTTATCTGTTTATCCATGTTTCTTCTGTGTTTCAAGTTCCTCCTCCCCAAATCCGCTTGTTTTATACAATGTTTCATTGCAACCCGCAAATTATGTCGGGTTGGTATTCTGTAAATACAGCGAGGAAATATGTATATTTTAAAACCTGAAGGCAATTCTGTATAAATGTTTTTAGAAAAAAAAAATGGATAGGCTGAATTGAAAATGGTACGTCTGTAAATCTGTACCCAAAAAGGAAAACTTAACAATTGTTATTATTGAAACCTAATACATATACCAGAATATGAACACATTGTCAAGTCTGTTTTTTTATGTGTTGTCCAGTTTCATCAACACTTTAATCAGGGCTCTTAATGCAACAACTGTGAATAGACTTTTTAGCCTTATTCTGAAAACCCCGTGGTTTCCTAGGCCTGCGTTTTAGTACGGCTTCATCGTTCCGCCAAACCGACTGTATATAAAAGACGGCCACAGTCGGCGCGACGTCACACACTGGTTTGTAATCAACAAAAGTTGGGAAGCTCGTTAACAGGGCAGACCCATAGACTGTATAAAACATGGGTTGTAGTTTTGGGTGGGAAAAGTGAAGCCAATGTGGAACTGCCTTCTATCGGAAGGCCACCAGATGACGATAGCTGCGGTTGTAAAACAAAAAAAGATTGCGAGTATCAAGACTGATGAGAATACTTCCTGTTGAGTTCAGTTGAGTTTTTTTAAAGTAAGGAATTAGCTAATGAATAAATAAAACCATCCAATTTTAATACGGGAGTCTATGGGTTTAACTCCTTTTCGAATCCAGCCTCAAGTGGCCATCCAAGGTACTGCAGTCATTTTAGGCTAATACTTGTCAAAGTTACTTTAAAAAAACAAAAACAAAACAAGCACTTCAAAGTTACAGTTTGCACCTTTATTCAAGTATATCACAGCAGTTTATTTGAGAAATACAGTAAATGTTCCATTTTTCAAATATAACTTACACTAAAGTAACAATTGCGAACAGGTGTGTTAGATACACAAACAGAACTGACAAAGCTATGAAAAGTCTAAATTAACTGAAAGAGAGGGAAGAAGAAAATAATTCAGGATAGAACAAGCCTTTTTCCTTCTGCATATTGGACTAAGTTGTCTCCACTACCAGACAAAAATTGGTTGTTAGTCCAAACTGGCTACAATTTATGATTAAAAAAAAAAAAAAGGAAGAGCACAATGTATGACATTTGATTACCCATATTTTATACCCCATGGTTTTTCTTTTAAATCCGTAAAAAATAACTCTTGGCAGAAACTGGAGACAAAGTGAACATCATTAACAGAAAGTTGATCTGGTCCTTTTCCTCATAACTGTTTTAAATATTTTAATGCTAGCCTCTTCCAGTATGCCACAGTCTGTAACCACTTTCAACAAAGAAAACATCAGAACAATGAAATAAATAGAAAAGCTGAAAGGGCAAGTTGTCACGTGTTGAAACCTGAGAGACCTGTAAACCCTTTATTCCCCCGTACACGCCAAATAAACCTGCTACACAAACGCTACGCAATTCAGCAAAATCGTTCAAATGGACGCGCGACGCTTCCCGATTCGGTTCAGTTTCAGACGTACAAAAAGACTGAATGTACTGAATATCAGGTGTAAAACATATTTAATAATAAATACCCAGAATCATGAGATGAAAATAAAAAAAACAAAAGACCCGAACACACTTGGAACACTTGGGAATAAAAGGCGATGGGTGTGTAAAGAGGCAGAAAATGCTCTCTATAGCTTTTAAGAAGGTATTGGGTGATAACAGGAGCAGATCTGGGACGTCTCCTCAGTGTCAAAGTACGTAAAGTAATCAAAGACAACCTGAAACTAAAGCATCAAATATACAGTTAATGAAATATCCGTAAAATTTATGCAATCATCATCTGGCTCAAATGCAAACATACGTATATAACAATCAGAGAGATATAAACAACTCTTGGATTACTGCAGCAGCCGTGGTTGCGCTGATCTGGTACCTAAGGTGGTACTGTGGATGTTGCAACAGTATTTTGAGTGGGAAGAAAAAAGAAATACTGTTTTTGTACCCAGTAAACAGTTTTCACTTTAAAATAAATTAAGCTGAGGTAGCATTGGTTTTTTATTCCCCTCTGCAGTAGTCCAAGTGCTAACCTGCCATTGCCAGTTTGCATACGCTCTTTAGATTTTTTTGCCACCTTGAATCTGAGAAAAGGCAGAGGTGAGCTGGGGTTAGAGTTGCACCGAGAGGTTTGAGGACCGGACAAGAGAGTGCATTGAGAGAGATGAAGAAAGACGACGGGGTAGAGGGGTAGGGGAGTGTGGGGCGGGCTTCTTCAGTCTACACCTGTTCAAAATATGGCATCTTCAAAACACACACAGAGAAAAGAAAAAGAAAAATGCCACCTTATAAAGCTTCTGTAAGTATCTTGATTTACTACAGTCGGGAAAACATATGCTGTGTCGGCCACAGGTGAAAATCCAGCTTCGCTTGTCTGACGTTGAAAGAGAAGAGAGCGGAACAGATCCATAAAGTCGGTACACACACGTAAAACAAAAACAAGAAGTAATGCTTTTTACACACTTTAGTGACGGGCACTGCCTAGAATGGCCTTTGTTCAGTGTGGATTCACAACCCATGTAAAAACAATTCAAGCAAAGCGTTTTTATTAAAAAAAAAATATGTAGAAAAAAGTTACAAAATATAAAACATAACAAAGTTTTTTAGGATTAATAGAACATTTTCAGAGTTGAAACAGAATGCCGGTGAACAGGCACCGTTATGTCAGCACCTTTTGAGTGAGTGAGATAACACTTGGCACGATGAATCCTTTGACTTGCTTTATTTCATTTATTCCTTTTTTTTAATCTTTTTTTTTTTTGCATATTTTTAAAAAAAGAGAAAGAAAGGAAAAAAACGGAAGGCCGGTGTCACCAACCTCTCCTTCCACCTGCTGTCCTGCTCAGGTGGAGACTGACCTTCGCCGACTGGTCTGAGGTTTTATTACAGAAACATGAATAAATTTAAATATTTGAACATCATCTGAGATGTATCTGACTACAACACTGTTTCCACTTATTTCTTGGCCAAAGAGTTCAAAATTAACTAGAGGTGAATAACGTAGATATGTTTAATCGATCTAATGGCGGTAAGATAATCATTTTTAGTCGTTGTTGCCTCAAGGTCCCTGTGACCTCGGTGGTAAATACCCTCCCCCCCCCCCCCCCCCCCCCCCCCAAACTTGGGAGCCTGTTCATTGTCACAAGTAGTAAAAACAAATCTCCTGCTAAATATACCACTTTCATATGAGGTTTGAAATAAGGCACACGCTAGGCAGTGCAAAAAAGTACAGACGCCTTCCAATTTGTACTGCTTCCAGTTCCTCAGCAGGAGTGTGTCGGTAGGGGGGTTAAAAAAAGAAAGAAAGGGGGGAAAAAAATAAAAATCAACTGGCGGGCGCTGCTGGAGCAGGAGGGAAAACATTCATACTGTGAATCTAGTGAAGAGGAGTCGGGGGTTTGCGCTAGCACAACTATTTAGGACATAACAATCCGCTAAGACTGTGGACGCCAGAGGTGGTCTGCCAGCGAATGTTTCGAGTGAGGAGGTTTTTACAGATGACCCCGAGGCGACGCTACGCTTGTTCACCAGTAACTCTGAGACCAGCGCTGAGGGGGCTAACGGCTTTCCACGCTTGATGACCGCCATAATGAAGAGGACATAATTGATTCTAGTCCTGCTGTGCTAACCTCATCGAGTTTGTGTCTACGGTAAAAAACTTCTTTGTAAACTATTCTTCTGGGTGATTGTGGCTCAGATATGGAACTAATCAAGTAGCTAAAAGGGCAGAGAGAAGAGGAAACAAAACAAAACAACAAAAAAAGGTCGCACAAAAGCGCGGTAACAACTGGCCTATGATGAAGCGCTCCACTCGAGGGCAGGAGGGCTCGCTGACGTGGGTCGCCCATTCACTCCCCGTCCTCGTCTCCTGGCGGCTGTCACACTTCTGCTGGTGAGGGTCTGAGTGACTGTCTGTTTGTAGAAATGCATGCATACTCGTGTCATGTGTTTCGGCGTGTATGCGCTGCCACGTTGTGATATGACATCACCCCATCTGTTGGTTTTTCTAGTCGTCCAAACTTAAGAAGAAATCTTCCCGAGAGCAGCACGGATAAAGTTGAGGATAGCACCCGAGTAGCACCAGGGTTGCCCGCCACTGTCGGTTTGTGTGCACACGTGTCTGTGTGTGTATATAAGTGTAGCTGACACACCTCCAGGGGTTTGGTTGTGTAGTATGCGTCTGGATGTGGCCAGGTTCCTGAGACGATAGCACCATTGAATGTCTCTGTTCTCATCCTCGCTTTGTTCCCTCCCAGCGACGAGGAGGGTGCTGGATTTTCCTGTGTGGTGTTTTTGTGTTGAGGGCTGAAGCTCCTCCACTCGTGCTCACTCAGTTTTGTGTGTGTGGTGGTGTTGTTGTTGTGGTCCCAGGCTGTTCAGGATCTACCTGATGGGTATATTCTCTCCATTTCACAGGAATGTATCAAAACGCTGGATTCTCTCCTCCATCTCCTGCACAAACAACAAACAAACACACACACACGGAGCTTAGCCTCAACTAACACAGCAAACTCGAATGTGTGTATAAAGCATCTGTGCAGCGCGCTTTCAATATTACTTGGAAATTTCCCACAGCAAACAACAGCTTTCACCATGATAAATGATGTAAAATGAAGGAAAGCTGTGCCTGAATGAGACGGGCGATTTTTCTCAGCGTGAAAACAGCAGAGTTTGACACTGACTAAATCTGAGCAGAGCCAGAGGAAGAGAGATGGATGTTAGCCTGCAATAGACCATGATTAATGCCTGGAAGATGTTACACTGTGTGTTTCTCTCATCTGAATGGCTGAGTCAGTGCGACACGCGCGGCTACAAGATATCAATTTCAAGAAGTTTAAAGAAAAAAAGGAAGAAAAACTGCCAACTTTACAGCAATTTTTTTAACATCTAAAGAAGGGCAAACTTTTTCCAGCACAGACCGCAAGTTTTAACAAGCTGAATAATCCATTCATAAACGGATTAGATGATCGATGAAGAAAATAGATTTTCTGTTATTTACTGACTGTATTTGAGCTGTTGGTTTGACAATGCCAAAAACTGAATTTCACTTTTTATTCATTTTATTTCTTCCTTTCAAAAGTCAGCTTGGAAATACCACTGAATTTTTGGACTGATTAGATTTCTGGACAAGCAGCTGGGCGATATAAGACTTTTTTCAGCTGTATCCATGCATTTTCAAACAAGATAGATGATGAGACCACACTTTTTGTACCGATGCACTCTTAGGCAGAGGTCGGAGAGGTGGATGCGGCTCTTTCGCCCCCCTTGGGTGAAAATGCTGTGCTCAGGGCTGCAGGGTTTATTTCTGCCTGCGGCTTGATCAGAAAACAGACGATGACAGCACACTGAAATGGACTGAAGTCATAATTACATACATATAGTTTTCATGATTATTCTTTTTATTTTACTGCTGTGTTTTATTTATTTAAAAGTGGGCTATTTTTTATTTGATTAATTTTCCACAAGGTGTGAACTCAAATAGACCTGCAAGGTTATGTTATATTTGTTTTTCCTCTTTTTCAAAGTGTTTGTTAAACAGTAAAAACAGCTCTTCTTATTATTAAGACATCTTATTATTCTTGTATTAAGTATATGTATTATCCTCTCCAAATTACATCTGGGCATTTGTTACTTGCCCACCCACACCACAGACACACACGTTTTTTTCCCCTCACATTAT
Source organism: Pelmatolapia mariae (assembly GCF_036321145.2). Taxonomy (NCBI): domain Eukaryota; kingdom Metazoa; phylum Chordata; class Actinopteri; order Cichliformes; family Cichlidae; genus Pelmatolapia; species Pelmatolapia mariae. The sequence goes on along the minus strand of NC_086240.1, from coordinate 4,022,744 downwards.
TCAGTTGTGGTGCTAAAATGGCTCTTTTGATGTTGAAGGTTGCCGACCCCTGCTCCAAGCTGAGCTACAGAAATCATCTCTTTAATAAAGCCATGCCAGTGTTTGCATCTCTTCTCTCTCACTAAACTGTGTGACTCACTCAGCCCCACCCCCACACTCCCTCTGCATCTGCAGCCTGCTCTCATGCAGCATGGAGGAAGGATCAGCGCAGCTCCAACAATAAATACAAAACTGAAGCTCTCAAATTTAAGAAGGTAGATGCAATCTTTTAATGGCACTGAGGAAACCTGTTTGTTTGCGGCCACTTTGTTGGGTACACCTGTTCCGACTGCTCGTTAACCCATGCACCAGTTCAGCCAATCACATGGCAGCAGCCCAACGCATTTAAACAACTAGACATGGTCGAGCATCAAATTGGAGAAGAAGTGACTTTGAATGTGGCATGGTTATTGGTGCCAGACGGGCTGGGATTTTCCCCCCCACACAGCCATCTCTAAAGTTTACAGAGGATGGTGTAAAAAAGAGAAAATATCCAGTGAGCAGCAGCTCTCTGGACAAAAATATCTTGTTGAGGAGACTGGCCAGACTGCTTCAAGCTGGTAGGGGGACAACAGTAACACATTACAATCAATGTATGCAGAAGAACACACCGATTACCACTCCTGTCAGCTTAAAACAAGAAAAACAGTGCCTGGTCTGATGAGTCTCGATTTCTGCTGCAACCAACCTGATAATACCTAATAAAGCATTCGGTTCAGATTCAAACACCAAAAGGACACAACACCACAAATGAACCAATCAGGGCAGCAACAGACCAACATCTCCTGTGCTTCTCGGGATAAAATGATTAGTTCTCTCAGTGGATTTGATAAGCGTATAGTGGTCTGACTCCATTTTTAAGAATTTATCACCGTTTACCAAGTGATGTTTTTGTTTGTTTGTTTTTCTAATTTAATTTCATTGTGACATATGTTGAAACGTTTCCGCACAAAGTTTATGTGTTTTATTTTTGATCCTAAATATTGCCGACATCTCACATGGAACATATACATCATGTATTGCCATTCAGCCTAGAAACGGCTTTTGCTCGGTAGCCCCCCCCCCCCCGTCACCACGCATTACTGTTGGCAGTACCCAACCCAAACAAAAGGGAGTCCGCTTTCACTCTTCCCACCAAAACAGTGCTGCCTGTGTATTTAACTTTCAGTTGACACATCAGATCATGAGATCTAATTTAGCTGGAGCCAGGTAAATTTAATCACGCCAGTGTTATTCTGCATGAGATTCCAACTTCTCGTGAAACTTCATTTAGAACAACAATTAAGCGCTTAGCACTTCATCACAGTCCCACAGCGATCAACACCAGGTTGCACGAGCTGTAAAAAGCCAGTAAAGCCAAGAAAGGTGAAGGTGATGTTTATTTGAATGAAAAAGTCTTCGGTTTAGAAAATTCCCTGAAAACCTCGGCTCAGCCCATGTTTTTAGACACATCTGTGCTTTTAGCACCTTTTTGCTGTGTTTCACTGTAAACACAGGCACATGCAAATAAGCTCTTCACTACCTTGACGCTTTGCGCCTCTGTGATCTAAAGTTTATCTGCCTGAAGCCCTCGCACGCCATCATCCCGAGTACACAGCAGACTAACAAGCCCTCACAGCACCTCCCCTTTGTCTCACTGACATAAAGTTAGCCTGTAGCACTCTGTCTCTATCTAGCATGGGTGGATGGTGACTTACATGGCAAAAATGTCTAACCTCTGCACAGCTCAACAGGTCAACTGCAGCCAAACTGTAGTTTTAGGTGTTTTATATCTCACTGGGGCCATCAACGCCGTGCATAAAAAGAAAAATCCAGCGTAGCATGCTCTCCACTGTTAACTTTAAATTACTTTGGTGCACCCACCTTGTTTGAACCCATCTTATCTACTCCCACATCACTTACAGATTTCCTCCATTTCCCAGATCTAATTTGCTACAACCCCTGGGAGGACGAGGTTCTCTGCAGCATCTACGTGAAGGTTAGGCGAGAGAGGAAAAAACGAACGGAAAAAAAAAATCAAACAAAAAAATCTTCACAACAACTCAAGTATAAGTTGAGTCGTTTTTTCCAGGGAAGAAAGAGTCGAGAGAGAACAATCTTGTGTATTGTTCCTGGATGAAGGTGTTGTTACACAAGCCGCTGACAACAGATTCACAGACTCACAATGATGAAAGCCAGCGCTGCATAGCCTACTGTCAATGGAGAAACTGATTCTTCTGCCTATTTTAAAATAGGTTTCTCTTTATATGGCTATTCAGCACCAAATGTCAGAGAAGGTCTCAAAAGACTCTTTAAAGAGGGCCTGTTACGCTTTTTCATATTTAGTCTTCCAATAGTGCACGGCCAGCATTTCAAATAATGATGCAGTGCGTGTAATCCCATGAGCCAAAAGCTGAGTCTGAGGCAGTTTTTATACTCTTGTCTCTGTATGATGTCAATGAATGTGCATATGGGGCCACAGACGTCTTGGTCACCTGCTCTTCGAACCTTCTGATTGTGAGTAACAGCCAATCAGAAAGAAGCTAACTTGAAAGCAGGGAGAAATGAGCTAAATGCTTGTTGGGGTGTACCAAAGCCCAGTGTAAGATAAATAAAGATCATTTCTGAACTCCATAATGAAATGCAACTTTAATAATGTGCAGGAATCAAAATATGGTGCTGGAAAATGAGCATAATAGGCCACCCTTGAAGCTCAAGTTTAATCAATATTCTAAATACGAAATGCATGCCAGGAACCAATCAAATAGTTCAATGGTCAAATTAGTTTTAGGAACAATTAAGCACTTATTCATGACGCTGCTTTGGCTAAACAAGTAGGAATAAAAGTGTTAACTGACCTGCAGGCCAAAGCCCTCAGCAGTATACACACAAAACTGGCAGAGAATTAACCAACTATTGAGAGGTTCAGTTAACCTGACTGGTATCCTGTTCAGCTTTGGCACAGCACAGATTTAGGTTAAAGGTCAAAGGCCCTTACAAAGTCTTTAATTGCTGTCTGAGACACGAGCAAAATATGATACCGAGCCAAGGGAAACACGTATGCCAATTTGTGGACAGGAACATAGCTTGCGTGTTTCTGTGTACAGAGCAGATACGGTCCCTCTGGCTTTAAACGCAGCGTGCTGTCCGCTCCATCTGCTGAAAAGGTCAGCTCTTCAGGAAGACTGAGACGAGCCGTGCCCAGAGGAGGACGGCGAGAACGTAAGAGAGACAAATGTATGGACACGGTCCATTTCACTCAGCTCTACAACTCGGACATAAATACCGAGAGCTGCAACGGCGTGCAACGTTAAGTTGCCCCCAAAAAGGCTGCAGCCCCTATACTCTGGACCACCTCGGTGTGCATCTGTGTGCTCGTGGTTTTGCATTCTCAAGGGAATTACAAGGAGATGACCTGCTGTGGGGTTGAGATGTGTGTTTGGAAATGCAAGCAAACAAAACACGTGCCAGATGAGCTGACATTTCTGCTCTCGAAACACCAATTTAGGCTGGCAGTATGAAACGAACCCAGACACGCGCCCTCCCTCCCTTCACCAGAGCGGCCCGTAGACAGGCGGCACCACCTGGCTGACTGCTCTCTCTCCCTCTCCGCTTCCTCCCTCTGACATCCTGACAGCCGGCACTGGCTACCAGCGCCAGGACACTGCCATTCCGAGCCCCCTGTCTGCACTGACATCCTACAGCAGCAGCAGATGACCAGATGGGATTCTGGGAAAATATACAGCAGCTTTTTCTGCATGGAACATTGTCAAGAGAGAGCCAAACTTAAAAGGAAAAAGTTCCCATTCATTGAGTCCCTTTTGTTATCCTTCGCTTATTATTATTTGCAGTATTTTCCCGAGAGACTTGGGAAAAAAATAAATGAGCATTTGTGGTTATTGTAGCACGAGTTTGTCTTTATATTACATTTTATGATCTACATCTCCTCAAAATTACCATCATGCTACCATAATATAAAACATTATTGTTTGTCAGCGGCTTGATTGCATTCATGAATATAAAATTCTGACTTTCAGTCCTGTTCCGCTAAGATCTTATTCTGGTCGTCTGAAACACAGTACCATTTTAAATTGTAATTATTTTGGAAAACAAAGCCATATTACATTTTTCATGACGCCTCAGTGGAGTTTAAGAAGTTCAGTGCATGTGTTTGGCCAACTAACATCAGAATTATGTGGAATATACTGTGGGGGTCTCACAAGCACTGAAAACAATTTTTTAAATGTTCTCACTAATAGTTTCCTCATTAGATCACATTCTGCTGCAGAAAAGCCAAAACAGCCACCTCAATTTCTACCCTGATCTAGATGCTGTTTATGCTATTCTTACCCATCTCTTCTTCCATAGTCAATATCTAGCCTTTTTTTTGTCATGAATCCCAGTAAGTGCCAAACACATCTTCTTGTTTCAGTCTGTCGCAGTGTTCAGAGATGTCTAAGCTCCCTAAGGAGAAAGCCACATCTTCTCAGATATCATCTGCCTTTGTGTACAACTGTTTCCAGCTCTTTAATAATCGGAGTTATTTGGCCTGAACAAGGTCAAATCTGCAGGACAAAATATAAAAAAATAAATCTAAAAAGTGACGTTTTCTTGACATCCAGGACATCTTGCTTTGAGAATTACTTACTACTAATCCTCGGGATGTCGCATCACTAAAAATGCAAATGTTAAACATACAGACTTACAGAAGGGAAGGGGGTCCTTTGTGGCAATAAAATAAGCATTTTGCATGTTCACTTTGTGCCAGCAGAAACTCCGATAAGACTGCGATCTGCTATGCAAGTTGGCTAATTACCCTGCTAGCTATAAATCAAGCAAGTAGAAACACATGCCACTCATCTGTCCAAGTGAGACTAAATCCAAACCACTTAAATCTATGCTAGGGTTACGAGGGGGTTCTTGGAAAATCTTTAGGAGGGTTCTCTGGTCCCCAAGAAGCTTGATTGCTCCTGTCCTTAAACCTACTTTCTGATTAGCCCAAGTTTGTTTTATTTTTACCCTTTTCAGTGCAAGAGTCTTTGGGTGGTGCATGGCTTTAAATGGTTATCCACAAAGGATAAGGCTTAGGTAAAGGCCGGGCACTCCAATTTTTGTTAGACCTTGTACTGCTCTCCAAGCTGCAGTTATTGCATGTTTCCCAGAATTTCCTGGCATTGTCCATCTAATTTATATAATAATTTTGAATGTTTGTGGGTTTCAAACATTAAAAAAAACATTTATTACCATTGTCAATACATTTCCCTATTAAAGATAATTTGAAAATGTGAAACATTCTCATTTGAGCAGCTGAAAATGGCAAGATTTGGCATTTTTGTACCTAATGCATTATTTAAAGTGGCAATTAAATGTTATGATTCAACAAACCCACTTTCACCTTTAAGTGAAAGGCTCAAGGCAGACTGCAGTACTGGATAAGGACTATTTTTATATTTTTATGTCACTAAATGCACATTACAAAGGCTACACCAGTGTGTGTTGTGTCTCTCTGACCTCGAGTAGCTGGGTCTTGTCGTACTCTCTACGATGCTTATAGATGCACTGGCTGAGTAGGGAGTACAATCGCTCCAGCTGCTCCACACTGTAGCCCTCACTCTTCTTCACCACCATATCCAGTAGAGCCTGCAGGAAACAATAGAAATCATTCGTTTTAGAAAATAAATACATCTTACAGATATATACCACAGATTATTACAATGCAGAAACAATAGCAGCGCAGGCGCAATCGGACAGTCGTACAGTGATGGAACAACGAGTTGCACAAGCAACTCACTGATGCTGGTGCGTGGAGATGCAACATTTGGAGGTCAGCTGCATTCAAAAGCAATTAAGATCAGAATGACAGCTAATTAAGGCTAATCATAATTAGAACCAAGTTTACATTTCACTGCTACTTTAATTAAAACATTCTGGACAGTCAAAGGCCCTTTTAATTGACCCGTTCTTCACATTTTACCCAAACCAAAGTCTGTGTGTATATGCGCTTCTATTTAAACACGCAGCTCATCAGAATGCACGGACTGAGACAGCAAAGGCACAATAATTAAAGTTATCATCACTGACACAAGGCAAACAGAGAAACCTCAACTGAAATTAAATGGTGTGGGTGTGGGAGAGACAGAGAGAGAAAACTTGCTTGAAAAACATAAAATCAGGGCAATATGATGATTAATAAGACATGGATGTTTGTCAGAGCCTCATCAGTGAACGTCTGAGAGATAATTACAGTGAGCAAAAGAATGAAAATTGCAGAGGTAAAAAGGTTAGCATTGTATTAATCACTGTACTCCATCTGACAATGGGTTCTGTTAAAATGACAGTTGGCCTGATTAAAGTTAAACTGAGGCTTCACATCAAGAGAAACTTGAGCAGAAACTTAATCCCAAGACAAAGTCAGCTCATAACCGGAAATCTGGCCTGAAGAAAAATACTCTGTAGGATTTTTTACTTTTTAGCTTTTATTAAGATACACCACAGCTGGGAGCCATGTACCTGCCACCAATATTATTATTGTTATTATTCTTTATAACTGAAAGAATGAAAAACGTCATGCATGATGCATTAGTCCTAATGGTTCGTATCGAATCATCGTGACAAACATTTGCTACTGTTGTATAACTGCTCTTCATCTCAATGCTGACTAACGTAATCAATGACCTCCTAAAAGCCTTTCTTAGTTTTTTTTAGATTGTTTTTTGCAACAAACATCACATGGAGAGAGAAATTACACCTGCTTCCAACTAAACACCATTATCTGCATCAATGTTTTCACATTTTGTATTTAGAAGATTGGACAAACTCCAGCTCAAAGTGGACTTAATATGTCCGTTTCCAGCTCCATATTTATTATCCTTGGAGTCTATTAGAGTACCTCTGCATAATTCACAATTCAAAATAAACATTATTCATCTCATATTAGACCTCGGTGCAGCCCCTCAGCTCCTCGTACAAACATAAGGTTTGAACAGCAGGTTGGCAAGTCCACTGTGTAATGTGCCTGAGATGACTATATTAAGGATATATAATCTCTTTGACATCATAAAGCACCACAAATAGAAAAATTGTGTTAGAGCAATGATTATTATGAAAAATCACAGTGTGACAGAACATCAGAGAAAGATTTTACAGCTTCACTTTCAGTCACATGTAAACATTTCTATAGTGGCTGAAGTCAGTCTGATTCAAGACTTTGTTTCACCTGTTAAAGTTACTTCTCACCTTCTACAGTTATCAGTAAACGTCACATGTTTAATCAGCTCCCTGAACACAGACGGCCATCATCTGTTCGCCACAGTAGTTGCCGTTATTATCACTCTTAATTCCTGAAAACACTGTATTTAAAACAATCTCTATGCAGATTGACAGCTGCGCTTGCAGGCTGCCATATTCCAAAAGCAGAGAAGCATATGTTCCTGCACTTTTCTGTCAAGATGGAGGGCATGTGGAAAGAAGAATGCAATCAGGTTAAATTACTTACATTGTACAAGTTTTGTTCTAATCAGTTTACACAAAGGTTTATTTCATCCCTCTGAAACTGAAAAAAAGCGGGCGTGTTTCTTCTGATTGGGGTGTTTAAACTAAGCATTATTTTTACTGTTTCAGCTTTTGAAATGATTACAAGCGGAACATCAGACTCTGTATTAGCACAGCTGCTAAATGCATACCATATAGAACTTAAAGGTCCAGAAAACAGGACGATTATACCTTTGAAACATTCAAACTTTCATAATTTCATCTGGTAGTATAGAAAATCGCTGGTTATATCCCTTTTCATAAGAACTTCCACCTGGCCAATCTAATAACCAAGTCCCTTGACAAATAATGTCTACATAAAGAAGCTAAGAACATGAAAAAAATCTAATATTCAGAATTCATGCAGAGCGATAATCATGATCTCTGCAACACTGGGAAAAAAGTGCCATCAGCTGCTACATATTGAATATATTTTACTGGTGTCTTTTTTGTACTTTTTCACATTAACTCTGGCCTAACATCAGGGGAGCTATCAGGTTTCATAGTTTCAATCCAGCCATAAGAACTAATAAAAGAGGTCCAAATGGAGCACATCACAGTGAGATGCCAGTTTTAACAACACATGCATAAAAGCTTTAATTAGCATCATTACCAACCCATCTCACATGTGTAATAATGTCAGCCAGCCTTCCTTTCATCTCACTGCCACTGCATTTCTTTCCATTTTTCATCATGTTCTCCAACTCTTGCTTTAAGTGCATTTCTCTACTTTATAATGCACCTTTTTCTCCTGAGATAGTTCATCTTCTCACCTCAAGCCATTTTCACTGTTTTACACAGCCTCTTCTCACCTCCTCTTCAACTGCATTTCCGACATTACTATTGCACAACAGTCTTTGCTTCTGGTGTATTTGTCTTTGCATTCTCCTCTCTTCTGCGGCTTTCTTTCCCCTCTTTGTTCTCTCTGTCTCCGTTTCTTCGCTTTATTCTCCTCTTACTGTTACCAGGCTGATTGCAGCAGTGCACTTCCCAGCCTTTGTCAGCTTGATCAGGGTGTCGGCGACACTGTGGGGTAAATGGTGTGAGAGGGTCTTACATGGGCTCAGTGACTGAGTGAGCTCACAGCACACAAAAGGGCTGTAATCCCATGCGTTAAAGACTACTACTGACATGGGCCATTTAACCTCCCCCCTTCTAAACTCCTTGCTCCATCTTCCCCCACAACCTTTTCTTTACCACATCTCTATCTATGCTTCTTAAGAACATAGATTCAAAAGGGAGGGGTGGGATGCCTGCCATTTTAGACAACAGCTGAATAAGGGTATACAGTGTCATTAGCGGCAAACTCAGAGCTTTTGTTAACGTGGCAAGCACAAATATTTTATAAAGTGCAGTAGTTCCACTTAAAAATCTCGAAAATGTGCAGAATTTAAGTGCAATCCACTGAATTTACAGTCGCTCTATGCTTCAGGTATTTTGCAAACAAATCCCTTTTTCAAATAAGCATGCTGTACACAGTCAGGCATGCAGACTGGAGCTGACTGTGATACAGTAGAGGGTCTTCTTTGATCACTGAAGGCTTCACTATCTACACGCACATGTGTGTTGGAGAGACTTCCTCACCACTGGCTGAGAGAAGAGGGTTAGCAGGCAGAGAGGGAGGAGAAAAAACTCAACAACAAGGACTCAAAACCCAACAGTCTCCGTCACAAGGGACGCTATTAAGCCTTCAATATCTGCCTCTAAGAACAATTCAGCCCGCTCTTCCTGTTAACTAAGATTTTGTGTCTCCAATACTAGCAAATGAATGAATTATTAATGATTCTGGTTTGTTTGTTACCTTCAGCTGAGGCAGACACTGGATTTAGATTTTCTGATTTATTTTTTATTTTTTTTAAAGTCATGGTGGCAAATAATGTGGTTTACAGGGCACTCGGTCACACGGATAATGCAATATTGATAGTGTTACAAGGGTCAGGGACAATCATGATGAATCATATTATCATGGTCCCAGAACATTAAAATGAAATGGTGTTTCCGTTCAGTTGCCCATGTAAAAACCGCTGCAGGGGTCGACAACTCATCTTAAATATGCAACGCTTGGCTTTACAGGAAAATGCCATTAGATTACAGTGAATTCTCTTTACTTTAGTATAGGAGGAAAAAAGGTTTTTCGTTGCTATATATGGTAACGTCTTTTGTGCAAAGTATGCAATCTAATATCTGAATAAAATAGAATAGAAGAAGAATAGAATAATCCTTTAATTGTCCCACAAGGGGAAATTTGGGTGCACTGATACTGTTTAAGAACGCCATTACTCTCTTCTAACTGATGATTTCAATGTTTACCTATGTAAATGAACACATCATGCTCTGTGTGCCATTAGGTTTATTCAGTGACTCAGCCACTTCGATAATGAGTGGAACACTGAATTCAGAATCACACACACATACACATACAAAAATATATAAATCACGAATGAAAATAAATGTATATAAATGTTATTATATTCACTCACACACAAAGATCAATAAAGGAGTTAACTTTAATTGATAGAAAACTTAGAGACCTAAGGGCTGGTTTCCTGGGCAAGGGGTAAATTAAACTATTCTAAGGCTTTAATCTAGAAATGTCAATCCTAGTGGTTTTCCTAATACATCTTAAATGTAGTTCTACAGAATAGAGCTGCCTGGGATAGTTCAAACTTAATCTCAGGACTTAAAATGTCCTGAAGCGCATGGCTTCAATCTCAATTAGGAGTAAAAAATCTGAGCAATGAGTATTTTGTTTTACTCAAAAACACTGATAACAATATGAGCCTTATAAATCAAGTAGCATATATGACATGAGTCTGGGTAGGAATATAGAACATTGAGAGATGTGAAAATGACCAAATTTAAAACCTGCAGGTTTCATTTGGCAAGTCCTTGGCAAAAAAGTATTACAAGATAAAAATTACAATTGGGGGGGAAAAGATAATAAGATGGAAAAAATAAGGAAGGAAAAGGAGGAAAGAAATTTCATATTTTACAGACTCAAGACAGGAGAGATCCAATATCACCAGGTAATAAAGGAGAAGAACACCAAACAGACCTCCACATACACCCAGCAAAATTATCAGATGAAGATATGTTTACCAAACAAATGCACAGGGGAGAAAAATTTAATACAGAAAAGATTTAGGTCAAGGTTATGGAAAAGGATTTGCTAATGAACTGATATGATTAAACTTTGGGGAGAGCTCAAGGGAAATAAAGGGTAATCAATACAAACTCCTTTCCATGTGTCGTGCAACCAGTGTGCAGGAAGAGTAAAGTGTTAAACAGTGAAAGATGCTGACCGAGCACTAAGCGTTTCACACCGTCTGTGCATTATGAGGGAATGCTTTTGGAATATACAAAAGCTTGTACAGCCTGGTAAAGCTGGATTCATCTGAATAAGCAGTGCAGCTTAAAGCGTTACAGCAGGTATTTGTTATCATAGGATTTGAGCAGTGAGGAGGTGGCGGAGGCTTGAAATTCATTACTACAGACCTACTTTTACGATACATTATTAACACACACAATATAACTGACCTGGAATCACAGCCTGCCCATAAATTAACAACTGCAATAGCATCTTAACAGGATTGTTATCTTTCCATCGATTGACTCGGTACAACACATAAGTATGGGATATCACATCCCTGCGTTTTCTGGCTGAAGAAACCTTGATGCAAGCCACATATACCACCGGTCATCAAATCATCCCCCAGTTCTTACATTCTTCACCTCGCTAAGAACACCTCTGCGGAGTTGGGCTGGCTTGCTAAAGCAAATTAGCTATGTGTCCTGGCAGCTTAGGTTTAGCTTAACGGCTTCAGTTGGTGTTGGCCTCCACTGTGCAGCTGCTGCATAGGCTGACTGCGGAGCGCTAATTTTGAGTCTTCCTGTGCAGCGTTTTGGAATGGACACTAAACCGAAGCAAGCAGGGCAGAACTCTTCTGTTCGGCCCCGTCCTCAGGGGTGCGGTTTCTCTTTTCATGATAGTGGATGCCTCATTCTCTGGTCCGGTGCGTGCCCTATCTACCTACATTGATCGCACTCAGAATGTGCATTTATGTTACCATTTGTTTGCCTGCTTCACTAATCCAGCAAGTGGTAGAGCTCTGTCTAAACAGAGGCTGTCCCACTGGATTATGGAAGCTGCCTCATGTGCATACAGCACCAAGGGTCTCGCTTTGCCCCATGGGGTGAGAGCACATTCCACCAGGGGAATGTAAGCTGATGTGCTCTTTTTAAAGGGGTCCCCGCGTAGGTGATATTTGTGCTGCAGCTAGTTGGGCATCACCGCACTCTTTTGTTCCGTCCTATCGATTGATGGCTCCCGCTGTCCTTCCCCTGGATCTACCGCACACTAAGGTGCTGGTGGTCCGACTCCAGTTCGTTGGTTGTATACATGTCCCATATTTATGTGTTGTCCCGAGTGAATCGACTGAAAAGGAACAGTTATATCTGTGACTTTGTTCCCTGAAAGAGAGGAGCGAGGTACAACACAAGGTTGCCTCGCCGCGCACCTCGGCTTGACTGTGATGGCAGGGGGTATATGTGCAGGCAGGGCCGTGCGCATGTCATCACAAGGCTTCTACCTTAAAGACATGAATAGAAGTTTCTTCAGCCAGGATACGCGGGGGAGTGATATCCCATACTTATGTGTTGTACCTTGTTCTTGTCCTCTCTTTCAGGGAACAGAAGAAACTGTTTGTTTCAGCCCTGATATTATACACTGTAACCAGACATTAAAAATACCATCTTCATGTACTGTATGGGCATTAAGACGTACAAAATCCCACACAGTGTAACCCTACGCCAAAGGTTGAGGAGATGCATGAGATGGGAGCAATGCAAAAGGGCACAATAAATCTGGCCGCAAACTATTAGAAGAGAAATAAGAGAGACTAACTGGTATGTTTATGTTGTGTGAGCAAACAAGTGACCCTCACCTGCATAGCCAGGAGGCACAGATATGCAATTACATGCAAATGGGAGATGTGTCAAAGCAATCAGTGGGAATGAATAAAAATAAAAGAAGCACTTCAAGCACCATCTATTTTTATTGACAATCAAAACGATGGTCCGGCACTACTATTAAGCTGTCTTCTTTTGAACAGGCACGAGGCATGGCTACTTTGCCAAAGGGGGCCCCTGCTGTTATCAATACTAAAAAATGAAGGGAGATGACAAACTGAAGCAGGGCCATTTGTGTTGACAAGCTTCTCTAAAACAGGAAATCCTGACATGCTGTAGAAACTAAGCATCAAGCCAGAAAGACTCCATACTGTGCCAGTGACTAGAAACACTGGCTTTTTCTGGGCAGCTGCTAAAGGAAACAGCAGAGCAGACGATAATCTGTGTGTTCTTGGTGAGATGGAGGAAAAATTGCTGGGGCCAGATTGGATTTCTTGTTACTGAATTCTCATCTGCAATCCTCAGCACCACTTCTCCTAGCCCATCTGTGGACAAGTGTCTGATTATTGATGAAAGAAAACAGCTGAGAATGAGAGACGTTTTGGAGTAGGGAGAGAAACAAGCCTCAGGACCTATTTATTCATACAGAGGAATTCATTTTGATCCAGACAGCATCAAGCATCATTTCAGAGAAACTGGCAATAACAGAACTTGATTTTACTAAGTGAATCAGAGCAAATAACTGTGCAATGGCTCTGAAAGGCAGGGTGTGAATACTGAAATAATACCATCTCCGTCCTACAGGCTTTGCGTGTAGGGTCTGTGAACAAACTCATAACACTCTGATGGTATTTAATTCCAGAGAGATTTCAGAGCCTCTTCCATCAAGTTAAAAGTCAGGAATAATGAGGCTTCTACAATCAATGAATACAACTGAAGAGTGAGGGAACAGTACACCACTCACTGTGGGCCCTAACACACATCAGGCACCGTGCCAGTCCCAGCCCCGCCAGCAAATATCTGCTTAAATGGCGACTCTCATCCTGCGCACCGGAAATTCAATTTGTTCCGTAAGCCTGGGATGAAAAAGCAATTATTCACAGTGCCCTCTTTTCACAATCTGTTTCTTTAAGATATCTCCCTTCTTCCCCCTACTAACAAATAAACCTCCAGATTAGTGCTATGTGTGGCTGTTCATAGGGGCAGCCAGTTGAAGCACTAAGATCAGGCCAGCTAAAAAGCCTGTCAATCAGGCTGAAAGATGGAGTCAGGTTCAGCACGAAGAGATATGTACCCCTACGGTCCCCATCATCCCCATGGGATGTGTGTAAAAGCCACTAGATAATGGCTTGATAGTTGGATGTCTCTTCGGAGCGTTGAGGAAAGACGTAAGCACATGTCAGAAGGACACTTCTTTTACACCAATTACACTACACAGAGCACTGTAAAACCAGCGCCCCCCTCCCCAACCATCCGATCAGTGGGAAGTGCTGTCAAGGGGGCCCACTGAGCCGAGGCTCCAATTTACACTTGGGGTATTAGGTGAGACCCTGGCGTGACAGTGCAAAGTACCACGGAGCTGCTTCACATGCTTCCACTTACTTGAACACACCCTGGGACGAGTTGGCAGATCTAGTGGGGCAGAGAGAAGCTCATGTTTGAGTCATAACCTTGTTTCCTTCAAATTTAGCTGGAACAACACCTGTTGATTGAAAGATGTGAAATTCGTTCTTTCCATTGTAATTGGCTCCCTCCTATGTTCAGAGGGCAGGGATACAAAAGGTCGATAATTGAAAGATGGAAGGGGACAAGCGACAGTGGCGTAACTGTAGCATGAATGAAAAGGAGGGATAAGCTTAAGAAGTTATTCATCTGAGAAGGGCAGTGTGACAGCATCAGCTCCAGAAGAGACCTATGGATCTGGTGAAAGCTTAAGGCTGGTCACCCATGATTGCGCTTCCACAACCTCAATACCTTAAATCCCATTCAAAAAAAGAAAAAGAGAGAGAGAGAGAGAGAGAGAGAGAGAGAGAGAGAGGGAGAGAGAGAGAGAGAACAGTGTTTTCTGGTATTTTTTTTTCCCTGATAGTCCCAATGGAATTTGTTTTTGAAATTTCTAATTTTCCAAAGACTTTATTCAACTTTTTCTATATTCTACAGTTACACAAAGGTATAAGTTAAAATGTGGGACTTTCCAGGCGTCTAATCTACCTGTTGATTAAATGGGAGGGAGAAAAGTTCAATAGTCTAAAGGCAAGACAATGTAAAAAAGTTGACACCATTGATTATAACATCAATTAAAACTGAATGGATGAGGTTGTGCAACTTGTGCATTTAATAAAAGTTTACTAAAAGCTGTTTTGTTTTTTCCCCCTTTCTCACTTTGTGCAGCTTACTTGAAGCTTGCCTGTTTACGACTTTGCATCAGAGTCAGAGAGGAGTGCTCAATCTGCCAGGGCTGCAAATGGCTGCGTAATATCTCAGACTCAACAATAAACTAGTGTTTTACATCAATAAAACACATATTAAAATGTAAATCAATTCAGTTCAATTACATTTAGTACATAGCACCAATTCATAGTGCAACATAAAACGTCAAGGAGCTTTATGTTTCACTATTGCAGAGAAATGTTACAAGTACTTTGCAACAGTGGAAAGGAACAACTCGCCTAACAGGAAGAGACCTCCAGCAGAACCAGGCTGACCGATTAGTAATCCTGATGCGAAAAGCAGCAATTTTTAAACATCTGCAGTTTTATCAGCCATATGTATGAATACGACTGACAGTGCAATTTCCAACACTGGTCAGAACAAGCCACATACTGGCTCCCTCTCAGAGTTTCACTTGCATATAAAAATATGCACAAACAAGATGATTTAATGGTTCATATAATTCAAAGAGTGACCAATCAAGACAATACAAATGAGGCACAGCTGTTTCCATTACAGAAGGGAGGAGAAAACAAAAAAGCAAGGCTTTCACCCAGACTGTTAACAACAGCATTGCAACAAGTAGCCAAATGAACTTAAATAAGACTAAACAAAAACATATTTTCAACATTTTTGATTATAGTTCATCTTCTCCATAATCAACATCTAATTATGCACTTTCAAGATGTGACAGTCCACAGCTGGTAGTGTTGGAACATCTTTGTTTAACATTTATATTTTATAGATTTTCTTAAAGTGATCAGAAGTGAAGCCATTTGTATTTACCAAAAAAAGGGGCAAACCTATTTTTATACCATCTTTATAACAACCATTATTACCTATATGGAAATTCAAAAGAATATCTACTAATTGGATTGGCTATTGCACATTTCATTTTTTTTTTTTTTTTGGGGGGGGGGGGCGCAGTATTTAATTTTTTTTAAATATTTTTGCAAGATCCTACAATCTTCTTCCAGTCCTCTAACAAAGCAACTCAGGTTGGAAACTGTTGAAATCATAACTGGACACATTAAGTGATTAAAATCATAAGAAATGCTCATTTATTAACATTTATTGTGACTATTTCCTCATTACAAAATGTTTGCCTTTCTGTTACCAGAACATTTTTATACAGATCACACTACCTGTTAAATCTCAAATGCTTAACAGTGCACAATGCCAAATCACACCAGCTGTTACATCCTTCATGGTCTGAATCAGAATGATGGCTGTGTAAAATCAATACGATGGCAATGAGGTGTGGACAGGATTTAAAAAAGCTGAAGTCTTGATGGTTGAAAGAAGTTAGAAAGTGTTTTAGTACTATTTGTGTGTGTGTGTGTGTGTGTGTGTGTGTGTGTGTGTGTGTGTGTGTGTGTGTGTGTGTGTGTGTGTGCGCCTTTTCTCAGCCAATTATTTCAGCATAAGCGAATGCAGACCAGAGGCCAGTGTTTATAAACTTTCAAGTAGATTTTTTTTGTTGTATTTTAATTAGAAATACTGAATACAACTGCTGCAGTAATAAAATAAAGTCACAACAGACAGTTGAAGAAAATGTCTCAGTCTGAATCAAACAAGCTTTGAATTATTAAGCTGCCATTTCAGCAACATTTAAGGGTCACTATTTTCTGTTAACATCTTAGTGATTAAACGATAGGATGCTTAAAAAGTGCTTGGAAAAAAGTATTTTTGAGCTTCTCCAGCACATCATAAATAAGGTGCTCATAAATACGTGATACTGATCATACTTGATCACACTGATCTATTTAAAAAAATATATTTTAACAATATTTTTTCCAAAAAGAATGACAATTTTAAGTAAAACACCATAAAGAATAATGTATCAAACTATGTCGGGCTACTTAAAGATTAAGATTAACCTTTATTCATTTTTCCAGTACAAACGCATACACAGATGTATTTTATTAGGCTTTCACACACGACTAGCATTCTTAAACCAGGATTAACAGCTCCACATTAGTAACATGAGCACGTGACCAATTAACATTAGACCACATCTAATTCTCGACCTATGTCAAAGATGGTTACACTGATGCTCAATTAAACCGACATCAGTAAAACTGTATTTCCCCATAATACTTGGATAACATACCCGTGGTGACAGCTAGCCTAGCTACAGTGACAAAAGCTCCCCCACCACGTCCTGTAGAATTTACAGGAGGCCACTCTTACAGATTTTGCTCTTGTTTCAACCATGACCTTGTCTTTTTCATTATCAAACTAGCGCTCATTAAACCTGCCACCTCCCAGCATGTTGTCATGTCCCACCCACTGTTCCATCACAAGGCGTATATTTCAAAGCAGGTCACACTATAGCCAAACACAGAGGCTCCAAGCAGCAGGTGATGCTTGAGTGCAGTCGTATTTATTTTATGGGAAAGAAGAGGTTCTCCCCAACTTATTTTCTTTCTTTATCTAAGAGGCAAACTATTCAGTCAAAAAGCAATTCATCACAAAAGCAGTGCAGTTACAATTTTAAGCAATTTCAAGCACTTTAGCCAAAATCTATGCACCTTTTAAACCTTAAAAACACCCTAATAAAATTACAGTATTTTCAAGAATGTAAGGAAGCTTAAGTGCATGTGGTGTGTTGCTACACCTGTTATGGTCATAATGCTTTATTTATTTTCTTAAAAAAATAAAATTCTTACCAAAAGTCGCTGGTGGTCAATTATCACTGGAGGATGGGGAGGTACTGCTTCTGGCTCTTCCTCGGTCCTTTCAGCGGACTCCTTCAACTGCTCTGATGAGCTACTGTTGAATGTCCCCACTTCGAAGACATCAATGACAAGACAAATGAATAGATTACCAAAGAAATATTAAATATTTAACTGCAATCAAGAGTAACTGAATAACCTAAGCAAACTAACTAAATTGATGCAGTTGTTCTTCTCATTCAAATGCTATTCAAAGAAAAATACATTTAAAATATCATGGCTACAGGTCCAATGCAATTATACAACAGAAAAACAAATTATCTGAAGCTACTATCAGCTTTAAAGTGTACAATATCTTACATCTGGCCTCGTTCCTTTCCATCTATTACAAAGGTTCAAGACACACTTTGATGAAAACAAAAGGCAGGCCTCAGTGTTTAATGAGATGGGGGTGGAGTAGCTTAGTTTTTCTATTGGTTCAGGAGCCACAGTTTGTGTTCTGTTGTCCGATCATGTCATCCTCTGATGGCTTCTTCATATTTTATCAGCACCATTACCTCAGCCTTCCAGCTGGCCTCATCATAAGCCAAACCACAGGCCCATAATCAAACAAAAACTTATTGCTCGTCTCTGACTTGAACACAACATCCTAGTAGAAAGGGCATAAGGTTTCATGGCAAAGAAACTAAATATATTGGAGCAAAGGAAAGGCAGCCACTGCTGAAAATCTAAAAATTGAAAACCATCCAAAGATGCATATCAGGAGGTGTAGCATATCCATATAACTTTCAAGCCCATGGCATTTTGCTATGAAATGCATCCAAGCCAAGAATAGTACTTATAAATGCTAATACTACTTGTGTTTCACTAATGAGTCTTACGTCCTATTTTAAACCAAGCATAAATCAGAAAAACTGGATGATAATCACAACAGTAATTTATCATAGATAAGTGGTAGGCAACCCACTGGCTGAATGTCTAAAAACTCACAGATGTTTGTTAACGTTGCATAAAAACAAATTTAGAATTTAAAAATTAGCAAGTCAAATTAAGAGATCAGAACAAGTAGCCCTGACATTGCATCTCGCTCTTTTTAACTCATCACATATATTTGGATGTGTGAGTGTGAGAAAGCATTAATAATGAAAAGAGTGTACTGCAAGCAAAAGCTCTACATTTGTGTTAACCAATATTAATGCTGGAACATAACTCTTAGACTGGCATTATACCTTCTTTGTTATGATCTTCCTCAACAGTTTCTGTTGCTGCCACTCCATCCTGAGGATGCTGCTCCTGAGTTGGTTTGCTCTCATTTTTGTCTTTGTGCTCATCCTGTTCAGCTCTATTAGAGCCCTCAGCCGTGCTCTGAGGAGTCCTTGTCTCTGCCTCACTGCTCCCCTTGAGGCTCTGCAAGTCAAGGCTGTCCATTGACTCATTTCCATTCACACAGTCCACTTGTGAAACCAGGAGAACCTCTGTGTGCTTAGGCTGGTCCTCAGCATCTGAAGACACCGACATTTCAATCTGGAAGTCAGCCCGACTGGCCTCGCTATCCCCATCTGTGTTGGGCTGAGAACTACCACCAAGGCAATGTGGTTCGGTGTGTTTCCCTGTGATCTCAGGCTCTGCTTCTTTAGCTGCAGGCTCCTCAACCTTAGGCATTGGCGCCTCTCTGGCTTCACTAGCATCTGGAGGTTTATCGGGAGCTGCAACAGGGGGTTCATTGGAGCTTTCTTCTTCTGTGGAGGGGGCATGTGGATGATGGCCATTGGGTTGGGGACCTGTAATATCGCAAGATGATTCCTCATCCTGTGTTAAACATGAGTCGCTGGGCCCTGCCGCTTCCACCTCTGCTTCAGGCTCCTCCTCTTCCTCCTCTGTCCCTTTCTTGTAGTTCTTCTTTTTCCGTATGATGCCCCGCCCCCACGATGGCCGCCTCCGAACCTTCCGCTTTACATGATCTGTGAGGAAAAGGGGAAAGGAAAAGAGACAAGATGGAACAATATTAATTGAAACAAGCACAAAATATTCACATGGGTAGCTTTTTTGTATTAACAGAAATCTTGCATTTTGGATAGATAACCCAAAACAACACACCTCCACAATGACTAATGCTTAGAAAAATCCATTTCTCATTTTTGCTTCTTTAAAAAAAACACTGTAAATTTTATACAAACCATCTCTCCTTGCCCACATGGAGTCAAAGCATATATTACAAGTTCACTGCATTTAAATCTGGACATTTGGCCTTCCTCAAAGGGTAATAAGCAGCGGGTGACATAGATCACAGAGAAGAGGCAGACAGAGACAGCAGTCCTGCTATATCATGGATGTTAGACACTAATGACAACAGATGGTGCTTGGGGTTTTGAGAGGAAAGAGCAAACCAAAGCCTGATCTTTGAAAGTGCAGTTAAAGTGTCACAGCAAGCCAACAAGAATGCTAAATGCAGTAAAACTTCAAGGCATTTGCCTTCATTTGCTGCTTTTTCAGAGCAGACACAAACCACAGCAACAAAGTCAGAGTGAAGGACAGATACAGAAAGACTGAAAGAAAAAAAACACACATATGGCCCCATCACAAGTCAGTTTTTTAGCCATTACCATAAGTGGCTGAGACACACAGACTCTAACCCCAAAGAAACAAGTTGTTCCCAAGTTAAAAAAAAAAAAAGTATAAAATTCTGCTCAGTTCCTCACAAAAATATTACTCACGTTGCAGGGACCTAGACCTGCTTACACAGCCACACTCCACACTATGGGTACATGTCTTGATTAAGACATGTAAAATAAAGTAAACTCATAAAGTAAAAACATATATTAGGGCTATTGTAACAATAAGGTTAGGCACATATTAATTATGGTTAAGGGCTCCAGTTCAAGTCCATGAAATCTACTCTAAAGTCATGAATATAAGACCACATTGTCTACATGAGCTGAGCTGTGATTTGGACTGTTAGTTCACTGTGGACTCTTTAATATTCATAAACTACTAGGCTTTATAATTCTGTAGAGGGTCATTGGATGATCTAAATCGGCCAAATTGGGATTTTATGCAGAATCAATAACATATGTAAGCTTGGTTCTCAAAGGACTTAAGGATCACAGCTCCTTAAAATTATTAGGCAGAGATCACACTGTACTGCACATACTGAGTAAAGCTTTTCGCCTGAATACTCCCGCTCCCCACAAAGATATGAATAGGCACACACTGAAAGGAAATCAGGATATGCCTGCATGCTGTCTGTCAAATTTCAAATTCCTCTCTCCCCTCCAATGCTTTTAGCCAGGTTTCATCTTTCCACTCTAAACGTGAGATGTGATTATGCACACAGTATATGTACATTATGTTAAGTACTTGTCCATAATGAGAACAGAAGAGCAATGACAACTATTGCACCATCCGAAAGCTATATTTGGTCTCCCAGAAATAGACAACACAAAGAGGATAATTAGTCAACCAGTGCTTGCTGATGGGCCTCATCTTTGGTAATGGTGTTCTCTAGTGACCCTCTTAATGACCAGTCACGAAACTGCTGTCAGCCACAACCAGCACAGGAGACAGCTCAGAAAGGAACAAAGTACACTTGATGCCAGATAATGTATTACAATTATTGCAGCAAACAGCTATTTACACAAGACTATTCTTCAGCTGTGTTTAGAAATCCATAGCATACTTGTATGTCGTTCCAAAGATTTTAATCACGTACATATACCTTACAAAAACAACGTATGATTCTGCATCTGGAAGGCTGAAGCAATAAAGCATGCAGCATTATAATTTTATCTAGACCTCCTCTGTGGCATCACTTTACATTATTGTCTTTCTCCTGTCAGTAACAATTAAATTCTCATGTTGCATCTGAAGAATAAGAAGTGAAATCCATCTGTCCCTGGTTATTTAAACTCACACTGGTATCCACTTAAGTGCTGCCTTGAATTCTTAAATTTTTTACTGCTTTCACCATATATTAAGTGTCCAACCATTCACCAGGTTAGGTATGCGTCACACTGGGGGACTAATCCCGTTCAAAATCCAGAGCTAGTAGCATTTGTCATGTACAGTAAGAGCAGACCTTCTGATCTTATATAAAAATATTCCAAAAATAAGTGAATAGAACTGCTATTTAAGACACTTTAATATAGTAATGTAGGTGATGAAATGGTCACCTTTCCCATTAGCAGAGTATTGCAGAACTATGGGCAATATGAGCCAGAGTTCATACTACCACCACAAAACAACACTGTGCTATTGTGTCCACAGTTTGCCATAAAGCCTCTCTCAAGCAGGTGCAGGGGCTGCAGTCTGAGCTAGACTTAAGGTGGAATGCACCTTTCATTTTTGGTTCCTCCTGATCTGATCTGAAAAGAGATGACAGCTGGAGGGTACGCTATGGAGCAGGCACACAGTTCTATTCTTCAGGCATGACTGGCACTCAGAATAGTTTCTTTGTTATAAGAGGAAGGGCCAGGGAAGGACAAAGAGAGCAACAAAGAAGAAATAAACCGGATAAACATCGGATTCTGTAAGCAGATATTTCACATTAGCAACAATGTGTGTGCGCACTTTTCATCTAGTCATAATGCTCAGTTTTGACCACTTTTTTTTTTTTTTTTTAAATTTAAACCTTCCGGATATACCACCCCAATTCTGAAAAAGTTGTGTAAAATTATTCACAACAGAACATAGAAAACATATCAAATGTTAGAACTAAAATATTAGCGCCTTTTGAATTTAATGGCAGCAAAACATCTCCACACAGCAAAATCTCCAGTGTTAAATTAACACTACAGAGTGTCTATATGTGTCCACACTGTTGAGTGTTAAATGAACACTTTTGACAGTGTTGTATTTTTAAAAGTAACCTAGTCAGTTTTCAAGATTTACAATGAATAAAACTGAGCAGTGCTGATTTTCTGAACACTGGAAAATAACTCAAAATGTTAGAAATATTCCAGTGTTAGAAAATCAGCACTGCTCTGTGTTAGTCATTGTAAATCTTGAAAACTGACTAGGTTACTTTTAAAAATACAACACTGTCAAAAGTGTTCATTTAACACTCAACAGTGTTATATTTAACACTCAACAGTGTGGACACATATAGACACTCTGTAGTGTTAATTTAACACTGGAGATTTTGCTGTGCACAAACTTTGAATAAGGGTAACAAAACGCTAAAAAAAAACCCAGTAAGGGGTACTGAAAAACAGCTGGAGAAACATTTTGGGACTAACTAGGTTAACTGGCAACAGGTCAGTAGCATGATTGGTTACAAAAAGAGCATCTTAAAGAGGCAGAGTTTCTCAGGAGTAAAGACGGGCATAGGTTCACAAATCTGCAAAAACTGTGACTACAAATTGTGCAACAATTTCAGAATAATGTTCCACGATGTAAAGTTGGCTTCACGATGTAAAGTTCCATAAATAATGTGATCAAATCAGTCTGATAATCTGGAGAAATCTGTGTGCGCAAGGGACAAGGCCAAAAAGCAATACTGGATGTGCATGATCTTTGGGCCCTGAGGTGGCACTGCATCAAAACAAACAAACCCTAGCATGATTCTGGGAGCCTTTTTAGCTCAGTGTTGAAATGGTGACTCATATGTCATAAGGCTAATTCAAAGATAGTGCATAAAACTTCCTCTGGTCTTTTCTCCACTGTCCCACCAAAAGAAAGGCTAAAAGCCCCAAAGCAAGACCACATACTGCATCTATTCCAACATCATGGTACCATAATAGAAGAGAGTGGTGCTGAACAGGCCTGAGTGCTGTTTGGGCCACTCAATAGACAATTTTTGGCACATCATGAAAAAAGCAAAAACCAAAAATGACACAGGACTGCTGAGCAGCTAAAATCTTATATCTTATTTTTTTCAGTTCCCAGATGTTTACAGTCTGTTAAAAGAAGAGGGGTTGCTGTACAGTGGTAAACATGGCCAAGTCTCGATGTTTTTATGATGTGTTGCTGCCATAAATGACCTAACGTTTTCTTAAAATGGTATATATTGTCAGTTCAAAACATGTTTTCTATGTTCTGTTGCGAATAAAACATGGGTATGTGAGATTTCCAAATCACTGCATTCCGTTTTTATTTTCATTTTTACGCAGCTGCCCAACTTTTCAGAATTAGGTTGCTGGTATTAACGTAGAACCGTCACCTTGCCAAGTCCAGCGATTAGTCACAGCATGGCTCTTTTCAATTTCTGCTGAGAAAATATTGCTTTCTTACCTCAACTTTTACCTTGGTGCGTGCATTTTTGTTTTTGTTTTGTTTTGGGTTTTTTAAAACACAGCTTCTTCATATTAAGTGGCTAATTTTCTGCTGACCCTTCATTTCCCTGGGTGCATACATCCCACAGTGTCTGTCTACTGTCACATAAACCAAAACAAACAAATAAAAGTTCAGTACAAGAGGTCTTACTGAGGTCAGCTATCACCATTCAAGATATGAAGCATCCTACTGAGAGAAGAGAAGGTGAGTCGGAATGGCAGCAGATGACTCGTCATTGTGAGCTCTTAAATAATGCATGAAA
The DNA here is from genome assembly GCF_036321145.2 of Pelmatolapia mariae. Lineage (NCBI taxonomy): Eukaryota > Metazoa > Chordata > Actinopteri > Cichliformes > Cichlidae > Pelmatolapia > Pelmatolapia mariae. The sequence continues at coordinate 3,998,648 of NC_086240.1, read as the reverse complement.
ATCGTTAGAGCATGAAGAGCCAACCACAGAGGGGAGATATGCTGATGGGGGCGGGGAGACGGGAAGACGACGGGAAAGAGAACCAGAGCACTTTGTAATAATTAAAAGTGTCTAACCCATCCACGGTGCATGTACGGGTCCACACACACACACACACACACACACACACACACACACACACACACACACACACACACTCACACACGTTTTGAAAGCAGAAGCCCCAGGAGACTGCTATCCAAGCTGCCATGCAAGCAAGTATTAAATAAATAAATCAGTTCAGTGACACCAATGGAAAAAAAATCAGCAGCATACTCTGGCAATGCCTTTGGGAAGAATTGTGAATCAATGTTTCTGATACACTGTAATTGGATCACCACTCTTAAGTCACATCCAAACCCATTTCAGACTTCCTTTCCATTAATCAGATGTCATCTGAATTATAAACCTTATAATATATGGACATAGCATTGGTTTATTTTTCAGATCCTAAAGCTGCGATACTTTAAAGCTGCATTCTTTGTAATGGCCACCAGGGATCGGTGCCTCGGGTTCCCAAGAAAAACCTTTCAATTGTTAGTTTTGTCTCATATTATGTACACAATGCTCATCTTATAAATAATGGGCCCTATTAGAGTTGGAAAAAGAAAATCAGAAAGAGACTTCACAAACCAATGGGCTGCTGTCTTTGTCGCCTGTCTTTTTATATAAAGGCTATAAATGTGAACGTGTCCGATTTACGTCCGATTGAGTACCTTGCTCAATTTACTCACTTTAAAAGTGAGTAAACTCACCCAGTAAATGTTACTAGTAACATTAGCAAAATAGACCCAGTAAATACCCCAAAGCCTTGTCATTATTGTCCAGATCATACAGTTTATAGTCTCTCTGAAGAACCACATACCATTAGCATTATGAAATGTGGTGTACGTATGCTATTCATTAGTTTTATTCTCTCGTGATACACAAGCCCATAAAGTGTATCCACCTCAGAAAGGCTGCATATACTAGGAATATGGATTCAATGCCACATTATCAGTGCTCAGTCATACTTACTGAATACCTTTAAGCTAGTGAAACAAAATCAAGGTAATCAATCCATTCAACTACTATTAATTCTTAATCAGTTCTTGGCCTACATAATCCAAAACCCATTGGGCTGATTAATGTTAAAGTTTTAAGAAAGGAAAGTTTCTTAAATTGAATGTTCAACATTTTATGAGAATAATATCTTTTATCTTTGCTGCTAATGCTTAACAGGAGTCCTTGTGGGCAACAGTAAACACCTGGTTATTTTCACTGGATGCGCCACAAAACCACAGTCCATTGTTCATTTTAGACATTGGCTGTATTACTTGTTTAACATCTGAAAAACTAACATACAAAGCTAATTAATTAAAAAGTAAAAGGATAGGGATTTCTGTGCTTGATGCCTACTTTGTTAGGGACGAGTAACTTTCAAGGCTTTATAAGCTGCTAAGCTGAAAAGAAAGAAAGACTAATCTTATTTTACTTCAGTTTTATCCATCAAATTCATAGTTTATAAATTTGTTTCTTTTTTTTGGTGAGGAAGGATAAATGAAGTCTTTTCTCATCTTTTCCCTAAGTGTAAAACTTATTTTAAAAGGCATAAACTCAGACACACAATACACATGACAATTCTTCCCTGTATCCTTGCAAAAGCTTAAATGCTGCTCTACATCGTACTGCAATGTTCTCTCATTGTGAAACCTTCACACATCAGCTGACAAACACTGTGAATTTACAAATGGCCAAAAAATGATCTCACTTCGTCAATGTAACAATGCCAAAGGAGAAAAAAGAAGAAGAATTACACTGTAAAGCTTAAACTTTTCACTGCTGATCGAATATCCCAGATATGAGTTATTACTTTCAGTGATGTAAAGGACAATGAAGCTGCTACAATTACTGAGTTTAAAAGCTACAATCATGACACATACCATAATTAAGCACCATGAAGTGATGAGCACTTCTCAGAATAACATCAATTGAACACAGACATAAAACTAAACTGTGGCAGACAGTGCATATAAAAATGAATCGCCAGTCTTCTCTGGTTTGATCCATAAAATCCTTTTTGCCGTTAGGTCGTTAGTTCAGAAAAAAAGCCAAGAGACTGCTAATGGCTGTACTTTGCCCAATATATATTTGTAGAATTCACTAGGGCTCCCTTTTTTTTAAAAAAATATGAGATACAGCTTTTAACACACTACACACTCATCTTAATGAACAAACTTAATTAATGATTGATTTGTAAGTGTCATCACCACTGAAAGCATTGCTGCCTTTTTAATTAGACGTACATTTCACAAACAATTTGAGGTCCTGTCGAAATTGTAGATAAATTTCATGTCCATTAATTTTGTGAGTAGCACTGGTCTGAGGAGTTTCCCTGGTCCATTCTACACAAGTATGTTTCTCTCCTAACCTGGACAGATGTACTGTTGTTTACCAACCCATTTACCTCCTTCCTGCTGAATGTGCGTGCACTATTTACGAGTGTGTGTGTGTGTGTGTGTGTAAGGGCGTGGATTGTGAGTTTCCATGGCAATGAACAAAATTTTCCTTGCCTACAGAGAAAGCTTGCTCTGTAATTTTATTCTATGAATTTGCATGTGGGACAGCAGGCCAACACAGCGGTGCATTCATGCAGGGAAATATATTACAAAATTATGGGACTAAGGGAAACGAGCTCCCAAGAAAATATGTGAATATACAGATGGTTTTGTTTCTGTGTTTACATGTGTTATTTAATAACCACATAGGATTTGTGTGCGTGTTAGTCACAGCAGAATCCAATTGAGTCAAGCTATTGAATGTAAGGTCAATTTACTGCAGCTCTCGAGAAATGAAGACAAGGCACTGATATTAGAATTCCAGATTTAAGAGATTACAAAAACAACCAGAATATGAGCGTATGACTCTGGTGATATAAGGACACATTGTGAATAAGGGGGAAAGTTGAGAAAAGGCAAATTACCACTAGTAAACTTTATGACTTACATACAGTATAGGCTACTCACAAAATTTAAAGACACACTTCTAATACTTAGGATGTCTCTCGAAAAAAGTTATTCCATAACAAATCAATACTTGTGTTTTCCAGAAACCAAAAGCATATGTGGTACTCTACCACTGTGAGCAGCATAAAACAAATATTAATTTGTTATGGTCAGTGCTCTGGATGAAAAGGTATTAAAATTGTGTGCTTGTAAGGAGCTAGAAATTCATGACATTACCTTTGCGGTGCACTGTTTCATTTCCAGATTCTGTGCACCTTCCTTCATACATGTAGTACGTAGGCAACCATGAATTCACTGCAAGCATGGGTATAGGATGGGAACCCTTGGGTATTACATGCCCACTGTTTCCCTTGTCCACATTTATTTTCCACCTGCATCCACATCTGAATTAAAAATATGACGATCCAAAAGAAAAAAACAAAAAGCACCACGACAGGAACAGATCAGCTTCCAACTCAGCTTTTTGTCATCCCAGGTCACTGGAATCGACTGAAGTTGGGGCCTCAATTGAGTAACATTAATGAAGTATCGATCAGTCCAGCTCTGATCACCCAAAACAGATGGGGAGGAGCTTGGAGTTAAAAGCTGTGACCCAAATTTAAAAGTTTAAAAGCCTTTCTACACACATGCTGTCCAAGTAAACAGTAAACACTCAAAGTCTACAGATTATTCACTTAAAATGCACATTATTTTTACTTTAAAATTATCCCCAGGTGTCCTTTAAAACTATTAGAACATGCTTAAATGTCACCACCTTTTTTCTAACAAAAGCATCATTGTAATTCAGATGAGGAAGAGTACCACTATTTTGGCGACGTTGTTCTAAACTCTAGCAACAAGCACTTATTCTTGAAAAACTGTATTTTCCCAGCTGTATCCCTCTCTGGGGATTGCAGCCATTTCTAAATCATTCAACTGAGTAGTAATTAAAGCAATACAAAAGCTGCATATCCCCTGCCCTGACTGCAGAACAAACTCCAGTTCATTGCTTCCTGATAACTTAAACCAAATTAATGAATTAAATGTTGTTTTTACAGAGGCAAACATAAAAAAAGGAAAACCATATTAGGAAATGTCAAAAAAGTTATGTCAAGAGAAGCTCTTGTTTAAAGGGTTATTTAAAATGCAAATCATGAGGATGTATAAGTAAAAAGGTTTTTAATATGATGCCTTCACTCATTTGAACCAGCAATACCAGTGGGGCAAACGGCAAATGAAAAATGCTCTGTATAGAATACATTAGGTGCAGACATGATACACACAGGTGCAGTTTGCACCAATTATTGATCCTTATGGACATGAGAAAAAGCTCAAAATTATATGGTGTGTCCCTCATGGGTTCATAAATTCAGATATAATTTTGCTCACTCAAATGAATGCATGCGATAAACTGACTTATAACTCTCAAACGCCTCAAGGCCATTTAAGCTCAGCTTCATTGAACACAAACACTGATGCCAGTCTGAGATAGACTCTTTGATTTCCTTTAGCTGTGCTTCCACTTTTACATATACATTCCAACAGCATGACTTCATGTAAGAAATCGTATACAAAAACACTTTAATCACAATGGTTTTAAATAAAGAAAAACAAGATTTTTACTTATTTTTCAGGTTGCAAGCTATGATGCAACAGCACGTAGCAGCAGCAGCATGTACCATATGTGCTTGGTGGGCTTCAAGTAGGAGACAGGAAAATATGCAGACGAATGAGTGAAGAGAAAACACGAGATGACAAATAAAACGCTGGAGGAGACAAAAGAGAAAGTTCATCGTGGGACGCACGGCCTCGGGGTCTCCGAGTCATGAAAGGAAGCCGGCCGTTAGTTTATCAACTGATGTGACACTTTGCACTGACACTTAATGAAATGTCCGGATCAATAAATGATCCGCTCCTTGCTTCTTGAAATTAAGGAGATCAGTCACTTCCCTCTATTGCTGTGTCACTACCTTCCCATTTCACACACTCACCCACCACACCTCCACCTCAGGCCGTGCCACTACTCTTGGTTCAAAAGACTCCTTCAACATTTTGAAAAATAAAACCGTTTTATTGCCAAAAGTCTCGTGAGAAGATTTATGCCACTTTTCTGAACTTTAAACAAAGCAACAGTAAGTGTAGCTTAGCACAAAGACGCAGGGATATGCAGGTAGCCTGGCTCTGCCAGTAGGAAACCTCTTCTGTTTAGCACAATTAAAGCTACACTGGCAAATAATTTCTACCATTTACACAACCAATACACAATAAAAAAGGTTGAAAGCTTCCTTTCTTGCTATTGTGTTTGCTGGAGCAATGACCTCAGGGAGTATCCTGGCAAGTTCAGTGATGGTGAAAGGGGTTAACCAGGGGTTAATTTTCTTCTAAGTGCAGCACGCTGATTTTATTAAGTCACAATAGAAAACACACAAACACACGCACACGCACACGCACACACACACACACACACACACAAAGAGCACCTCCATCTGCAACACCAGTAAGCATCACTTTGAACAAAAAGCACTTACTTTAATGGGTAAACCAAAGAATTTGCAGATTATTCACCAACACCAAAACAGAAACATACATATTTCAACCTAATAAAATGGAGGACACGATACAGAAAATTTTAATTTAAATTTTATATTCACTTTAACAGCTACACTCTTGATTGTTCTCATATTGTAAGCAAAAGACCCCTTCTCTCCCCCCCCCCCCCCCCCACACACACACACCTTTTTCTTTCCTTTTGCCCCTCCCTGAAATCTCTGGATCACTCGCTCTTTGTTCATTTCCAGCATAGATGCTTCCAAAAAAGAAAAGAAAAAAAGACAGCCTTCGGTCAATAAGCTCTATAGTGAAAGATAAACTCACAGGGTTTCCATAAGTGAACCTGAGGAGGGATTATTAACAATTGCCTGCAGCTTCCTTTGTCTCTAGGTTTCTCGCTCAGTCTGCTTTCTGTTGGGACAGCTGGATGTTAGCTCCGCTTCTCTGTTGCTCTTCCCGTGGCTACTATACAGGTCTCCTGAGACAACCAGGTCCACCGTTGCCTGGGGCTCTTTTCACCCTGCTTGTACCTGTAAACTTACCACGTAGGAGGCAGACCACCAGTTGGCCACCTGTTAGTCTGAGCCTTAAATTCCCTGTGTTGCCACACTCTCCTCCATTTTTCAATTTGTTTTTCATTTCCATTATATTTACAGATTAGGGAACCCTCCAGTAAAAAGGAATGCTTTAAGTTCAATAACTGTATGACGTATAAATGAAAGAAAAATCATTTCATTAATAACATGCTAGTCACCAAAATTGGGATCATGATTTTTGCTATATTCGAGCAGCCTTAAATAAAATGTAACGTGTAACAAATAGCTTCTTTTGTGTCAGACCTTGTCACCCAGTAATGCGACTGCATATCAGTAGTATTACAAAGAGTAAATGCAGCCAAAGAAAGAAGAACTGAGAAAATAATTCAGTCAGAGCATCAATCTTTTCCTGTCCTTCTCCTCTCTGCTGCTCAGTAAATGGCCAGTGGGATAACAGTGCCTGTGGTGCCCTCTTCACAGAAGACAGATATGCCCTCACGCACCAGCAGCTCCAAGAACTATTGAAGATGTCAGCCTACGCACACATGCACATACAAAGCAGGTCATGAAAGCCTTCTGGGGAAAAAGGTCTGTCGCCTGCAGCAATAACATGCATACACACATGTTGTAAGTCAGGAGTGGGAGGGGGTGGAGAGATCTGCACCGGTTGACTCATTTTGACTGATTTGCAAGTAATAGCACTCCTCTTGGAGTGGAGAAAGTATGATCATGCACCTGGCAGAAGTCTTTTGACAAGGGCAGTAATGTTCAACAGCCAGCTATAGTGTAAAATAAAACACCGTGAAGAAAACGGGAGCACTATACTCTCCAGAGATCTGTGTTAGAGCAGGAGGTGGGTGCCAGTAACATAATGTAGAATTTAAGTTTTAATCTATTTATCGTCTGTAAACACTTCTACAGTTTCACTTGGCATGCACGTTGTTTTGCTACATATTAAAATGGTGACACCTCCGCGGAGCCCCGTGAACTTTCACAGGTAAATTAAAATAACTTGTCATACAATCCATGTGTCTTACATGGAAATTACCGGTTAGATTACTCTGGGATATAATGCCACAGCTTGGCCTAGTTTCATTTTACTGTCCATCTGACAAAAGCCAAGATCAGGAGGCATTTCACATTCACAGTGAGGGATAGCCATTGCACTCTGCTGAAAGTCTTGCACGTGCTAAATTGATTAGATTAGATACCAATTAGATACCCTGTGAGTCTGTTAAAGGATTCTGGTTGTCACAGCTGTATGATAATAGGACTTGGCAGAAAGGAATATTAAATTAACCGATGTTTACACTGAGATTCTTTTCCTCCACACAGACACCTTTCTGTATGCCGTTTTCCTTTCACAATTCAACAGCCATTTATTAAACTTAGACCATCTGAATCCTGGTAATCCTCTTAATATAAAATATGACATGTGACTGCAGACTCTTGCCACATATTGGATGGCACTAGCACATGCCCATGCTACAGTATTATTTTGTCTGTTCGTGCCGTTGGCTGTGAAATAAAAATGATATGACGCTCTTTATAAGGTGTAATAAGATGCAGAAATACAAAAATTGGTCACTTTTGCCATTGCTAGGTTGCTAGGTAACATGTGGCCATTATATCATTTCTAATTCAGCTTTTGTGAAAATAAAAAGATGTTACTGTCATTACAACAGGATGCTTTCGTAAGGTGTTTTAGGTGCATAAAGGCAAAAAGCAGGTCATTTTAACCTGTTACCAGGTGGCTGCCAGGCAACGGGATAACATAATTTATCATGCACATTTAAAAAACTTTGCGTTGTATTAGATGTTCTTGATGCTATTTCTTTTAAAATAATACTTATATGAGTTGTTTAAGTATATAAATGCTATGATGTCATTAATTCTAATATAGATAGGAACACTGAAGGCCCTAAGATGCACCTGTGTGCCAAGTTTGGTTGCTAACAACCTGATCGTCTAGTACCAGTTTGCAGCGAAAGCAACAGAGATTGTGTAACATAGTAAGACACACAAAATAATCACAAATAGACTAAAAGAGGCACATTTTGGTTCTGAGACAAATATAATATTTTCTTTTTGATTCATGATGGCCAGCTGAAAACGCCAAACGGTTCACCTCTGTGGGCAGGGATGCTAACTAATGGCAGTTTTCCCCGAGTGTGTAAAGTGATCTCAAACTAGCCCACAGTGGAGTTGGTTTTGGGCATGAGTATAGCTAGGGCTACAGCACACTGTTCTTCTCTGGTCTGACCTAAGCTGAAGCTTGGGCACTTCAGTTTTACCCACACTTGCCTTATACTATTGTTAAGCAGGCTGTGGTACCAGGTGGGTCACACTAGCTACACAAGGTCATTCAGACTTACTTCAATGTCATGATGTTCCAAACCTACTAGATTTAACCAGAGCTAAAAGAGATATCCACAGCATTTTTTCTATTTTACCTTTTTCTTTTAATGACTTTCATTAACTGTTTTTGTTTTGTTTGTTTTTTTCCATCTCCCTGATCACTAGAAAACACGCAGAAAATATGGCAAGAGGCTGATTGCCTCCCCTCAAAAGCCTATCAAGAAAAACACTGCATTTAAGTGTAGATACCTAGGCTAACTTTTCTTGAACCTCTGGAATTAAAGCTCCAAAATGACACTTCAATCACATTTTGATTGCTTCATTTTCAAGTCTCCTTGTGGTGGTGGTGAGGGAGGTACTGTAGAGAAGTTATGAAAATTGTGTCACTGTCCAAATACTTAAAGACCTGACTTCAAAATGGAAATAGCTCAAGGTCTGTGAATATAGCAATTTACACTCCCTTGTCCCTAGCAAAGACAAAATGCAGTGATGAATAAAATAAGTGAAAGCCCCTCAGAAATGGAAGTGTTACATGGGAAAGAGAACCGAACATCTAATTGTCCCAGAGTAATTGGCATTTCATGTGAAACATACAATGGTCAACTCGCTGTAAAAGAGTAGATAGAATTTGGATGGAAAAGTCTAATCCATTTTCTTTACTATAGCTTTTTTGATCTTTGATTTTTTGATTTTGATATACAAAACTACAACCATTCTGGATCAGGTCCTTTAACTGTAGAGGACATACTTGGAAACAAGCATGCCTAAAAAAAGATCGACTGTGGGCCCACATGGACTGCTTATAAGTCAAAATATGGGTCAAATCCCTGATTTCTATAAAAGTATGAACATTAAATTATGGTTAGTGATTATTAAAAATTGTTATGTCTTTTTTTTTTTGCTGAAAAGGTGACGTACATGGAGAGAAAAAAAGTGCATCTGATGTCCGGGTTTAATGGAGATGTGGTGATTAGCCTAGACGTGATTCTAGGACTAAGCTGATGTAATTAAAAACCTTGTCACCGCACATTTCTATTCTTATGGTGGTCTAATGTGACTCGGCTTTTAAAGAGTCCCTAGAGATGTGAGCATGGATATGTGAGTTTATATGAAGGAAAGTTAATCTTCACCAAAGAGATTAGCTTCTCTATTGTAGGAGGGGGGAAAAGGTGTCGGTATCATTACCAATAACCGCTGAAGCCAAAGGATTAAAACCACTCAAGTGAAAATTTGTAAAGCGTGTTTGAGCAAAATACTCAATAAGAATTTTAGAAAAAGGTTGTTAGCGTGCTGTCCAAACCAACCCAAACGTTATGAAAAAAGCAGGATGTTAATAGGAACACGGATAACAGTTCACATCCTATAAAACCGAGTTTGAGTATTGCATGAAGTTCAAAAGACAATTTAGGCCTCATCAACAAATCCATATGTCATTTCAACTAATCAAGCACTAATGCATCATGTTTGTGCAATTGTTCCAGTCAATTACAACTTATCAGGACTGGGCAGAGAGAGGGAATGCACCCCATTAGGCTGCTTGCCGTTTACTAGCTTCTGATGTTTACTGAAACTGACTAATCGACTGCACTATGGTAAAAACAATGAGAGTAAAAGCCCAGGAGGCCTTGTATAATTTTCTGTCTGTAGTACAGACTAAATGCTGGAATGCCAGGCTGCTCTCTAATGTTGGAGAGAGGCAGAGTAAAAACGGAGAACCCCTTTATCGCAAAAAACACAGCTCTAGATCCACTTTAATTGGAATGGCAGGCAAGCCAGTCCTTTGTGAAAATTCAAACCTGTCTATTACCAACAGAAGCTCAGGAATGACGGAAGATATTCCTAGAAAGAAAACAAAGGGAGTGTCATTTGAGGTTTAGTCATTTGATAAAGCAGTCCATCAGCAGAAATTTTGCTGTTAATACACTGTATGAAAGCTTTTAGGCTCAACTGAGCTCTACAAAGAACAACAAAAATAATAAAAACAACACTGTGCAAAATGGACACCTACGCACTGGCAGTATTTTCATACTCACCCTTGCCCTAATCTGTCTGTACAACACTAAGCACAGCCTCTGAAAAGGCATTAACCATATATCATAATAGGGAATTGTCAGTGTTATAATACTTTGTCTAGCATTCAGAAGCCTCCCGCCCTCACTCACTCATTTACTTCCCCCTTTCCCTCACTCTCTCTCCCCTTTTCTAGCGTCCTTAGGCAACACAGCTTGTCGTCATTGGGCATGCACAGAGACACTGAGCACTGATGCTCAATCATTCTAGTGCAACTCTCCAGGCTCATTTCTTTCAGACAGAAATGTAAGCGGTTTAAAATAATATATATGGTTATCTGCATGGCACAGAAATAAAAAACAGACATTAAAATCCTGTGAAGAGTCTCATCACACAACGCTGTAAATTGTGCACACTTAGCATGTGGCAACAGCAATGCACAGAGATACGTTGGGAGTGGAAAGATCCACATACGCAGAATGAATCTTCAAAGACATTAACTAGTGCAGATAAGCTGACACTGATGTCAGCTCATCTGCACCCCAAAACAATAAATTGAAGCAAGAGGCATCACAGATAATTTTACATTCATTTCACGCTTGGTGCCACAATGATCCAAGAGGCATCTGTGCCCACAAAATGGCAGCTTATGCTCGGGGCTTTGCACGGATTTTATTAGTGACTGCCACGGGGTGTCAGAGTGTGCAGCTCAAGATTGCTTCTGCTTGGTAGCCAAGAAGTGGCTTGAGGAGAATCAGTGTCCAGTTCTAATAACTAATAATAACATCATCACCTCAGCTTTAGGCAAGGTGCTTTGTTTTCTGCTGCTGGCCACCAGCATGTTCTCATTTGGACCCTTGAGAAGCTGAGGAAATATTAAATCCACACAACAAGATGATTCATCACCTCTGGTCTGTACCAGATGGCGTTTACAAGGGTTTGCAGTACATGTAATGTAAACTGAAATGTGCAATTTACTATATTTGATCAACAACTATCATGAAGAAATATCTAGATAATTGAATACAGGAATGTGCTATGTAACCGCAAAAACCCCAAAACAAAACCTTATTTTATGACAAGTTTTGGTCCTTAGGGTGTTTAATTCTTCTCATGAGACATTGTTAGGCAGGCAACTGACAGGTCCTAACTTCGTTCAACAAGATAACAACTCCAAATATACAGATAATGATAAAGAACCATATTCAGCGACAAGAAAAGTCCTGCAAGGAATGGCAGGTCCCCCACTGGGAAGAGACAACTGAGACAGCCTAAAACCACAGAAGAAATTAGGCATGTTTGAAGCGAACTATCAAAAGCTGTTCATGTGTGCACCTGAGAACTGGTGCCGTTTTGAATGTCATGGAGGCTTACACAAAACAGTCTCTTTTTTTTCTCCATGTGTATGAAGGTAATGACAAATGAAAGCTACTTGAGGCATTATTTTCAAAAGCATCTAAACTTTAGTCTGAGTGCTTAAAACCTTTCCAAAGAATTGTTTCTGGTATTTAAAACTTTGGACTCAACAACCCAGTCTCTTTCATTTTCAAGTTCATTTGGCAAACATGGCAGCCTCTTAAATAGGACAAGTGCCATTATTACTTTTTTTCAACTTTGAACCATAACATCAAATCAAATAAAGGAACTTATTAAAGTACTTAAGAAAAATTTAGCAAAGGGAGGAAACTAAATGAGATGATTGGACTGAAATCTAAACTGGCTAATTGTACGTCCATATTCCATTTACCTGAAATGTTAGGTTACATGCAGCACCTGTAGAACAGAGCTGTATAAAAGCTACAAAGACAACAAACATTTCAACATTTCTTTGGCACGCTGACTTCAAGGTAAAACTTCATTTAGTGGGTCCATGTAAATATAAAAGGCACAGATGAGAAAATCAAGTTAACCAAATTCTCTGCTTTGTGTTTATAAATGAAAGAGAGTGCCCTTCTATTAACCTATTTCCTTGTGCGCTGCAACCATCACAGCAAATCACAAGCTGTGTGCCTGCTGTCCCTTTGAGCCAAAATCCAGGCCATCTTTTTATGCAGTGACTACTTCAGCCTGAGGTAAAAGGAGTGTTTATTGTGACTTTAAAATACCCCATCAAGGTCTTATGATGGATTGACATTGGCAATGGAGAGAGGATCTGCCTGTTTATTGTGATACCAGGCTTGGGGAGAGGCAAGGCGCAGCAGTGTTCCATCTCCATGAATGCAGCCGGGTGGCTGTTGCCTTGGGCGTGCCATTGAGTGACGCGGAGGACACATTATGCAGCATCTGCATCATTACTCTTGTCTTCCACAAACAGTTCAACAGTTGAATAGGACAATCTTCATAAGTAGCAAAAGAAAAGCACTGGTGAACCGTGCCAACAAAACAGACAGAGTTTAGTCTTTGCCAAAGTGAAAATGTAGCCGGCCACTTGAGACAAAGCAAGAGAGAATAATCAAAAACTGCAGTTCAGTTAAGCAATTAATCAACAGCTGTCTTGTGATGGTCACAGAAAGAAACCCTGCTGATTTAGCTTGTAAAACAGTCATCAGTGAATCAGGAAAACAGGGGGCTAAATTATGAATGAAAGGAAGGCACTCCACATGAACCCAATGCTGGTGGTGATGCACTATGAATGAACCCAGCCTTTGGCCCAGGTAATGGGCCTTGGTTTTTCTCCTGGGAGGGGGTGGCAGGAGAAGGGGGAGGGTGAGGAAAGAAGGGCCGGGAGAGGGGAGCAGAGAAACTATCACAAAGCTACCCATGGATTCTAATGGAAACCCCATCGCCCTTCACATTTCCTTGTGCATTAACAGCAGCAAGGTCTCCCATCTTGCTAACCCTGAGAGGGCTGGTAGCAGCAGCAGCTGCCCGCCCACCATCTACATTCTCAACAACTCGGCTTATCTACCCAAACTGCTTTTAACACCTGAATCAGAAATACCGCTAGCCTTTCAAAAAGCCTTCCACGTAACTTTCTCCATGCTTTCAAATTGCATTGCATCCCTGCTACCACTCTGTTATATCTGACTGTCATGGGCAATTCTCAGCTTCAGGCAAACAGAAAAGAGGGATGGAAGGAGAGGGAGAGTGGTGGCCCAGATAAAAGCCCTATAGAGCTGCAGATGCCCAAAGAGCTCCAGATAGGCTCTCTCCCCAGAAGGTAATGATCTAAGATAACTTTGACCTTCAAGTGTCCTGCCCTTCCACAGAAGAACGGGGGAAAGGTAACAACCCCAGAATGACCTGGCTGAAGTGGGTGCAATTTCAGGAACGATTCTTCAGCTCTGGCATCTCTTCCAGCTGATGTACCATTCCTTTGTTATGTGGCTTTGTCATATCTCGACACATAACCGGTTCAATTAGCCTAATAGCTGCCTTGCTGAGGTGCACCAGGTGAGAACTGGCTGCCAATGTCACCAATTAATCACCTGAGTTAGCCTAATTAATTAAGTCTCTGGTGGAGGCTGATAACGACTCTCCCAAGAGCTTTTAAATTGCTGGTTAGTATCTGTGACATTTAGCGTCATAGATAAAGACTGCAGCTAAAGGTAGCACATACAGCTGGCTGTCATCTGTTATCAAACAAAGAAGAAAAAAAAAGGTCTGTGCAGATTAATAAATTAGACCCTTCTTTCACTTTGCCACTGATTTGTTTGGATTATTTACAGATTATATTACTTAAAATTTTGCAAATAATTGTTATTAGCGATCAACTTATAACTAAATACACTTGCATAATATCATGTGATGCAATACAACAGGCAGCAATTTGGAGATTATATAAAATATGAATAATCTGGCTAATATAACATATATTTGTTTCCACTTCTCCAGTGCTACATTAAAAGAAAAAAGGGGGTGGAAACAGGACTGTGTTGGAGTGTGATGTTAAAGTCTTCTACCAAAGCTTCATTAGTTAACCCTGAACTGCTGTTTAGGTGAAAATTAATCTGCACATATTACCTCCATACTTTCAAACGGTTACTCTTGGCCTTAACAGAACCTGATGAGTTGCAGTGAGCTTGAGTTCTCAGATGTTTCCGTTCAAAAAAGATGCCCTCCTCTCTCAAGAGGGCACCATCTCCCTCAGAGAACACATGGTTTACTCACACAGTAGGGGTTCCTTTAGGTAAACTCTCATGAGAGACAAGCACCACCTAGTGCTGGACTGGTGCACTACACAGACACACAAAAAAGCCACAACAGAGCATTTTAAATAGCTTTTACCGCTTCAGTCATTAAATTTGATCATCTCACATAATTAACCATCATTAAGTAATGATGTAGTTTTATAAAGAAGCGAGGGTCTCAAAGTGATCTCTAAATTGTTCATTTTCTGTTGATCTCATGGCTGCGGAAGACCCTTTGGCTAGCATCTCAGTCTTCCCTTACCCTATCCAGGTAAATGCTAGAGAACATCTTTTCAGATTACTTGCATAATCTGCTTACCTTTGATTTGTAAAAAGGTAATAGCCTCATTAGTCTGCCCCCCATCCATTCCCGGCCCTCCCTTCACCTTTAGGCACCTGCCGTTTGCCACAGGTGGGCATGTAATTGCTCTGTGGCGTGGTCATGTTCTGAATGGTTAGAAGAGAGCAGCCTTGCTAATGAGGCTGCTCACTGTGTTGCTTCTGCACTGCTGAGAAATGTATGCGTGTGTGTGAGGAGCCAGGTGTGTGGTGTGGGTGTGTGTGTTGAGAATCACATACATCTGGTATTCTGTTGCAGTATGACACAGCTGCTGTGTTTGGGAGAGTCAAAAGTTTTGAGTGAATGTGAGTCAAGCAGAAAGGCTCGCAGTATTTGGAGAGAATCTGAGTTTTTTCTGCATTTGCTTGACACTATAAGGCAAGCGTGTGCATGATCAGCCTGTTGAGCTCATCTTCCACCCCGTTGTGGGTATGTGTGTGGTCTAAAAGATTGCATAAATACTCACTAGTGGTGCAATGTTTCTCAGTGGCATCACCCTGAGTGCTGCTCCTGGGTTGCTCCTCTCCCACACTGTGGTGCTTCCTGGTTGCACCAGCACCCGGAACTGCTGACAGCTGAGCCGGCGTCAGAAGGTCTGCGGTGCCCACAGAGGATCAGTTACCGACAATGGACAATACTCTTTGTGCTTTGTGTGTGTGTGCAGTTCGGTGTGTGTAAACATGAAAAGCACTTCTGAAACACGCTGCTGGCAGTATATTATGTCAGCGTGTATGTGAGAATAAAACACCAAAAGGCTATGAAGGTACGTTGGCAGACATTGATAAAAATGTGATGTGACACACAAAGATGACCAAAGGGTTGTGATATGCCGAGTGAAGTACAACTGTGTGTCACTCAGCACAGACATTAATATTAAAACTACAAAGATATAATTTGCAATGGTTACGTTTCACTCGGAGCTCGAGTATGACAGGAATAAAAAACAGAACTGGAAGCGTAGAGACATGCAAGCCCCTGAAAATGAGACATTTCAACTCTAACATCCAGCGATATTTAAGTTTTTAGCCAAATTTATCACAACTCCTTTCATCTTGTCACGGGGGAGGAACCCCCACCCACCCAAGGACACACTGTGAGTTTTGAACGCCGCTGCAGCTGGACATCATGCAGTGCTGGGCTAATTGATAGCTTTATAGCAGGACCTTGACTGGAAGATTAAATATTTACACTGCTGTATTCCTCCTCTCAGGCAATTGACTTCTGCTCCTGCAATATTCATTTAGCATCCTGAGCTTTTAGTTGCTAAAAGAGGAAATCAAAAGAAACAGGGTGACTTATGAAAATTGGCTTTTATTTTTGCTTGACAAGAAAACTGTCAGGGCTCTGTGGCTGATGTCAATAAGACCTCTGTGCATACTGCAGATTATGTTTTATATGAGAAATTTGGTCTTCTTGTGCAGTTCCCTGGCAGTCGCATCACTTTGAGAGGCAAAGATGGAAGATAACCTCAGCTTCAAGAGCAGTTTTGTGTCCATTTCTAGAAAAAGTCAGTGCAAGGACTGAACACATCCTGTTTTTACTGTCGGCATATGCTCACACAGATATGATTTGTAGCCCAATCTGGTCACGGTTTACATTACTAAGAGGAATTTAACAAGTGTGCTGTGCTCTTTGTACAAAATGTTGTTAATTAATGTTAACTCCCATGTGGGAATGTAAAGCAATCAGAATATTTAAACAAGATTATACAGATTTGTGCTCAATATTTGACAGCATACATAAAACACATCATATTACTATGTTGCCTGTGTGCTTCTATGTGCATAAGCCTAATTTAGATTTACCCTCCGTCCACCCAGCACTGCTTGGGGCTGTTTGGTGAGCGTACAAATATGGAGCGTCAGGCAGACAGCTAGCACAGAAGGTACTGTCTGAAACACTGGAGCCTGAGGCGCCACTCCTTTTTGTGCCACATACTCTGCACTAAAAACTGACTGCTCCATCAAGTACTGCTGGGCTACCCTACAGATTTTCTTCCTAAAAGCAAATTTCTATTTTCTGAAAGAATCTATCAAAGACTTTCAAGATGAGAGGGGGAAAAAAAGCAGACAGGCTGGGAACCACACAGCTAACATTAACTGGCTTGAGTTCATTATTGAGCTGAGCCTGAATATTCTCCCAAAATATTTATATATTTAGATAAACAAACTGTACTTTTAAGTGTCATCATTAGTCAGCTGACACAACAATATAATGAAAAGCAGCAAAACACTCCTAACAAAATACTGGATGTTTAACAAGTAAGAGTTATTAAAATGATCACATTGGAAAAACTGTCTTCTTTTTTTTTTTTTATAAGCAGCTAATTTAGGATGTTTGGATCTGCAGCGACCCCCCTCCCCCTTTCTCAATTTAAATGAAGCTCTTACCCCTCTTCCTGCGCGCCTCATTAATGTCTTCACACATGCGATCAAACTCAGGGTCCAGCTCGGCAGCGAATATGGCATGGGCTGTGTCCTTTAAACTGCACGCTCTGTGCCTGATCACCTTGTCTGAGAAGGGAGGAGACGACAAAACAACACAAATGAAGAGACACACAAACCACAGCTTTCTGTATAGGTCTGCATTCATGTGCCCTATGTTCAGAGACATGCTGAGAACATAGTGCAGACATCTACCAAAATCTCTGGTATGGCATTTTAAATATTCATTTGCCTCCCATCATGAAAGCATGCTCTCCATACCCTAACGAGCACGCAAGGCAAAGAGTCAATAGAAAGCCTAACCCATTCCACTGTATCTGTGAGAAAGGGGAGTGTAGAATTTTCTCACAGTACCAACGAAAGGATAGAGCTGGCTTTGGTGAGAAATGTTAGTGGGCAGAACTGCAGACATGAAAGCAGGAATGCCACTACTTCAAACATTTAAGACAAAGTTGGGTGCATTATATGTGCACACAACCATGTATATTGCACATACAAAGAGAAATATTTTTAAAATGCACACTCATTATCTCTCACAGTCCTTACACCTTTATAACTTCCAGGCCTTGTTCCCTTTAGATGTGTCACAGCATCATTAAATCCTCCTTTCCCCCTGCTTCTGCATCCATTGAGGGAAAATAAAGGCAGAGCTGCAGAGGCAGGCTAAAAGCATAGTCTCTGTAAACAGGCCGTCTCTCATTACAGCAGGCAGTGGGAGAAGAGTTCAGGCATAGAGTGGCACAGAGGTCACAATCTGCCAGCTTCCCTTGTCTAATTGGAGGATTGCTGCTTAATTGCAATGGAGGCAATTTGGGTGTATGTGTGTGTGTTTCTACTGACAGAGCACGTCTCACAGTATGCTCACGCAAGTGCATTATAAGGGCAAAAAATGCCTGTCAGTGGAACAAGTGTCAAAGGCCAGGTGGGATGCCAAGAGCTCATCAGCAACTTTATGGACTCTGCCTAACCTCCCCATCTAAAACTGGCAAGGACGGACTGACATGCAACTCTGTTGCTTTAGCGTTCCTTTATAGTTAAAGGGTTGTTATTGCCATTTCCCCCAAGCAGCTAAAACGTATTTCTAACACTGAGTCGTACTGTGGAGCACTGAGATATCCCAATTTTTAAACAAATTATTTAGCCAGGTGTGGAGGTATAAAGCAAGCAAACCAACATGACTGGACGTGGAGGACTTTATGCTAAACTCAGTGTGAAGGACAAGGAGAAACCGACCACAGAGGGATAATGAGGTTCTTTCCCAAGCACTACGAGAGCTGGTGGAGAACTTCCCAAGCAGCATAATTGTGCAGGGTCTGGGCCATATTCCCTGGGCCAAGCACAGGGTGAGCAGGCAAGATGCTTCGTTAGTCTTCTTTATTAAATTGCCTAATTGCATTTTTTTTCCCTTTAGTGTATCATTTGTAGGCCCTGCATTCCAACAAATGACCCAGGCCCTCGCCTGCAAAGACAGAGATATGATTTATTCATTTGGGCAGAGAATTGCTTCCCATTAGTATCGGGCAGCTATATTCTAGCAAGGGTGCCGAGGCAGCTAAACACACAAGGCAAGAATTAAAACAGCAATTTTAAGTGAATGTTTTAACGCAGGCCTGCCACATGCTGCCTTCAGTAAACATTATATCAGATTCGAATCATTTGGTGCAACAATAATATATAATAATATAATTATATAATAATATATTATATTAATGCTAACTGCTATATTATATTAATTGTAAATTCTGCATAAAACACATCACCTTGAGGAGGCTGTTGTGGTTGTGAACTGGCACTACATGAAGCGAACTGAACTTAAATGAGCCTATTCACCCCAGAACATTTCCTGTCATGCAAAATTCAGACATATGTGTAAGGTATAGAAAATGAAATGTATTTATGTTTACAAGTGTTTTCCACCAATCCCTATAAAGCCCATTCTAAGCCTGGAAAATGTGCTGAGATGGAAGTGTGGATGGGGTAAAATTCAGTTCAAACTGCAAGAAAGGAGACAAATTAAATTTTAATGCATATGCAGCCTTCCACAGCTACAGAGCATGAAGTACACTGTGGAAATGCTATTTTCAGTGGGGGCCGTATGTACTGCATTTGAATTTCCAAGTTAGAGAAAACCATATTCAAGTAATTTTGCCGCCTGGAAGCTCTCCTTTTAAGTCATTAAGTATTACATCTAATTACTTTTTACTCACCAGTGGTGGTCTAATGGAACACAGCCATGACTAGAGATACACAGGCTCATATTTATTTGGATATGTTGATATAACATCAAGGGAAATTAGACACTGGGAGTTTTCTATAGATATTGTGCCAGTTTTAGGGACGATATCACAAATAAGCTGGGGATTAAATAATTATACAACTTTTGGGAAAATTTTTTAATTTGCTTCACTACCAAGGGGTGTATAGAAAGCTTGATATCAAAATAAGATCTGTGAGTTAATTATGAGATAGAACAGATATACTCAGCCTACCTTGGTAATAACAGCTTACTTATCCATTTTTTTGTTTGTTAATTTTTTTTTTTACATTTGTGACAGCCAGCTGGTGAGATTGTATTTATTAATGTGGATTCATAATCAAGCCCAACTACTTCTCCTCACCTCCAGGGTCCTTGTCAGGATTGTATTCTAAAGCATTACTGCAGATGAGGTCAATGTCCACCAAGAAGTCCTTGGCTGTCAAGTACTGGTGGGTGTCAATCTTTGTCATGACAGTGGATAGGTCCATGGGCTGCCTAATCACCTCCAGGTAGTCTGACACCTGAAACATAAACACCGAGTTTGTGATCTCATTCACAGTTTGACAAAGCTGGTGTCAGTCCCTCCACAAATCAATTCCACTCTACCTCTTCAATGTCAACTGGCTTGCTGAAGATGTTAAAACGTTTGTCAGTGGCCAGGCGCTTGGTCACGTCCCTGAGAAAGAGCCTGAGCTCCCGTAATGTGTTCTCCTCCTGTTCAGCCAGGCGACGCTGTTCCTCTGCTGAAAGGACTCTCGGGCCTGGAGCCTCCGCCACTGGCAGAACCTCTTCACACTTGTCTGTTTGAGGAGGAAAAACAAGAAAAGTGCATAAAGTATAGAACGTTTTCACACTGCTTCCATCCATCCAGCAAGACAAAAAAAAACCATCTAACACATTTAAGAACTGTGAGTGTCTATAGCTTAGCAACAAAGCACCAAAGATTTGGCTCAACTATCAGCACAAGTAATGCTGCTAAACAAAATCTTTTGGTTTACAAGTCAGACACCAGTGTCATTATTGACCTTTTCTTTTTAGCACCATTGCAAACAACAAACAAACTTAGTCCAGTGAAGAAGAACATGTTTTAAGTAAGGATACGCTGAGACAAAAATAACTGTCTGACCAATGCCTTTTTTTTTTTTAATTAATTAGGTGTTACCTTTTCCTGCTTCTTACTGATTTTATGCCATCGAAACAAAGAAATTGTTGGGAAAAAAAATCAATAAATAACAGTTTCATAGCTCATTGGAGTTGTCTATCCTTATCATACCCTCTTTGGACATTTAAACAGTAAAACGATTATTGTTCCAAAGAAAAACAGTAATAAATGTCAAAAGCAGTGAAGGCGCATCCCTAGATTTTAGATTAATTCAGCTAACGAAAAAAAACCCTCCCTGGTTTTGAAATACACCTAGGAACAGCCTCTGGCCAGTGGCGAAGCGATAAAGCAAGGCCAGCAGATCTTCACCCTTCGTCTCTAGAGGTACCAATACTTGCCCAAGGCATCGGCCGATATCGTTAGGAGGGCTCTACAGCACCTAAGGGCGCTTCACTCAGCAGCAGCAATCCAACTCCTGATTCTAATTATGGTTAATCGCGGCCGGGCCCTCTCACAGCAATTCCTCTCCGTGCTTTTCTGCTGGCCTCTCTGCAGGAAATCAGACTGCTGTCTTAGAGAGGCAGGAGCCCCTGAAGAGCACAGAGTGAGTACAGCAGGGGACCCCCCTGGTTTGCATCAATGAGGAATCGAAAGATGAATGCTGGACACCATTTCCATTTGAAAGCCCCGGTGGACAGCATTCTCATATTGAACTGGAACAGCAGACTTTGGGAACACTGAGATTGAGCAGTAGGGAAATAGCAGGGGGTAATTGTACTGGTGGATGGGGATGTGATTGAGGGGTGCTGTGGCCTGATTTTGATGTGGCTGAGAAATAGAAATGTCCAGGATTCACAGGTTTCACACTGGGCCAATCTTACACTTCTGTGTGCACCACCCTAATTACCTTAACATCTGTACATATTTTTGCCGAGGTGAAATTAAACCAATTCTGAACACGTCAAACAAAGCTTTGATCTGCGAATATGAATTAGGGACACACGTACACAAACGCGCACACGCGAGGAGCGTTTTTAACATACCAATCAAATAACATTTGCTCCTCCAGTCTACATTTAATCCAAAATAAAAAGAGAGTTGAAAAACGAAACCAGAGCTAGAGAGGGAATAATACAAGCAGTCAACACCAGCCAACACTGCCCTCTAGCACTGACAGAAGAAATGAGTCATTATGCTATCTACTTATGTATGCATAAATAGATACCTGCATTCCTGAGGCGTGGTGGAGGCCTGGCTGCTTGAACCAACAGGAGGTCAGAGAAGAAGTGCCGTATTTCCTCTTCTCCCAGAGGGGACAGTGCAACTACTTCCCCATAGGTCCTCTGGAATATACTTCTCACCTGTATTTAAAAAAAAAGAGAAAAAGGAGGGGGGGGAAAAGAAAAGAAAAAAGGGTGTTTCTGAAAAAAGACTCACCAACAGAACATGTCAAACCTTGTTGCCAGGCCGGTATACTTAGTATGTTTATTCTAAGGTGCCCTTTTTCATGGAGCACTATAAGGCAGTTGTTTCATTCATTTTTGTTCCAAGTAGAATTCATGAGATGTGAAAATATTCCACTTTGAGCCAATTTAATTTCAGTTTGATACCAGGTGCACAAACTAACTGCTTCCACTGAAGCTTGTTATGTACATTTTTGTTAACACAGAAGCCAATGATAAATAATAATTATGACGTTGACGCGAGTCCTCTTTTCATCTGTCGCTACATTAAACTAATGCACAAAATAGCACAGCAGAAACTAAGCACAGGACTTAATGAACGTGGAAAATATTTAAGTCCAAATTGCAAACCAAAGCGGTAAAAAGAAAACGGGACTTGTTATTTCTAATAGAACCCAATTGATACACAGCCAACTGTCCAAGGTTTGCAGACAATGAATCGCCTTAAACACGCGGCAGTTTTCTTGTGGGGAAATTCTCATATTATAAAACAGTCTGAGTAACAAATTTCCCAAGTGTGGGACTAATAAAGGTTATCTTATCTTAACTGTCAAAAACTGCAAATCAGAGTGAATATGAGGTTTTAAAACAATGGGTTAATAAACACTAATGCTACTAAAAGGTGTCTGATAAATTCTCAACCACAGCTCTACTAAATATAATGCATGTATGAAGTATTGCAGATGTCCTCAGTGAATGTGCACAGCTAAGCAGTGTTTTGAAAAAAACAAAAAGCACTGCGGTGGATTTTAATGGATAAAAACTGTTCATATTGGATTGAATTCAATTCAACTGAAGTCAATTTTCTTAATGGAAAACAACAGAAATGGAAAAAACTGTGCTCAACATGAGACCCTGTAGTGGATGAGTTACATGGTCTGATTTGATGTGTTTTCTTTTAATGGTTGTTAGTTTGTATTTTTTCCTCTCAGCCTGCAGGATTCAATAACAATGTTTCATCCAAATTTACAACAATTAAAGACTCTAAATTTGGTCTGCCTGGTAAGTTCTGATGTTTCAACCTGTATAATTCAGAAGGACTGACTAAACTGTAAGTATTAAAAAAAAAATGGAAAAACAAAACAAACTTTGAAGGCTGATAGCAAGATAACCTCATTCCCTGATAGCCAAATGTTTAGCCTGAAGCAGAACTTTTTATTATCACATACAATGCACGCTTGGAGTCAAAAGACCTCAAGTGAGAGCATCATTATTATTCCTATTATTAATTCATTTTATTTGAAAAGGGACCATGGACAATATTAACATAAATGTCGAGTTAGCTTAGGCTCATTTGCATCTGTAGTCCCTCTGCAGGTCATACGCAGAAGATCATATGACCTGCCAATGTGTACATTTACATGGATGCTGTATCCTAAGTTAGTTCTGTGATGGAGCTGAACACCAGTTCCAACACGATGCCCCGCTGCTGACGAAGCGCCGACTTTACTCTTTATAATTCCCCTGCTATTTGTCATTCACATCGATCCTCACCCTTAGCTGTGGCATGTTTGCTCGCTCTGCACCGCTATCTGGTGTCTTTCTTTCACACAGTCTCTGAATTGCTTGCTCTCCCCTCAGAAGAGGTTAAAAAAGGAGAAACTGAGTAAAAACAGTAGGAGAGCCAGAAAGAGATCGTGCACGTAGCACACAGCAGGTAATGATTCACAGTATTTTTATTATGATAAAGGCTGCAGGTGTATTAACACCAGGAGAGAGAGCAGTAATGTGTAGACAGATGAATGTTTAAAAAGGAAGGGAGGGTGGAAAGAAATTGGGGAATGCCTACTGGCTAGAGAGACTGTAAAATAAAAGTGGACACCTATTCTCTATAGACTCAGATTAGGGTTAAGATTTTGAGCTGGTTTACACAAGAACTTTCAAAGTTTGTAGCTGGAAATCAATGTTTGCAAACCTATAAATTGAATCACATGAAAAGTTTGTGTATGTGTACAAGAGACATGTAAGTTTCCATTATCACCGTTCTTTCACGTCATGGTTATAGAGCCACTTATCTCCATCTCCAATGCATTAAAGGCTTTATTTAGTAAAATCACATTCATGCTGGCTAACATGAATCAAATTCCCAAGTCCCTACCTACTACACGGCATCTAGGGAATAAAAGTGAGAAATCTGCAAGAATAATGGATAACTGGAACACCGAGTCTCACATGGTGATAAAATGGACCGTGAATGTGTCGCATCAGCAGAAGCTTTTCATTCACTGGACTGCATTCTGAATGTCACCTATGAACTCTCTCTCTCTCAAGCTTGGTATGAGTTTTGTGTAGTTACTGAAAGAGCAAGAGAGCGAGGAGCTCACACATCCTGAAGGAGCTCCGAGAAGAATCGAGGCTCCTTTGCTCTGAAACGAGTCAGTAGAGGCAGCTGCACAAATAACTGGAAGGACATGCCAAAGGGATTACATTTTAGCCATCACCAAAAAGGGCTGGACGATATGGATGAGAGAGAGGCTCTGCTGGCTTACTTTATTTAGCCTGCTGCCACTGTGACCCAGTCCCAGAAAAGCAGAAGAAAATAGATGAATAGGAAGTGACAATTCATTCTGCCAGTGCACACACTGTCGTGCTTTGATAAGTGAACATTTAGCATGAACCGAGGAACAATGGTCAGTGATGATTTTGCTTTTGGAGACATAAATAGTGCATGACACAAAAGAGCCAGTGTGCATTTAGAAACCATTGAAGAGGTCAGTGTCAGACATCTGAAACCTTCTTTCCAAGGTGATGCATCAGTTGTGCAAATGTGAAGCAGCAGGCGAGATTTGCTATTCACTTTCAATGTCTTATCAGTAACTGTGCTATTGCGGCGTATCACCCAACACTGGCCTTTACAGCCCAACCTCAAGTGTGAACAGCAGAACAGCAAAACCGCTGCAACTCAAGTCTGGCTGAAGGACGCACTGTACAAACATCACTACACCTCATCATCCATCTCACAGGACATAAGTGTTACTACATTGTATTTATTGCTCCTTGGCACTGCAACCAGATTACCAATGCATTATTAATCATGCTTTTATGGTCAATCAGCAGTGGATAGAATTCACACTCTACAGGCTGTTGATACAGTTATTGTGCACTTGAACAGTATAGCAATGCATCAAAGACACAGCAAAAGGTGTTACAACTAGATAGATAGCAAAGATATTGAGGGATGCCACCATCCCTCCACACTCTTCTCCAGGTTCAACATGTTTTTCATGTTGAACCTGGTGCACATTTTCCTTCTACTTTTATAGAAAAGGGAGTCAATCTTAGCAGGCTGAACGACTGTTAAGGGAGGGAGGGAAGTTATGTAGTTGGACCCAAGCCTGCAGTGTCAGTTTTGGCTGGGGAGGGATCCTACCCATTCCCTGCTGAGGCTTGGAGCTGAGACAGCAGCTGTCACTGTGTTCTCCGTGCCAGAGAGAGAAACAACACTCTCAGAGATAGCCAAATCACTTAAAGCGCCATAGATTGCAGCATGTCCGTGCCTAAAAATGATTGATAAAGCAAACAAATCCAGCAAATAGGTCTAATTAGTAGATGAAACAAGCTTTTAAATAGCCTGAACAATACTCCCAATCAGTGGAACCAACTCATGTACTTGTTATGTTCCCATTGCAGGATTTAAAAGAAAGGCTGTAGATATAAGCAGTGCAACAGAAACACTTTCTAGCAGCAGCAGGAATGACTGAGTTTTTATGCCATTAGCTTTAAATAGTTACTTTCTAATTTCTTACATTTTGTCTGGCTTTAACCTTCATTTAGGGTCATCTCAGGGCAGTCTGAAAACTATTAGAAACTTAAAACCTGCTTATCATAAATAATCTTTCAGTCAATTTATGTCACTGATTACACCATAACATGGATTTATTCATGTGTATATATATGTTCAAAATTGGTGTGCTAAAACACACCTACAAACTAAAGCTTATCTTAAGTGCTTAGTGGAAATGTCACTTCCAGTGTAGCATATTTCAAGGAAATCAATCTTCACATCATTTAAAGAAAAGTCAATCCATTAAGGTTGCTACAGCTGAGAATGAGGGCTCATTTAATTTCCAGCAGTGAAAATGTCAGTGGTCAGCACTGTCAAGCTATGAAGTATTTTCTCAGAGTAAATAAAGCCGCAAGTGTTAAGCAACAATATTCATCTGTCTGTCAACCATTAATCATCACACATATAGTCTAAATGTTCATTTACAGTCAGAAAACAGTGCAGACTGGGGCACAGTGTGGGGTACAAAGCTTGATTATTTGGTTTTTCAGACTGCTCTAAACTGCAGCATTTTCCCTTGAATGTTTGGGTGGGAGTAAGGACTCCCTGTTGGCTTTTTGGTATTTTTTTTTTCCTCATCAGTCATTGGTTGGCAAAGTCTCTGTGTCATCAGCAACAGAATTTCAAGCGTTGTCGTCAGTGCTGCCAGATTTAGCTCCGGTCCATTTTTGTTTTAAATAAAAAGATATTTCGGCTTGATCGTGAGATGTTTGGGTCAATGTCCAACTATGTTTGGCTTTGGGCAGTTTAATTGTTGGAAAGCTTAGCCTACAGTAATGTACCGAGTTGCTGTCAACATCAGTTCAAAAGTCTTGCCACTGCTCTGAGGGCGCACGCACACACACACGCGCACACACACGCGCACACACACGCGCACACACACGCGCACACACACACGCACACACACACGCACACACACACGCACACACACACACACACACACACACACACACACACACACACACACACACAGGAGAGAAAGTAGCATGACCGTTAATGCCAGCATAGCTTCAGCCAACAGAATCAATTGATAGGCTTATCAGCTTTGCATTTTTCTACAGAGAATATCCAATATATAGCAATAATTTTAATTTTGTTTTATTAAACAAAATTCCTACATGCCCACCTAAATCCAATATAAACAAACACAATGAATTAAGTTCTAAAATTAAAAAATAATGACAAATCTTTGATTTTAAATGAACCAGTCTTTTATTCTTTGCAGGCTCTGTTACCTTAATTTTATCACCAATGTTGATTTTCTTTTGCTTTTTATTTTTCATATCTCTGGTTGAACAAGGTAACCCAAAAAAAACACGCCTGATGAGGGGGTGGGGAGGTGGGGAGACTGGGTTACCGCGGGAGGGGGGATTGTTACGATAGTGATTGTGACTGATGATTAGGGTTTCAGTGTTTCCCCTCAGCTGACTGCTCTGAAGGGTTGGGTGAGGTGTGGCAGTCAGCGGGTGACAAAGCCAAAGTAGATAAAAACTGTGGGAGCAGATGACATTTACTGTGACGCACTGTTTGCACTAGCATTACAGCTTAGCAAAGAAAAAAAAACCCTTCAAATCATGCTTTATACTCCAACACCACATAAAAAGGACACTGGGTTAACAATCTTCTCTTTCATATAATGAAAGAAAAAAAGGGGTGCAAGCCTTCAGGAAAATCTCAAAATGTGAGCTCAGGTGTTCGTGTGTGCGTTCCTACCTCATCTGACAGCTTTGAGTAGTGAGTTTCAGCTGTGGCGAGGACAAGGACAGGGCTGAAAGAGGGCACATCCTGCAGCAGGGTGAGGAAGGTGCTCTTCACAGTATCACTTACTGTGTCCCACCACTCTGAGATATGTGGCATGTATACTACACTGGGCACGCTCCGGCGGGCCTCGCGGAATACCTACAGGGAAAATGGTCAAGCAAACAATGTTTTCTAAAACTGAAGAAATGGAAATAAAGGTTGTAGAAGCCAGCAGATTGCCTACTGTCTCCAAATTTTGTTCTCACAGTAAAACAACTTCAGTTAAATAAATACATGTCTGCACCTTCTCAGTGCATCGGTATGCGTTTGCGCTTTACCTGAGCACAGGACTCCTCTGGCGTCTTGGCGCTGACGGAGTAGAGAGTGGGCAAGTCCAGGCGGTGTACTGGTAGCTTGTCCAGGTGGTGCAGCAAGGCAGGGGCCAAGTGGGAGCTCTGTCCTGAGCCCGGGGCCCCTGCCAGGAGCAGACGAGGCCTGTATGCTGTGGGCTGTTGGAGGGCAGAGCTAGAGGCAGATGGGAGTTCACAGTTAGTGTATCATCTATCACTATATGAGTGCAGTACAACAGTCCTCCAGTCATTTAAAAAGCCTCGTCACAGCAGAAGCCCTATTGTTCTCTTTTTACTTATGTGCACTCACTGTAAAAGCTACAGCTTAGTCCGAGTCTGTAAGAGTTGCTTTTAATTGCAATGAATCTTTGGCATTTGGTGTAAAAGCAATCCCACACACAAGTGATGCAGAAAAATAAGCCACACGTGAAGAGGAGTGGTCAGAGGAAAAACAACAGGAATTCAGTATGGTTTTGCAAACATCCAGCTGTGAACACATTTCGTGTGCACATGTGCACGCACAAGGCAACATGCCCGCTTGCAGCAGCTTATTGTTGTTTTCAAGGTTTGTGTAGGAGCACAATCTTAGTAATCCTACTCTGCATTTTACTTGATGGCTTAGCAAGGCAAAAATGACTGGGACTCCTCCCTTATCTCAGAGTTACATGAGTTCTACTTCTGCAGTAATTGTTATCTGTACTCAACCTCGAGGACACATGTTTTTGAAACAGAGTTCTGACTAAATCTGTCCTACTGCAGCACAGCTGTTTGATAACAACGCCAATAAGCCACTTAAGCATGGCTTTGCCTGCATTCAATCCAGTAGGTGCCATTAATCTACAAATCTAGACATGCCTTCAGGGGCTTTTCCTATGTGCATCTAACACACAGTGCGAGCAAATTTTATACAGCTTGAAAGCAAGAAGCTTGATAAGTGCTTAATGTGTTTATCAAATGGTTCAAGTTAACGGAAAGTCAAAGGCCAAGTACTTGATCAGTTTATTTCCTTTGCCCGTCTACATTTCTGAATAGAAGGTGCAATAGCAATTCTGGTTTGTGAGTCGTCTTATCACCTTCCGTTTCCTCTTTCATCCTCTCCTATGATCTAGCCCCTTTGACTCTACAGCTGAGGATTGTTAATAAATACTCCCAGTGGAGCAACTGAGCAACTGTATATTTGTTGCCTTAGAGGTTGCCTTCATCTAAGGAGATAGCTCCAGTGAGCCTTGAAATACTGCTATCGTAGCACGAATTAAATGGCGAAAATGAGAACCGATAGCACCTGTTTGTACAAAGTTATTGTAACTTCAGCGTTAGAAAATGCAGTTCTGTAGAACAGCCTGTGAAGTTTCTTTATCTGAATAGGTCTTAAATGCAGTCTTGTGATAAAAGATCTTTTTTTCTGACACAACATTCATTCCATCTGTTGGTTATGACACGTAAGCGCCTTTGCACAAAAAAGTTCCCATAAAAGCCATCTTTGGTGAACTCACGAGGAGAAATGGAGGAAGGGTCTGTGCATTGCAGAAGAGGTGAGCTGACTCTTTGGGGATGCAGCAGGCTGGACTTCATAAATGGAAGCAGAGCCTTCCTCATTGTCATCGTCGCTATACAGGTCCTCTTCTAGCAGATGATTGTCACCGCCTAGCACTGTGAGGAACATTGATCATGTACACATGTGGCTACTCACTTTTCCTGGCTTTACTCAGTGTACTGATAGCAAACGGGTACATAAAAAATTGTTTCTGAAAAGTTTAATCCTGAAAGTAGCACTGCTGCTGATGTTAATGAAGCAAATTCAACAAGAAAATTTAATTAAAAAAAAAAAGCAAATCTGCTTATTAGGTAGAGATGTTTAGGCCATTTGACATCATGCACAGCTATGGGATTTTCATGTCATTAATGGCTTTTAGAAGTATGATTCCTACAAGCAATCTCCAACTGGTCGAGTATTGCATCGAGCCTAATCTGCTGTAAACAGTCTTCTGTTGACTGGAGTGGGAGTTGAGTTATTGAAGTGCTCACAGGATGACTAGTTATCCAATCTCTGTGCCATCACTTCTGCATACACAGGGGAGATGTTTCACTACAGATTCTATGTTCACTGTGTGAGGGCGATACAAAGCACTTTGGTAATAAGGTTGGGGAACGAGATAGAGATAATCAAATACTACAAAGTACCAACAGGAAAAACAAACTAACAAGAGAGACAGGTGGCAAGAGAGATAAGAGCAAAAGTCACAGTGGAAAAACAGCAGCAAGAAAAGGAAAACACATGATAGAATTGAAACCACAGGTGCCTGGGTTCCAGACGCCTACCGTGTGTGTTGTCCCTGTCAGTACACTGAGCATGGGGGAAGACTCGGAGCAGAGCTTTCAGCACCAAGGAGAAAGAAGTGGCCAGGAGGGGCCTGAGGGTTGGGGACAAGGCTCGGCCTGGGGGAGCCAAAGCCCGCTGGGAGGCTGGGACAATTGTCCTCATTGCTTTGCTGAAGTCGCCAGGCCCCAGGACGATAGAGGCGACGTCCAGCTTCAGTTTGACGCTGCTGCCATAGATCTGGGGATAGCGGCGGCGCAACGCCATCAAGGCTGCCTCTGTGCAAAGTGCTTTGATGTCAGCACCGCAGTAGCCTGGAAGAAAGAGAACAACAAAGCTTAGTGAATCATTTGTTTTCCTAATTAGGGTTTTACGCTGGCTCTTTTGGCACAGCCACCGTGAGCTGCTGCCACTTCATGGTGAAAATTTTTCAATGTCTTTTATTGTTCTACCCGAACACCTGGAGCTTTAAAGTAAAGCTACACACTGCAGTCACTTTCAAAATTGGCATAATGTTTTATACTTAAACATCACTCTTACCGACACATTTTTCTGCAAGTTCATCTAAAAATGGCTCAGACAATTTGGGATTCCAGTCCCGTGTGTGGATCTCCAAAATGTGCTTTCTGGCCTGAAGAGAGAGTAGTGAATAAGGGTGGAAAAAAACAGATAAATAAAAAACAAGGAGCAAAAACATGAGGTAAGAAACCCAGAAAAACACACCATAAATACACCTATTAAATGTAAGCATCCTTCACTCTATCTAGAACTGACAACATAATGAGAAAGATCAAAACGGAGCCAAGTGCGTGAATGAGTTCAGCTGAAACGTTTGCCAAAGCTACGCCCTACAATTCACTGCAACATCTCCACAGGACTCCGCTTTGATGATCGGGCAATGAGAACAAAGTGGTTTTTATCGTGAATAAAGTGCAAGAGTTTTCATCATGTTTCATCATATCTACCTTTCTATTCAACTGACATCATTGAGATGGATTTCATGAAGCTGTCTAGCTTGGGCAACACCGGAACATAGCAGAACTAAAACATGTAAAAAGACTCGCTTTTGCATAAGAGAGAGTGTTTTTTCCCCATCCTCTAATCATTCAGAGCTTACTACTGGTGAGAAGCCACCACTGGCTTGCAGATTAGCCTTTGATTACCAGTGATCCTACTGTGTGGACAAACGATGCAAGGCGACCCATTAGACAGACTCGATGGGGAGGAGTCACCTGCACTGTTCTGGTCATCTGATTCACTGTCACTTTTACTCACACGCAACATTGTTTTATGCTTCCCGCCCTCTAAGAGCTAAATAAAGCAATTACGTATGGAAAAAAAATTAAACTTCTGAGACTGAATTTTAATTTTCTAGAAAGCTAATGAGCATCTGCTTTGCCACATGCTTAACTCAAAACATCAAACACTGAGGATGAAGAGAAAAAAAACCAGGAGATTTTTAATAGCCAGCGGGCTGTGAGTACTAATTTTGTCACAGGACTTATGAGTAAGAGACTAATTATGTTTGCATTATTTTCGATCTCCAGCTGGGTGTCACTGAAACAACTGTGTGCACACTTCCACTGTATACAGTATTGATGTTTCTCACCTTCTTATCGGGCAGGCTGAACAGAAACTCCCGGTCAAAGCGTCCAGGCCTCCTGAGTGCCGGGTCGATAGAGTCAAGTCTGTTTGTAGCACCAATGACCACTATCTCCCCTCGACTGTCCAAGCCGTCCATCAAGGCCAGCAAAGTTGATACAATAGAACTGCGCAGAGAAGGGAGGCAATTACAAAAACTGCCAGACAGTTATAAAACAAAATCAATTTTGTACATGCATGGCTCTAAAACATTATACGCAAACGCACACCTTCACACGAGAGCCAAATACTGTTTGAATCAATACTGATACGGGTCATGAGTTGGTACAACCTAAATTAACAAGGCTTTATTTCTGCAAATGGTACAAAGATCTGGTCCATTAAACAGCCATACTGAATAAAATAGTGTGGTGCAAAGAGCAACTGTACTTGTGCTCTGTTGACTAAAGCGTGGCAGCATGGATGAAAAAGGAGAGCATACACACTCTTCATGTTTTGGAATAAACTGTGGTTTAAATGGCACTCTTCACAGTTACAAATATTTAATTTTCTAGCAGCCAATTGTTTAAGCAAGGCTCAACTTCAAGCTGTGTTTACGTAAAAAGCCTCTTAACCCACGCAGAGTTCAGATTCAGTGGTTTAAATCAGAAGTGAAGGTCTCCTGATTTCCACTACTACTGTGACCAAGGCTCAAATGAAACTCAAATTCTGTTGACGACAAGCAGGAAAATAGATATCCAGTAAATTTAATTTACAATTGGAGCTACATTGCCAGCAGTTTTAGCAAAACTGCGCCACCTATTGGTAGTTAAAAAGACAGCAGTTTGGAACTGCACATGCAGAGACATGCCACTGCTGCTAATGTGCAGCAGTGTAGTATAGGTTAGGCATTTTACATTTATATGAAGCAGCTGTGCATCTTTGAAAATGACAGTCACAATCGCATTGGCCTTACCTGTGTATCTGGTCTTGCTTGCTGGAGCGAACAGGAGCCAAACCATCAATCTCATCAAAAAAAATTATGGATGGCCTCATAAGGTAAGCCTGGTCAAAAGCATACACAGGACCAAAGTCAAGCTTACTTAACGCACCCAATATATGATTACACTCCTTAGCTTTACCTGTGTTTAAGTAGAAAGAACTAGATGAACTGAAAACATGCCGAAAGAAACAACTGTTTACATGGATTATTGGCCAAAAAAATGTCTTCCACCTCATCAGAGTGCTGTTGCAGTGGTTTACCTGGTCAAAGAGCAGGCGTAGCTGCCGTTCTGATTCACCAACCCACTTGCTGAGGCAGTCGGCTCCTTTCCTCATGAAGAAGGAAACCTTCCTGTCACCATGACTGCACTCATTGGCAAGAGCCCGCGCAACCAGGGTCTTTCCTGTGCCTGGTGGGCCATAGAACAAACACCCTCTAAAAAAGAACAGGGAGAGAATAGGACCTTAGTTTATGTGATAATTACAGCTCACCACTTTTTAGATTCATCTCTAAAATGACTACATAAAGGAAATTCTCACCCTGTGGTTGATCAATATTTGATGTTAATAGTACATCAAGCTGTAAATTGTTGGGATAACTCAATTTTATGCTCCCTTAACCAACTTCAAATAGTGCTTACACTTCTTTTATCGTCCACAAAAGGCATAAATATAATGTCATCATTAAAGTAACGATCCCTTTTTTTCCCCTAGAAAACACAGCATAAATTGGAACTGAATAACCTTACATTCTTGCAATAAGTTCTCACCTGGGAGGCTGAATCTTGAACTTCTCAAAGATCTCAGGATACAGCAGAGGGAATACCACCATTTCCTTTAGTGACTGTATGTGATTACTAAGACCACCCACATTGTCGAATCTTACCTAGGGGAGAAGACACACACAACCACAGACATATTTTAAGTCAGTTTATCCAATGTCGGAAGCAAGCGCTGTACCGCTCTTCCTGATTTTAAGCCACCTTTCTTCTAGTGGGCTCTTTCTTGCAAACAAAAGATTTGAAAATCACATGGTGGAGTTTCTGTGCTCAGAGATGGAGCTGAACAAATGAAGGATATCCCTCCTCACTGACATCATACAGACCCAAGAGTAGAAAAAGAAAATTGTATGGGACATTTATAGACCTTTTCCACTAGTACTTACTCGGGTCAACTAGGAATGGTTCGACACGGTTTTTAGGGTTTTCCATTAGGTGATAGTACCCAGTACCAGGTATTTTAGTACCTACTCAGCCGGGGTTCCAAGCATTCTGAGGCAATCCAAAAATGTGACGTCAACAGTCTGCATGCCACTGATTGGTTAGTCAGTGGCATCACTCGATGAGTCATGAGAGCATCTCCTTCACAAAAATCTAAAGCCCCGTTATTGAAACCCGGCAATGAGGGAAATGCCTAAAGGAAAACAACACCGTGGTCCCCAAGTCTGACAAAAACCCACACCGAGCAGCAGGTATACCATCATCTCAACACTCTCCATTCGCGTTACATACAAATGACGTCACAGGACTTTTGGGACACGGCTGTAACGACCGCACACACATTTTGTGATGTTTAATTGTAATGGAAAACCACCGAAAAGAGTCGAGTCACGTTTAGTCCAGTAGATGCTAGTGGAAAAGGGCTATTAGAGCAGCTTGAAGTACATTCTAAGTGTGTCCATACACTGAACTCTTTAATGGAAATTTTGGCTATGTTTAATATGGCAATCCACCACTTTAAATAAGGAAAAGCACAACAGGTCACATTTTAATTCAGAAAATTTCTTTTTTATGTATTAATAATTGACAGTTCCAAAACTAAACAGTGGGTCGTTTAGTTTTGTCTAATAATTTTGATGAACCCAAGTATTCAGGCTAAACTGTGTTCTATTATTGTTTTGGAACTTGAGAGTATTTTCACTCACTGAAGGGTCAAGGTTCATTGGATCCACATCAGCCAAGCTTGCACCCACTTTAACTCGATCACGCAGCACCCCACTAGCCAGGTCTTCAGCCGTCAGATTCATGGGCAAGCACCTGTTGCAACAAATTCAAGTGAAATAAGTGAGTACAACCGAGTAGTTAAAAACACTGAGGGAAGAAGAAAGAAGGCAGCAGCCAGCACCTGTTCCTGGCCCGAGTCATGCTCTTGCTTTTTCTGCGCTCAAAGCGTTCTTCATCAGAAGATGAGGTGGTGTCACTGCTGTGAATGGCGTGTTTCTTCACTCTGGAGAGGCGTGACAAATCAAGAGTCAGAATTGTATCACTCCACACTGACATTCCTTTTCAGAGGAATTCCGTTTTTTCCCCTTCATGAGCACATTACTCGTACTAGTGAAAAGCTACTTGTGAAAAAGACAGTAATATGTTGAGCACCAGATTTGGGCTTTTCACAGTTTGCCCACCTTATATGGCTTCTCCTCGCAGGGGATCTGTGGGTGTCAAAAAGTGAGGGGTTGCTCTGTTTTCTGTTCACTGGCTCTGAAAAAAGGGAAACAAAAAATGATTAGTGGTTACACTCTGGTGTAATTTCCACTTACTGTGATTTTTTTTCTGTTTAAATTACATTTGAAACCAATTTAGAAGCTCGAAGAATAATACAGAAAATATATATATTTACCAATAGGCGGTGCTTCATATCTCTGCACTGTCTTACGCTGCCGCAGATTGTACGGTCTGTCATTTTCCTCCCCTGCCTCCTCTGCTTCATCTCCTTCATCATCGTCATCATCATCCTCTGCATCTTCCTCCTCTTCCTCACCATGAGATTCTGAAAGCCAGAAGTATCATCTTTAAATTTGAGAATACTGAGTTTTTAAAATATTATACACTAAGCAATCAAAATTTTTTATGATTAATTCGGTTTAAGACGAGGTACTTCATAACGACTTCATGATCTCTTGCTTGCTTCACTGATTCGTAACCAGAACATTAATAGGAAACTGACCTTCCGTTCCTTCCTCCTCTTCCTCCTCCTGCTCTGTTTTGCCCATGACTTTGTGATGCGCAGGCATGTTGAAAGTACTCCTGCGCATGGATTTCCTGCGTTTCACCCGTGAATACATGTCCATGTTTTCCTGAAAGAGAAGAGCCTTAATGCCAACACTTGCATTCACCTTGCATCATCAGGCAGTGGTACTTTTCAAACCCTGGTTTGTGTGGCGCTCCACTGCTTCGCTCACCTCCTCAGTTTCTCCGGTCCACATACGAAGGCGCTCCACCTCACGATTCTGCCTGATGCTGCTGATGTTGTCCATCTCCTGAAGAACAGCCTCAGCGGTGCTGCACACACGTAAACCAACACAGAATGAGAAACAAGTTAACAACTTTACATTCAGTAATGTATATACCTTTACATATTGTACATATATTTATTACTTTTTAGATTAGCCATTTTTATATTTTGCTTGTTTTACATTATTGTATTTTGCACAACTCTGTTGCTTGTGAAGCTCGCACACAAGAATTTCACTCACATGTACTGTACCAGTGTACCTGCACATGTGATGTGACAATAAAAAGTGATTTGATTTGATTTGACTTTGTCTAAAGTGTTCTCTTTTCAGAGTACAGAATCTCAAAAATGTTTTTCTCTCTACTCATGTTTCATCTTAAACCCTGAACCAATAAACACTGTGACAACTTACAACACACAGCATACAAATACTATTTAATAAGGAATATTTTTTTAGGATCCACTTTCATATGTTCCAAAATGAATGTGTCTTTCAAATGAACCGGTTAACCACATTTCTAGCTCATTCTCTGTTCAAAGCACTGTTGCAAAGAAACATGTCAACAGTATGACTGCCTGAAGCTACCTGTTGACCAGCTGGTCAAACAGCAGGCTCTGATTGAGGTGTTCAAATTGGCTCTTCTTCACCCGACAGCTCCTCTTCAGCTCCACATGGCCATTCATATGAGAGTGATCTCCCCCTCCGCTCTCCTCATTCCGGTGACTCATATGGGCTGCAGCACAGATAGAAGATTCAATTAAAATTGGTATTTTTTAATCATATGCTCCCCAGATGATTGTTATTTAAACAGGGATAAACTGGGGAAAAATACTTTACCATGCCCATTTTGCATGATGCGAGACGACAGTCTGTAAAACAGAACAACAAAGAGAAAATATGTCTGACAGCTGCACAAAAGATGGCAATCACACATATTACTGCTTAGGAGCTTAGGATGAAGTGTTTCTGATCACAATGCACAACAAGGCTACAAGATTAAACCAAAAATCATTATCACAATTATTTTAGTTGATAACTGTGACCTGGATTTTTTGAACATTTTAATTTCCATGAAGTAGAAAAAAACAAAACAAAAAACAGGTAGAGCTAGTGGGTGACACAGGTAAAGCCTGTGTCATGAGTGCAGCTACCAGTCTGCCTCTAATGGGGAGCCTCAAGGTGCAGTGAACTTGTGTGCCTTGTGAGACCTGCAAGCTAGCCCCGGGCCAGGTGGCCAAAGGAAAGACCCTCAAATACGAGGCCAACTTCTAATAATCCATCCCCAAGTTCACCTATGGAAACCTTATAAGTTTTTCTTCCTCTTAACAGATCTATGCAGGCTCTTTTTTGGTCATCTCAGCTAGAGCTGAACTAAACAGCAAGTGAGTCTGAGCTTTTATGGAAGGGTAAAAAAAAATGTATGCTTGACAATAGCGGGAAAAGAGTATTAAAGAAAAATAAAAAATATACAGAGAAATAACTCTTAAAAAGAAAATAAACAAAGAAAACTGCATTTTAAAAAATTAGGCAAACGTAATGCAAAAAGAAGAAGTTTTATCCAGATAATCTTGTCTTCATAACTGTTAGAAGCCAAGATCATAACTGATCATAATTTCAAATTTGGTTAATCACACAGCACTAAAACATGACATGTAACAATGCAACTCTGGTTTAACAGCCAGAGCCACAAAATATCCATCTTGACCAACTCTGGCTTAATTAAATTTATGTGTGTAAAAAAACTAGGCCAAGAGCTGACCTTGTGCAGTAGGTAGGAATGCCCCAGCTGACCCTCTGGCCCTTAGTCTGAGGGGACGGGGAGGTATCACTGGAGCTTGGCTCAGAGGCAGTCTGCCGCCGTGTGCGCTTGGAAGGCGGTGCAAACCGTGGACTGCTGGGACTGCTCGCATCACTGCTGGGTTCCTTCTGTTGGACAAACACACACATAACACCAGAACTTAGGGGAGTGAAGGCAAAACTGTGACACACAATCAGAAAAAAACAAGGAAAGGAAAAAAGAGGATAACAAATACAGAGAGAACGTTTCACAAATATCTGCATACAAAGTCTCTTTGAATATTAAGTAAAAATATATTTCATGGGGGGGAAAGAAAATCGAGGACAGAAGAGAACAAGATCGGCAAGCGTCAAATCCAGAATAGAGGAGTGTCATGAGACAAGACACCCTGAACCCACTTCCTCAATGTACCCTGTGAATCTCAGCACAGCACCAACCAGACATATGCCCTTGATGCTCATGCCCTTCACAGCCTAACTTCCCCGCTGATATGTGAGTATATCTCACTGTTGTCATAGGCAACTGTCTGCAGTGCTGACAGAGGGGTTTGTCTGACTGGGTGGATAGATGGATGCAGACAGACTGTAAAATGCAGGATGTACCAGGAGTGAAGAAACGCATGGAGGCAGCCCAAGGGGTGCACCGTGAAATCATTTCCACATGTGAATCACTCTGCAAACACTGTCACAGCAGGACAGTCGGTTCTGACAAGTTCTGACAAGGTCAACAAGTAGCTAACAGAGTAAAATGGCTGGTTGCATGGAGTACAACACTACACTGACTTCTTGTGATATGGCAATGTAAATAAAAGGTGGGAAAGTATAAACTCTGTTACACAGAGTGCAGCTTTACATTCACACAGTGCAATATCGGGTGCTATCAATTGATCTGGACCTGTGCAACGTATTTCATGAATCACGACCCACAATTCTGCGACGTACCACCACTTGTCCAACAAATCACTAAAACTCAGGAATGCGCTAACAGCAACCAACAGATATTTCCCATTGATGAAATTAATTCTTTGTCTGTGTTAAGTGCCGTAATAATCGTAATTATTAAGAAAATACAGACCTTCCTGTCTTGCATAATCACAATGTTTACATTTTGAAACAAAGCCTGTCAGGCAGCTTGTAGGTCGAGCGATCGGGAGTGAAATCTAAAGCTCATTTATCAAATCATTCTTTCGAAGAACACATGGGAATGTTTAACTCCACGAGTGTGTTTTAAACGGATAGTCTAAAAACCAACTTGCCCATGGGTCTTTGGGTCATTTATAACTCAAAGTTCACCAAGTTCAGACTTGCTAAATACGGACCCGAGCCAGCCAACTGTTGTGAACCTGGGACTCCCTTCCCCCCACTGTAAGCTAGCTGCTAGGCTAGCTATAACCTACAATGCTAGCTTAACTATCGCTTTCTCCCTTCATATGTGAGATAATAAGTAAGCTGACACTTTGAGGATAGCGACACATAGTAGTGCCAACAGCCTTGAGTCAAAATCCCAACTGTCTTTATTGGGAGGGCTAATTAATGGTGAAAACGGTGGAACAAGTCAGCCGGTTAAAATTGCCAAAAACAAAGGGAACTCAAGTTGAAGCTATAGCCAGTTCATATCGCTAGCTTGTAATCTGACAGCTGTACAATCCGTTCAGTGCGAAGGATACGCAAACGACTAGCCGCATTCATGTCTTGCACTGTGTATCTGCGTGACTGTGTTGGTGTCAGTGTCGATACTGCTCGTATTTTGCTGTGAATAATACATTATGTGGAGCACCTTGAGGCCAAGGCTAGCAGCCAGCTAGCCAAACTAGCCGGCCAGCTAGCTCGCCGGTAAAGAAAAGAAACCGGCTTACATGTTCCTCAGAGTTTCGCTCGTTTCTCGACGACGACCTAGTCCTCGACGAGATGAATGGACCGCTCCTAGTCCGTGAGCTTTTCCTTGTGTTCACCATGTTTTTTTTTCTTTTGTCTACCCCTTACTGAATCTCTCTAACCGGCTCTAAACACTGCCTCAGTGAGAGCAGGATCGAGTTCGAGGCGCCATCTCTCTCTCTCTCTCTCTGTGTCTACCTCTCTATCTCCCCGCCTCTCTCTCCCTCTCTCTCTCTCTCTGTGTGGCGGTTCTAAGTCTGTTTGGCAGGTGCATTCATTTCTGCTGACTGGATTACCACCAAAAGACCTACTATCTTTGTTATTACATGGATACTTTATATCACAAAGGCAGTAATTCTTAATGCAGATATGTTACTATGGGTAAGTACTTGTATTGTACACTGGGGACAGTCAGTTAATCAGCTAAGTACTATTAAAGCACGATAAGTCACCAAATGAATAACAAAAGGTGGTACACTTGACGCCAGCAGGAAAACAGATGGAAGTGGGCAGCCTGCACTTTATCATACAAACTGTCTGCAGTTTTTTTCCAGGATGCCCAGTATGTGCAGCAATTCACTCTTTGTCTTCATCAAAAATATATATATATATTAAAACATCAACAAATGTAAAAAGTCTGTGAATGATAAAAACATTTAGATTTGCCCTGTAAAACTGCAATCAGAATCTTTAAAACTCAAATAATCACACAATCTATTATTACTACAACCTAAAAAAACTGTTTTTGTTTGCAAGACAGGGCTGAATTGCATTCACTATCAAATTTTGAATTTGTTGTGACCTCCAAGTATGTAGTAGAAGAGGCTGAATTAATAATAATCTCTTCTCCCTTTGATGCTTTTAGCCTTGCTTCTTTCACTGCACTCCCTGTCATTTTATCCCCACAAGTAAAAATGACATTTTGTGTGTTTTCTGTTCTATTTCTGGCTCGAGTCAAGATGCAACTGTGCTAGCCATCTGTTTTGGTTTTTTCTTCTTTTTTTCTCTTTTTTGGTTCAAGCAATGGTTTCTAAAAATCAATGTCAAAACGTTGTTGTTTTTTTCTTAAGAACCTTGTGCCATAAAATATTCCTATTTGATATCTCAAATAAATATTTTTGATACAAATGTAAGAAAATCTAAACCTTTCACATGGAAACAGGAATCTGTTTTCATTTTCATTGTACCCTGTTCTGAGCATAAGTGGGCAATGCGCTCCAGCCAGGCTGTCGATTTCAAATAAAGTGAACTAGACGATTCATTCACATGTCCAGTTCATTATCTCGCCATCGAAATATCGGTTAGATGATTGAAAAATGAAATTTCTTTACCTGTGCTTATATGTTCTCATAGAGTTTAATAGAAGGTATGGGAATGCAGAAAAGGTCAAGGGTCATCCCGCACACTGCAATCATTTTCCACTGATACGCCATCAAAGATCAGGCATGGATTTCATGGATTTTTTTTTAGTCTCTCATTACCGTAATTTGAGAGATACAGCCTGTTTTTCACACCATACATCACCATCTTCGCTGTGTAGCTGCTTAGTAATTGATGTAACATATGTCAAGTTTAAATTACTACTTTTATTAGAAGTAGTGAAAATACTATAATAATACATTTGCTAGCAATGATAATTGATTCAAAGATAATGAAAATAAGTTTAAGGGTATGGTTTATACTGAACATGCCATCTTGGATGCTATATTATTTCTCAAGCACAATGTCTATAATTATGTCAAAAAACTATAAACGTATGCCAAATTCATAAATACGAGGCACATTTAATAAGTAAGCAAATGAATGGGGAAAAATAAAAAGATCTTATATAAAATGATATTTGATGTGTTGAATTGTATTTTATTATGACTATTAAATGACCATGCTGTAGTATTGTTTGTATTGTCTACAATGTGCAACATAATGACATCATAATATATCATGCATTATTCAAGTTTTGCGTCACAATAACAAATAGGCAACAATTTAAATGTTATTGCTGTACAGTGAAAGTGGTGTCATGCATGTGAAAGGTAATTTAAGTGTATAACTGCTACAAATGGGTCATTAAAACCTGTTGAGAGGTGGTTGTTAGGCAACATAATATGTGATATAGATGAGAACCTTGAGGGGCCTAAAGCTGTACCCACACAGGAAGCAATTCACAGCGATTTGGCAACTACAGACCACAGAAAGTGATTTACATTCAGGCATTTGAAGCAACTACAAGTAAAATAACCAGTGATGTTGCATAGAGGGCTGGATCCAAGACAAATTTTTCTAAACTTCCAAATGAGCGACTGAAACTACTGAGTGCAGGATGTCATTAATTAACGTAGTAAATATATCATAATAAATGTATTGGAGTTTCAGTGAGGCAGTCAGAGCCTAGAATGCCCATAAGCAATCACCTGTCAGCTTCAAAGCAATGTGTAATGAGCAGATCACATCCAGTGTGGAAGATGTACCTGTGTGCCAGGTTTGGTTGCTCTGTTCCTCAGTTAAAACGACCAAAAAGAGATTTTGTGCGTTTCAGTAATATAGCTTTTTTAAAATTGTTATTTGTTTTTGTTTTTTACTGATTTCTTTACCTGTTCACTTATAATTGTAGTAGTTTTGGTTCTCAGGGCGTATGAGAAGCTTCTACAAGAAAATGTACCAGAAAACCAAATTATTTTTGTCTGTGTTTGTTTGCCTGCGTGTTTATTAGTGAGTCATTAATTATTTGTTTTGGATTTTGGCAGTTTAAGCCCTCCATAGAGTTGAGCCATATGAGACACCTTACCTCTAAATAGAGGTAAGGTGTCAAACGCACACAAGTTTGGATCCAGTGGGCTTTCCATGCCATCTAATACTGTATCGTGAGTTTCAGCTGGGAGAGTTCAGCACTGCTGAGTTCAGCACAGAAGAGTGTACAACCGCGACATCGGGAGTGGATTTACGGCACTGTTACGTCACATGTATTGCTCAGCAGAAGCACCGCTACCCTGAAACTTATGGCTACAGATGTGTAGCCCTGGATTAACCGATTAAAACACGGACTGGTAATTCACTATTCGACCTTACCCTTTATGCGCGCATGCTAATGGGCATCTGTTGTGTTTATGCTGACATATAATCCTCGTTTTTACGACCGGCTCCTGCGTGTGTGTTTTGCTCTTTGCGGGTCCATCGCTTTCTGCCGCCCACTTGCATAAATAACGATAAAGCTGCAGGCTGCTTGGCTGTCTGGCTATCTGTCGATCACGTAATGCTTTATAAAAATGATCAGTTTTAGGTCATTTTTAAGCGGTGTAGCACAGTTTTACTGCACACGTGTACATATTACGCCGCTAAGACAATAAAAGGTTACCCCACAAAATATTGAACATCAACCACGCTTTTAAAACAGTGTGTGTGTGTGTGTGTGTGTGCTCGCTTGTTTCTTAGATGGGAAACATAGAAAGACATGAAAGAAACTGACACTGTGGAGAGTGAAAAAGATGAACAATGGTAAGTCATTCTCTTTGTTAAATCCACTTCTAGGCAAATGAAGTCCTGTAACTGAATTGATGCCGTGGATGTGAAATAATCTGAAAATAACTGGGTTGGACATAATAATAATAACATATTTTGGGGTGTGTGAACTTGCTTTGCATGGTCTTGCACAATAACGCTGTGACTGTAGACTGAATTCAGTAAGAGTGATGAGTGAATACCTGCACTTTCTTCTCATAAAGGGTGGTCAGTGAGGACAATGAAGAGGAAGCTCCAATGAGTCGTAGTTTTTCTGTAGAAGACCTCCTCGATGAGGTGGAGAAGATCTGTTACGATGCCTCAGGGACTTCAAAGGTCAGAGACAAATTCACACTTGAGAGCCAGATCTCTGCAAATGTCCAGCCTACATTTCTGAGCTTATAGACTAGTAATAACACAACATTTAAGTAAAGTATACACAGTACTATGC
Organism: Pelmatolapia mariae; assembly: GCF_036321145.2. Classification (NCBI taxonomy): domain Eukaryota; kingdom Metazoa; phylum Chordata; class Actinopteri; order Cichliformes; family Cichlidae; genus Pelmatolapia; species Pelmatolapia mariae. The sequence goes on along the minus strand of NC_086240.1, from coordinate 3,954,808 downwards.
AAGAGTCTTAAGCCACACCTCATTTGTTTACATTTATGCTTCCAAGGAGCCAGACTCACTTGTCATTTTTTTTTAAATTGGTTTTCATCAGTAGTTCTCATTGGCTGCTTTTTCACTCATTTTCACAGGATTGTTATTTTTGTTTGCTAAGCCACTTAACGCATTTAAGTAGAAAAGGGCATCAAACTTAAGAAGTGAAACTAGTGTTATGTCTATAAATAATTGACAGCTTAGCAAAGAATCAACTTTTGCATCATTAAGGCAAAAACACTTAATTTGTTCACATTTCTTTAGTTGAAACTATGAAAAATGCCAAAGATAACACCACAAGAGAGGTATAAATAGTATTTTTGCACCAGCAAGGTAATTCCTCAAGGGCTATTAGCCAAAAACGTTAAAGATTTGAGGAAACTGGATAAGTACAGAATAAAAAAAAATCTGAAAGTAATGTCCTTGAGAAAAACCCAGCAAAAGACCTGACACAGGACCCGAGAGATGTCTCTATCCTTCAGCTGACCTATGTACTGTTCATTGAAGCCTCATCAGAAATGGTCACAGTGTCTCAGGCTGTCAAGAAGCTATTGTTAAGGAAGGGAAACGGGGAGAGAAATGGATGGGTCAGGAAAGAGGTAGAACAGTGAGTTACACATAGTGAAGACTCTGTCATGCTTTAGGACTGCATTTCAACCAGTGGTGAACAAAAGAGCTTTGAATGTCGTTAAAGAAGCCTGGAGAACTATTACTGAAGAATAATTAAAGAAATGCTAAGAAAGCTGCATGAGAGAGTTCATGTGACACATATACTCAGTATGCATCAATTCAATATAAAGCAGTTAAATGACATTTTGAAATAGCTAATGCTCTAATTTTACATTTTTAATGACATTGTTAGGCAGAATCATCTCTGCTGACATTCAAATGTGTGCTTATTAACCTCCTGTTGTTTACAGATTTTTTTAATTGCAAGTTATTATGGGATACATGTCCCAGTGGAGCATAAAAACAGTCTCAGGTTTGCATCATAGCAATTTAAATAAAATAGACATATCTAGCTAAGTGCCAGATCAAAGTATTCAATAAGTAACTTTCTAAGCTTCACAGCCAAGAGCACAAACCAAGAGGACGTAACAAAGAATCTCTGTTTGGTTTAGACGACGGTGCTGCCTGACCAGATCATGCAGGAGAAGGACGCACTTGCCTGCAGTGAAATCACTGAATTATTACCTGTAGTTTTTCTGGCACGTGCCCAGACGAACCTCACAAAGCCTTTGTAATAGGGACCCGGCAGGCTAAACATTTGTTTAATTGCGTTGAAAATTGCATGCTCACGTTTGCCTCCAATGGCCTGCGGTGCGTGAGTGAAAATGGCGTAAGACTCTCCAAATGAGGACTCTCGCCGAGCTCTGTCAGGCAAATCTCAGTTGAAAGCACAAGCACCAGGCTTCAGTGATCACAGGATATTTTGTTTACCCGTTCGTTGCCAGGATAAACAGTCCGCAGTAAAAGTCCGGCCTCCCGAGGTTAACAGCTGTGTGGCGACTTTATCTCTGAATCCTGTCAGGCCTATTTGATTGGGGGTTTTTTGCTTTCGCTCCAGGTGGAGATGGTGGTGAGGCTGTGGAAGGACGGCTTCACTGTAAATGACGAGGACTTTCGCAGCTACTCCATTCCAGAGAATCAAGAGTTCCTGGATGCCATCAAAAGGGGGTGAGTCGACTGGCTGAAACAGGATATCCTTCCTGTTTTAAGGATGTCTTCAGTTAGATTTTTGCTGCCTTGCCACAAAGGAGGGCCATCAAATCCTAGGCTTTAATCATGGTTTTTAATTACTCTTGGTGGCTTAACGACCTCAAATAGTGTTCTCTCACTGATGAGAAGGGAGTGTTCAGACTAATAGTGCAATTCTTATTGTTCCTCAGGCAGTGAAAAGTTAATGGCAAGACGGTGTCATTTTTCTTATCATGTTAATTTCTTTTTGAGTAATCTGTAACATAAATTTAACACATTTCTCCTAATAAGAGCAAAGTCATACAAAAATAAAATATAAAACATATTTATTTATATTTTGTGCTCATTGTGGAGCAGATGTGCTATCAGTGTTGGGGAGAAATGTAAGGTAAGGTGCAAAAGTTTTTTTACATTTCGCATCCAAGGAGAAAGATTTTCTTGTCATTTTTAAAGTGTTCTTGAGCAATAGTTCTCCAGGCTTGTCTTCATTCATTAGCTCTTTTTTCACTCATCTTCAGTCCGGTACCTGACCATGTAACACTCCCCACTGAACATGTCTGCTTCTATTAAAACTTTCCCAGCCAAGTACTCCAGTCCCTACTGTGACACGTGACTTTTCTCTGAAGCACTCTGAAACACCTCATTTGTTCCTATTTTCTAGTTGAATATGTGAAAAATCTCAATAATAACACCAACAAGATGATTTCCAAAGATCTATTAGCCTAAAGCTTGGCATATCTTTGCATGGTGTGCGGTCCGACCTTAAAGATATTCAGGAAACTGGACAAGGGAGGACAAAAAAAGAAGTGGCAGACATTATACTAATTTCTGAATTTTTTCTACCAAAAACACACTTATACTAAAACAATCAGGACAGCTAAAAACACCAATTCAGCTGAATTTATCTCTAAAATGTCCATCACAGCTGTTATGGTGCAAAAAGCAGAGTGCACTGTGGACAGGTTCCCTATGTGTCACATGCATAAACCAAAAACATGACATTATCGCTGAGTGGGCACTAAGCAACATTTTACAACTGCTTTAACAAGTGTGTTGTAGCTGCTGCTGCTTGATGAATGCATTGTCTGGGCATGCCTCAACAGCAGGCACGGTCATGACCCAAAGTTGTTTGTGGTGTCAGAAGTTAAGTCAATATCAAAATGCAAAAAAAAAAAAAAAAGTTTTAATGAATTAGAGGTGGTCCACTACTCCTCGACACCAGCCAAGTGTTTAATGAACGTCAGTTCAAATAGCATTGACCCGTTCAGTTGAGACAGCCGGCGTGGGTTAATACTTTATTGATTTCAATCAGAGCCTACAGCGTTAGATTGCTTTGAATAAATGCCAAATGAAGTTATTTTTTATTTTCTCTCTTTCTTTGTTATGTGTCTTTAGTTTAAATATGTTTAAATACCAAATCTACGTCCATTGTCAAACCTACTTGCCAGAGTTTAGTGATGATAACCAATCATGCTTCTTGGTATACCTGCTTGATTGCCATTTTCTCAATTTCCTGAATAGCCACGTCAATCCAAAAGACAGCTCTCAATCAATCAACGGGAGCTCTTTTCATCATGGGCTAATGACGAAATGTCAAAGGGCTAGACAAGGAATATTAAGTAGACAATTGTCTGATTACTTTTGAACCCGTTTACTTTGGGAACACTGATGCAAACCTACTTAAATTATATGTGCTGCACACATACAAGAAGGAGGGACAGACTAAGCCTGAATCTAAGTCACATGTAACATCTCTCCTTGGTTCGATTCACTGGTTTTGATCACTCCCCCATGATGAAATTAGCAGGGAAGATATTCTCCCTGCTGACCAAAGCCCGACGCTTGAAGCTAGATAAAGCTCATTAGTGCAGCTCATTTGTCATATTGATTGATCTGACTGGACTCCAATCCGGATCTTTAATCTATCCCAGGGAGCTTCCGGCAGAGTGGGAGAGCAGAGCAGAAGAGGAGGAGCTGGAGATTAGCGTGGAAGATCTGACAGAGGAAAATTACGTTCCCAAGAAGAAGGCTTTTCATCCCTTCAGCGGTCGAGGATACAGACTTGGCAGGTGAGAGATTGTCGCTGTGAATGTCCTATTGTTTTTGTATTTTGTGCAGTGTGATCTCAAGATTTAAAGACTACCGTACACCACTAGGTGTCCCTCTAAATCCAAATATCAAAAACCCCACAACCAAATCTGGCCCAGCAGACAAGTCTGCTTGTCAAGCTGAGCACCAAAACATTTTTGCACCATCACTGATACAAAGAGTCTGCAAACATTTTGCATGAGATTTTTTTTTTCTTCATGGTAAACCTGGCGTGCGCACTTCTAAACTGGTGGTTAATCTGCTATTTATCTTCTGTCCATTCCCAGTGTGGCACCCAGAGTAGTAGCCAGGTCACCATCTGTGCACGAGGACGGAGAATCTCCTCCTATTCCCATGGTAACACTAGACCACACCCTTCCCGTCACTTCCCTGCAGATCTGGCTGGCCGACGGCAGGAGACTGGTGCAGAGGTTTAACCTATCGCATCGGTACGTATCACCAATACGCCACATCTCGATCTTCGGTTTGATCAAAGGACAAAAATAAGAGAATGAATCAGCAAATTAAAGACCGACTAACTGCGCTGTGTAAGAGGAATCTTGACACTTTTCTGCTCCTGCTGCGCTGCGTGTAAATCCCATAATCTCAAGCAGGAAAAAGAAGTGGTTGAAGGGATGAAGAAAGAGTTTTGTTTGCTCTAGCTTGGGAGGTGGTGAAGTAGGTGGGGGTTAGGATTACGTAATGCTCTGTTCTAGGCTGCTGGAGTTAAAGGCTGAAGGCATGCTGCATGTTACGTCCCCCTGCCCCACAGTGCATGGGGCAGCAGAAAACATAATCTGAGATGTAGCAACAGCGTGGATCTATAAAATCCCCTGAGAGGGATTGCGTAAGTCTGGTGCAGCTTTTATATAACAGGGTTAGTAAGTAAAGGATGGATGGAGAGGACTGAACCCTTCCAGCCTGCAGCGTGAGGAGCAGGCCTTACATAGGATTGCTTTGTATACACTGGGGCCTCATTATTAATAATATATGATGGTACTAGTATAGTGCTTCATAGAGAAGTCACGTGTCACAGTAGGGACTGGAGTACTTGGCTGGGAAAGTTTTAATAGGAGCAGACATGTTCATTTCTGTATTTACGATGGCAGTTTGTTTGTTTTGTTTTTTTAAATCTTCAGTCTTGATGTTTCATTTATTTATATTTTTTTCTTCTCCAGGATCGCTGATGTTCATGATTTCGTGTCACGCTGCCAGAGGAGCTGCCCACCTTTCGTCCTGACGACGTCTCTTCCTTTCCGAGAGCTCACCGACAAAGAATTAAGTCTGGAAGAAGCGGATTTGGCCAACGCTGTCATTGTACAGAGACCCCTGAACACACAGGCTCCATTTGGACACTCCTGACCAACACGAGCCCATAATTCACACAGCACGCTGCTTTTCCCCCTCACTGACTCATTGTCATCCCCCTGATAGCAATCTCAAGGTCCACAGCACTCGCATTTGACAGTTGCTGTCTCCTTCTACTGTCCCCGTGTGGGATTAGCTCAAACTTTATTAACGATATAATCGCTTAGTTGCAAAAGGTGCTGTCCTTTCTCTGGAGGACAGCAGTTACCTGTCGTCAGACCTTCTTAAATCTGCTGAAAAACTATATAGCTGTCGCCCATGCAGATGGTCCTCCAAGGGATCTCCATCTGTTTAATCTGCCACGTGTAAAACCTCCATCTGCCCCATCACACACGCAAAATCCCACCACCATCACCACCAAGCCAAGTCTTCCCAAATTGTGATTTACCACCTTTTCTGCACAGTCAGCAGTATATATATATAAGGGGCTGAGGTTTTAAGTTTACAAACATGTGATTTTTTTGTTTGCACAATACTATGATGCAAAAGAAGTATTTATGTTTGCCTTGCTGTTTAATCTCTATCAGTTTTTGCCTTCCGTAGTGTTATGATTTTTCTTTCGGTCAAATGCATTGTTTTATTTGACTGAATCATTGGACGATATATCACATGTCAAGGTATGACAAAATAAAATTTTAAAAAATCCTTAAAATTCTGCATTTTTTTGTTTTGTTTTAACATTTAATAAATTGATCAAATTGAATTGGTGTTGTTTTAATATCATTTGTTTAGCTGTGCTTTCACTACTGATGACAGATACGCGATTATGGCTGAACTCTTAAGCACCAATGCTGCACCTTACTCCACATCTGTGCTGTCATTTACAGTCCTAATAGGGGATTTAGATTAGGGAGGGAGGGAGGGCTCACTGATGAGGAATGATGACATCACAGCGGTGCTTAAGACACTTAAGCGTACATCTGATGCTGATTCACGGAAAAACTGCCTGCAAACACAAACATCGCATTCAGACGGTTCTTTCTTGAGTATTGAACCTTGTGTTTCTTTGTATGTGATGTGTTTGGTTTTACGTGTGTGTGTCTGTGTGTGCCGTAGCCAAGCTCTCAGCACTGGCCTCATGATGAAGCCCAACACCATTATCCATCTTCAATATTTAAAGGCGGGTGAGGAGGGGTTGGGGGGAGTTGAGGAAGAGGAGCTCACATCCTCTGGATGGTCAAGGTCACACGAAGAAATCCGGCAGCAGAAATGTCTCTAAGCTGATCTGACTGTATGTTTAGGATTTTATACCTGAAGCTGCAGGATGGGTGCATCGCTTGGTTGTGGGCTAGAGAGTTAAAACAGACCATATTTCCTTTGTGCTGCATATTTAATAAGGCAAAGCATGCAGGGAATTACTTTCCCTTCAACTCCCCACATTTCCTCTCAGAATGACCCTCTTTACTCGAGCAGCGGCAGACCGTTTCATTTCGTACATTCCTCTTCACGCATTATCGGAAACATACCCATTCTAATGCAGGTCATAAGCCCGACTTTGCTGCCGCGGTGCCTGTGCCGTTGTCGGTAATGTGGTTTTCATAGAGGGGGTTTGCGTGCTTGGAATTTATGGAGAGGTCTTGGTTCAGGTAGCTGAGGTCTACATGACATGTTTGTTGTCATGCTTGAAGGAGAGGATTATCGCTGAGAGTAAGCATCTGGGACCAAAACAGCTGCTTATGCTTAGTTGGAAAACTAAAGAGTGAAATCAAAGAGTGAAAAGGGCCTTTCCAGAGTTTGTCTAATTCCCCAAACCATACAAAAAGGCCTCCTTTCTTTTTCGGGGTCCATCTTAAAGTGAATATATTATGCAAAATTCCAGCTCCATATTTTTTATCCTTGGACTCTACTAGAGTTATTTTACATGATTTGCAGTTCTTTTTACCTTCTACTGTGCCTCAGTGCAGCCTCTCAGCTAGCTCACTGTCTAAAAGAAACAGGTTTAACACAAACTGTGGTTAAACTCAACCACAAACTTGAATTCAGTTTACTCTGTCGTGCAGTTTCCTGCTCAACTTGTATAACTAATTGTGGGAAAGAAACTACAGTGAAAGCCAGGATTACAGACAGGAAGTATGAAGTTGAAAAAAATCAAACTCTTAAAAGGCAGCGAAGGTGAAAAGACACTGTTAAAAATATTTTGCACTATGCAGCTGGTGACATTTTTTTTTATTATATTCATGTTATTTTACATTCTGGGTGAACAATGTTGACTAACACTTGATACAAACAGCAAATCATTTTCATAAATACTTCTGGTTTTGGGGTCTTTCTCTTGTCTCTGGGATAGGAATATCAAAATATGTTTCTAATGTCAAGGTCAAATCTAAGGCATTCCCAACAGAGGAGTAAAATTGTTGTTTGACCATTGTCTGTTCCAAATTGTGTAACACAGGATTATTATCAGTGAGTTATTTATAATAAGTTCATCAACCGCATGTTTAAAACAAGACAATATTGGTAAATAGCCTGTGTATGAAGGTTCATAAGGTTGCTGCTAATGGTAAAAGGAAAAACGTTTATTTTGAAGATTGCACAGCGTAACCCACTGCATAAACTGTATAAGAAAAATGGAAATGGTGAGGGTGACATAATCCATTAGTCTTTTTTGTTGATCCAGTTTTCATCTGCTAACAGTACAAAGTTTTGTTTGTCAAGTTTGTCATGTAAAACTTAATGCAGAAGTACCTTTAACCCACAGGTGTCGAACTCCAGGCCTTGAGGGCCGGAGTCCTGCAGGTTTTAGATGTTTTAAATCCAATACAGCAAATTCAAATTGCTAAATGACCTCCTCAACATGTCTCCAGAGGCCTGGTAATGAACTAATCATTTGATTCAGGTGTGTTGACCCAGGGTGAGATCTAAAACCTGCAGGACACCGGCCCTCGAGACCTGGAGTTTGACACCTCTGCTTTAACCTGCTATTATGACCAGCAGAGGGCAGTTGGTCGGGTTTCAAAAAGAGGCCCACCTGCTTAAAAGTCTAATAAAACCATGAGCTTTTCTCTACATTTATCTTGTTATCGGATTTAAAAAGCAACATATGCTTTACTTTGTGATTTGCAAGTTGCTCACATATGAGCATGAGCTTCAGCACCATCCCTCAGTATCTCAGTTGGACCAAACACCAAAATGGCAACCAAGAAAACACCCAGTTTAAGATTTCATACTCATTACAGTTATTATGTAGTCAGAAATCAGTCATGGAGGACAAAACTGTTTTTTGTATAAGGCTGTAAACATGTTTATTTCTGCTGTATAGTTGTGCATTTTAATACTGAAGTCTAGGGGACACTTTGGAGACATCTACAGTTGCAAATGTTGGTATCAATCCGATATCAAGTAAATACAGGGCCAGTATCGCCAATACTAATACTGATACCGATACTTTAAAACTACAAAGGCAGCTTATGTAGGTAAGAGCCATGTGTCATGACTTATGAGATGACTCAGCATCAATTTACACATTCTGAGCAGATTTTAATGACCAATCACTGTTTAATCACTGTCATGTTTGCTTTCTGCAAAAAACACACCTATGAAGCACTTTGGGTCAACTTTTGTTGTTTAAATGTGCTATAGGCTGTGAATAAAATAGATGTGACAGTCAAAACACGTGTTTGAGGAATATTTTTTTCATCACACACACAAAATAATCTGTCCTACCATCTCTAGAGGAAGTGCATTTTTAACATTACATTTCACTGTTTGCCTCTCTGATAAGATTGCGCAAATCTCATGCAAATCATCTGAATTTGACATTTTCGTCCGGCTTCTTTGTGTATCATAATCAAAAAACGCAACGATTAAAAAATGCTTAGTTTGAATGGCATCATTTCTTTTAAGGATTTGCTGCCACTATAGATCTGTAGGTCTTTAGGTCTGGATTTTGGTGCTTCCCGGGGACTAAATCCGCACATTAACTATATAATAGTGAAGACGTTGATGATGATAATAATGCATTGTAAGAAATATGCAGCTAAATTCTTGAGCGCATTTTTACGAGTTCCGTTTCCGGCTCCCTCTTCCAAAGAAGCACACTAATGCAAAAAGATATGAAACCAAACTGCATTGCATACATTCCACTTGTAGCAACTGCCAGTTCCCATGAATGGGATTCACGTGGATTGCAATGACTGGAACACTCAGTGTGAAGCACCGATAATGCACTGATAAAGATTCCTATATGTGATAGACCGTCAGATAACTAACAGACAATAACACAGGAGCCAAGCAAAGACTGATAAAAATATTTTATTTTATACATAAGTGATAAATATAGATAATATAGGAATTCAAAGGTTGGTGATTTTGACCTGAGCTTAAAGGAGACGATAGTGAGAGATAGTGGCTTGATTATAAAATGATGCCACTATCTCCCAGTTTATGTGAAACACCGGTGCGGCCGCTGTAGGGCGCAGCGCGTCACCGTACTGAACGCAGGAGTGGAGACGCGCACCCCGTCTCCATCCTCCGCAGTCTCCTCTCCTGCCCGACAGACTGACTGAGTGACTTGCAGATCACCTCACTGACAGCTCAAAACTAACCTGCTAACTGAGCGGCACCGGCTATTTCCCATCATCACGGGGTGAGTTGATATCTGGTTAATGCTTCTATTATTATTATTTTAATGGGCTCTGGTGTTCATGTAGGTATGCAGACTGGTTGTTGATGGATGCACTTACAGTAATAGTAACGTGAGGGCAGACTACACAGGAGGCTACTCCTCCTGCACGGGACATCGTCGCATTTGCGCTCCCGTTTGTGCCGTTTCTCAAAGCCAGCTGTGCGAACATGTCAAACGCTGCAGATCACGGTGGTGCCATGAATTATATTCTAGTTTTATTTTGATCTCAAGACAGGGAGTGTGTTCGTTTGTTTGTGTGCATAGGTGCGTGTGTGTGAGAGGGAAAGAGAGTGGTATTATTTAGTGAACTCTCCTGCCCTTGCATTTGTCTGTGTGCAAGCACATGAACTGTTTCTTCTGCCCTTGTGCTGACAGAGAAAGTGCCTTTAAAAAAATGTGTGTGTGACTCAACCTGTCTGACTTTGGTCTTTCCTCTTGGCCTCATTCCAGAGCACCACAGCATGTGAATGGCTGCAGAAAGCAGCAGGGTTGTTAGAGCAGAGGAGCAGGAGGAGCTCCCTGCCTCTGGAGCTGTCACTCACCACACACACACCCGAAGTCAGAGCCACATCCAGTTTCAGCCTCTGACACACACCACTCACTGGCAGCAGGCTCCTCGCGCCCTCGCTCACACAAGGAGTCACAGCCACACTCACTTCAACAACAGCACCCCGTCACACACACAGAGGTACGGCTGTCGCCTCACACACAGTCTCTCAGCCATGGCCAAGGGAGAGAGGGGCGTGCAAGGCTCTGAAGGAAAGCCCAATGAACCTTTGTTTCCCAAAACCTCTCAGCAGGTAAGATCTTCTCTTATCATTTGTTTGTTGGTGATTTTTTTCTGTTGTGCACTCTTGCGTGTGTGTGTTAATTTTAACTCTCATAGCTGTAACCTTTGTTTGGACAATTAAGGCTTGCTGAGACTTTCAATCTCAGTTGGTGTCTTTAAGGCTCAGAATGAGTCTGAATAACTTGATTGGATAGAGTTGGGAAATAGTCAGATCTGTTTATTTGCTTATCTGTTTGGAATTAATCACCTCCATTGTTTTCCTGTGACCTATAATCCCTCAGATAACACATTCACTGTCCGGAAGCTGATTATTTGTCATGTGAGAAAGAGTGTTTCCACTGATGACGGCAAGATCAGCTTGATGATTAGCTTCTTTTGTCTGATATCAGTGGTGACTTGCAGTGAAAGAGGCAGTCATTATCACAGCTATTATAGGAATAAACAGTGACTAGAGGGCAAATTTGCTGTGATTAGAAAATTCGTTGCCTTATGTGTAATTTTTTGTTGTTGTTTCATTTAACTTTATAGACACTGCACAATGTGTGTGATGAGTTGGTGTGAGATATGCAAAGCGTTTTTTGTGTGCATGGGAATGTGCTTGCACTTGTAAACCAGTTCAATCATGAGAAGATTATAAGTCCTCACAAGAACATGACCCACAGGCAAGGGAATGAAAGACAGACAACCAATTCCTTACATGGAGTATTGTTCCTTCGTAAAGACAGATACTACAGTTCGTGGTGTCATCTCAATGCAATACCATAATAGTTAGTCATCTATTCTTTGTTTCGTTACATTAGCTCAGGGTGTTCGGGGAAAGGCAATTGAACCAGTTCTGCAACTATTTCATCTCTGCCAAACTATCAAATATGCGATGCATTTTGTTTCATTGAATTTGACTTGACAGTTGAAATTTTACACGTTTGCTTCAATCAAATGGTTGTGAAGTGGATTACTCTTCAGGCAGCAGAACAGTGATGTGAACATAAAACACGATTCACTTTTTAGTGTTATACATGGGATTTAAACAAACTCATCTTAGACAAAGAATTGAAATTAAATAAATCAAATGTACATTTACTGGACTAGCTAAAATGCTACAAAAGCTGTTAAGCTCAATAAGTACAAGTATACAAGAGTTATAGTCTGATTTTCTGTTACAGTAGTTGGATGAACTGCTTTTTTGCACATTTTCTTTAAAATTAAATTTTAAAGAAAATGGACAAAAAAGACGGGGAAGTTATTACACTATCTGAAAAGTTCAAATCAATAAATGCAAATTATGTGCGATAGAAACAGAACTGATGAATTAGTTGCCTTCACGTGAAGCTAGTGCGCTCCTAGCGCTGGATCCTAACATGATGTTTCAGATGTGACTGAAAAGTGCAGCATATGAAAACATCAGCTCTGTAACCGTCCTCAACTAAACACACTTAACAACAACATCAAGCGCCAACTTTCCATCGTCTCTTGAATCTATTAATCTATACATTTCAAGTTGAACTACCTTTAAAACAAAGGAAGGATTAAAGGTGTTTTACAGCGTAGACTCTTGCATTCCATTCTCTCTGAAAGATGAGGACTACAAAAGGAATGCTGCACGTGAAACACATTTTCTCTTTGAAACTATTTGAAACTCAGATGACATGATAGATGCACACTCAGTAGTAGCATGGGAAATTATACACCAAGAACTTTCCAATCCATCACAAAAGCGCTCGTCACATTGCGATGATATCTATTCATATGCAGTATTGTCAGGACAAAGAATAAATCACTTCTGCGCACTAGTTCATGTTTCGATTTTGGATAAAATCCAAGGGCCTTGAGCCATGTCACTAAGCCCACTGTGGACATTTATAATGGCCTGCTGCCATCACTTTACTTTCATGCTTATAATCCATAAGCTGAATGGAGGGCAAAAAGCTGCTCTTGTTGACACAGATAACTGGATTCTGTGGCGTAAACCTGATGCACCAAAATGTCCAAAACCCTTTCAGCGACTCAACATGGATCCATTTTTACCAGCTTCACATAAGCATTGCAAACACTGAGTGTGTGCATTTTTTCTTTGATAGCAAAGCTCAGTTTTTCCCTCCCTCGCTTCTTTAATTATTCTCGGTCCTAAATCATTTTCCCTCAGTTTCATTAACTTTAGAGATTAGTCTGTCCTTGCCCCTTTGCTCACTGTGTGAACTCTCCAAGTACTGCGTTTTTAAATGTTTTTTTCTTTGTGTTTTCCCCCTCCTCAGACAGTGTTTCTGTATATATGCAGTTCATTTGTGTGTGTCTATGCTGAATTGTGTGCATGTGGTTTTTTACGTTTGGGCATCCAGCGAACAGTAGCAGGGATATCCTGTTTATCGTCTTTGATGATAAGAAGTCAGTAATGAAAGATGGAGTGTAAGATTTTGGAGGGAAAGAAAAAGTGTTTTGAGACAGAGAGAGAGTATTTTCTGCACATCATCAGTTAAACAGCATTCTCCAGACACCAAAGACTTTGATTTTTTTTCCCCTCTCCAATTAGGGGTAATTGTAGTGAGAGCAGAAGAAGAGAGAGTTTTGAAGCCGGAACCGCCGCGCAGCCTTTACTTACCTCTGACCCGCTTGTCTTGAGATTGAATAATTACACACCTCCCTCCTGGTAATTGTCGTTCTCCAACCCCTTCCATATTTTGATGGGGGGAAGAGAAAATGTGAGGCGGATAATAACAGTGTGTCAGTACGGGTTGAGGCCACTTTGGTGATTTATGTCTTTCATGCAGCTCTGAGGGGAGTAGCTGTGGACCAGCCTGGCCACTAGATGTGTGTTGACTCTGCTGTTTGTGCGTCTGACACTAAAGGTTGTGCAGTCCAGAAGGAGGAAAGGGGAAAAAAGGTCGATATGTGTTCACAGCCAGTTGTAAATATTGGGCTCCCTAGACTGCGGTGTCTCGTCGTATTCGCGTCTGAAGATGAAAGCTCGCCCTTGCTAAACACAAATGCGCAGAGTCACATGCCTGATGGTTTTAGCAGAGCACGGGGAAGGAAACGGAGACTCGGTGGGTTTCTTCGGCTCCTCTGTGGGCTCTGTGTCTGCACACATAGACCGCAGTGCTAACAGCTGGCAGGGGGTCTTCTTCTGATCCTTTTTTTGAAAATGTATTTACACACAGTCACATTCCCACACAGTCATGAATGAGCAAAGAGAGGCAGAGATAAAGGGAGATGTGATCACCGTATTATGCAGTTTGGGGTGGGGTTATTTGAAGGAGTGCAGTTCACAGTCAAACACATGTCATATGTGACGTTTCTTTACACTGAGTCACTGCATCATTGCAACGGGAAGATATAGAGGAAATGTTATTTTTGGAGCACCAAGAATTGGAAAGGACAGCTCTTTGTGTTGCAAGCCTGTTCTGATGACTTAAATAATGTGAGAGGGACACACCTTCATTTGTGTTGGTGTGTCTGGGAAGAGTTTATGACTGAAGGAACTTACAGTTTCATCATTCAACATTTTTAAATATGCTTATGACTATTCTAGTCTTGTATGTGCAATAAATATATACTTACTGCTGTGATCTAAATATACTGGTGTGTTTTGTCCCTTCTCACATCTGTTTGCCCAGACCGACCTGAGCCAGAAGTTGTCGTTATGCAGCAAATTGTGTTTTGCCATCGGCGGCGCACCCAAGGAAGTGGCTGCCAGCGCCACAGGCTTCTTCCTGCAAATCTACCTGCTCGACGTTGCTCAGGTAAGCGCACTGGAAGCGACTTTCACAGATGATAAAAATGAGTTGGTATGGAAATGTGTGCCTGTGAGTTCCAGCGTGTCCCTGTTGCGCTCCTCAGATTAACGCCTTCCAGGCCTCCATGGTGCTGTTCATCGGTAAAGTCTGGGGTGCTGTGACCGATCCTGTGGTCGGTTTCTTCATTACAAAAAGCAAATGGACCAGGATTGGAAGACTCATGCCCTGGTGAGACCCTCTCCTCTCTCTCCATAAACTAATACAGGAAAGCTGAAATGATAATTTGCTCCCAGTTTGATGGAATTTTAAAAACTGGCTGTGTATTCTAATAAATGCCAGTTGATACCACTGGCAGAGACATTCACTGGGGATTCTTCCAAAAAAACACACAAGTACTAAGTGAATTCATAAATGTGTTTTCCCCAACTGGAATAAAAGCATACACTGCATAAAGCGGAAGTTATAAGACTGCATCATAATATCTATAATGATTGTCTTTACTCCAGATTCCTGTAAAGATTCAATCTAAACTGTTTATGGAACTATTTACCAAAACTATAAAGCTAGGGTATGTAATTCTTGGTTTCAGCGTCTTATGTAAAGGACTGTAATTTGTTGACAGACCCTGGGACTCACTTAGGTTTGCTCCCACTCTCTCAGACATAATATGGCCCCCACATGATGCTAATTTTTATGCAAAAACCACAACAAAAACAAGCCGTGTGCTCCAGTTTTTCAAAATTATTCTCCAACTCGAGTCTGTCACCTGAGGATTGTGCTAGATAAACAGCCGTTATGCTTGAATTTGTTGTTTTAGACACTCCCTCTGATTAGCTATACAGTCTTTACACTTCAAGGACATGGGCTGCTCTTTTTGACGTTTGAACGCCACACAAGGAGAAAAAACAGGGACGCTCATCTGCATTTGTTCATAAATCAACCGCTGGTGTGCTCTTAAATACATTTATGTAATGAGCCACGTCCCATTTCTTTTTGCTTTATCTGCAAGCTCAACCTCAGCATCTCAGGGGGCTTTGAGTGCAATTTGAATTTTGCGACTCTGTAAGTGTGGATTATACAACGCTATCACATCAGTTTCCATTAATCACCAGTTTCAAAAATCATCCTATAAGCAGCTAAACGTGTGTGTGTATGTGTTTTTCGAGTATATGTCTTTTGAACACGCTGATATGACACTTGATGTAATTACACAGGCAGGCAATCTAATGCCTCCTCCATTATAAACCATAGATTAAACACTGGCTGACAGTGCTGGAGGGGGACCAAGTCAAGTGTGGCCAGCCAGCCACATTCAGTAGCAGACAGATGCTGATGTTAAATCAGCTTCGATTACCCCTGGGAAGCTGTAGGTGCGCGTGTGCGCATATGTGAGTGTGTCCACTGTGAACCTGTAGTGTTTATGGGCGTTTTTAATGTGTGTTTTTGGTCATAATTGTGATGAGATGCGTGCAAAGCCTTCTTTGGGAAGTCCCCTATGTCCATTCGGCAGGAAGTGCTTTTCTCTTCCCTCTGGCTGACACATCCACAACCAGACATTAAGTGATTTGTATCTGTGCCTTCAGTTCTTAAGGATGGAGTCTTTTAGCCTAAAACGCATCCCCTGGGTACTGCCGTGTTTATTATTTGTGAAGGCAGCAAACCACCATCACTGTGGCAAGCCTGAGAAAGCAGATTTATCAGATTGTCTCCATCTGACAGAGTGAGAGTTAAGTGACAGTTAGAATTTGTTTAGTTAATGTAAACGTAGCAAATAACAGACAATAAAAGGATATTCAATTATTAGTAAGTGTCCTACAGTTACAGCTTTACATACCTGAGAGCTGAAAAGTATCATCCGCAAAACTCAAAATGCTACATATTGAGTACTACAAACCCTTATTTTAATCTTAACAAGTGCTGAACCTCTGTTGACTGCAGTGGTGTTTGTTTCATTAGCCGTGACAGCTATCAGGCTGACCGCTGTATAGACCGGTCAGCAAAGTCCTCGCAGGGACACATTTAGAAAACCTTGCTGTCTAAGCTGCCAAGATATTTCACATCCGTTGTTGGGTTCAGCGCTAGTAGCCTTGACACCAGATCGCAGGTTGGCTAACTAAACTGCCCTCACTTGGGTTTGTGAGCACTGTGACAAATATAGATGGTAGGTTTTGATGAAAAAAAAGAGATAAATACGTGAAAGTGTAGCTGGTGAACAGTTTTATGGTTCCTTGCATTACAGAGAACCTGTCACAGTTGTCACATGTAAAGCTAATGCTACAGTCACACCAGGGGAAGCAGTGGTTAGATACTGCAGTATGAACAAAATTATTGCAACCATGTGCGGTTAACTTGTAATCTCGTTGCCTTTGAAATGGGTGCTTTGAAGGAGAGGTGCAGTTCTGTGCCGTCTTCAAAGCGTCTTTGGTGCATCACGACGGCGATCAAACAACAATGAGACAGAGTTAGTCTGCTATCAGCTTGTGATTGAATGGGGTCAATTTGGCAATAAAATGCAATCATTTTGGGATTAGATCCCATATGGTTTGCAGTGTGCTAACGATCCATCTGAGTTTATGAATTAAACAGCGATTATTTGCAAACCCTCACTGAGCTGTCTGAGAGTGATTGCAGACAATCTGACCCAGACTGCAACTGTTTGGAGACAGGTTGCCTCCCTAAAGGCGACCACTGTGATCACCCCTGCGCCTCGAAAGCCTGCTAAAGGTTGAGTGTGTTACACGCTCAACCTCTGAGCGATTACTGCAAGCAAAATCCTTCACCGCAATCAGTGATTTTTACTAGTCACAACAACTGTAGTGATTTTAAAAGTAAAATACTTAATATATGAGGGCAGTGGAAATATAACACGGCATAAACAGAAAATGCACAAGGAAAGTACAACAACAGTACTTGAGTAAATGTACTTATATATCCACTGGGATATATGAACATGACTAAGCCTAAAATCAGCAAAGAAAGTGTAATCTCACCTACACAACCTCTTCCAAATCCCCTTTGCCCAGTCGCACATCTTTTAATTAACATGCCGCAAGTGTCCCCGACAAGTCACTGAGGAGAGAATTGTAAGTGCAAGCTACTTATCAATCTTCTCTGGTTTAATTAAGGCTGTGCAAATTATTAGGACAGGTGTGACAGGTGTGTAGTCATGCGTGCATGACGTGTGAGAGAGTATGCTAGTGTTTGTGTGTGCTTGTGTGTGTGTGCGTGCCTTTGTTGCCTCTCCCCGGACATAGTCATCTTGCAGGAACATTCTAACTGTCCCATTCACCGGCCCCAGGGCCCTTTCATCGCTCCCATGACCAAGCGGTCAATACTGCAGCACCAGCGATGTCAGTCGCCTTTGTTACAGCAAACAATCAGGAAGAGAGTGAGGTAGCCGAGCTGGATGATGCCAGAAATGACTGCAATCAGCCTCTCTCTACCTCTTTCTCCCATTTTCTCTTTCCTGGCGAAGAGCAGGTCAGAGGTCAGAGCCCCTGTGGGTTTTGTGACAGTCACCTAAATTCTATCGTTCCGTTTTTTCCCCCCACCTGCAGATGTGGCTGTGCTACAGCTATTCCGGTCTGCACTGCAGGATAAACTCCATTTGCTGTTTAGAGGAGCAGGGTTGGTGATACATACTGATGTCTGCAGCCAAGTCGTGCTGTCCATCATCCATCATCTGTCGGCATTTCTCTTCATTTTGAAACACACAGCTGTTTGCTTTAACCATAATGATACATATCCGTTGTTTACTTATGTATTATACATGGCCCACAACATTTTAGATATAACCCCAAAAAACGAGCACAACGCGACAGAATTGCTTCATGCTGCGTTTGCACGAGTGTGGACTGCATATTTGTGTGCTTGTGTATGTGGATCTTTCATGAGGATTTGAAATATTCCCCTCCCAAGGCAGATTCCTGCCATGCTTACAACATTATCATTTAGCATTCAGCTTAACCTGACTGTAATCTGACAGAAATATGGCCTCAAATTACCAGCACTATGAAAATGACAGAGCACAGCTGCTGTAACACTTACTGTGACAGGTTGAAGCGGTGACGATGGAGGATTTGAATTCACTTAGATCCAAGTTTGCCGCCTTTTTTAGTAGGTGGTGTTTTTTTAATGAAACCTTTTCAGAAACGATCTGATATTTTTGCTTCTGTGTGTCTAGTTTTATCTGACATACTGTCATTCGTTTTCTACAGGATGGTGGGTTGCACTCCTTTCCTGGTGATCTCGTACTTCTACCTGTGGTACGTTCCTCCTTTCAGTGGCGGCAGGTTCATCTGGTACCTTGGCTTCTACTGCCTCTACCAAACCCTCATCACCGTGAGTATGCACGCTCTGTCAGAACTGTGTGCGTTTAAGAAATTCAGATTTATGTGTGTGCGATGCTTCAGATAACTCCGAGGGTCTGCGCATGCAGTACAAGAGAGATGTCAAGTTGAAACGGGAGATAAAAGCTCTGACTGATGCAGCTCACAGTCTGCAGATGACAGATTATGTAACGTATAGACAAAACGCAGAAAACGTTGGGAATAACAAGGTTTCAAAGTGGAAATGATTACAGTCATCTCTGCAGGCTCTGACAGCCCCTCGTAGGATTTCTGCTTTGATTTGTGAGATGAGCAGCAGATTAAAACCCAGAGCGCTTAAACACCACACCTCAAATGGGGAAGTGTAGCTATTTAAGTTCCCTTTTGTTGTGATGGTCCAATCCATTCCTCCTCCTCCTCTTTCTGTTCTGATTCTGGGGCACCCCATATAGTATGTGCTGCAGAGCATGTAGCCCACTGCAGCCACACTGTGGTGAGCTGTAACGGCATGTCATTCTAACTACTTGATAAGTATACGGTCAGTCCTGCCAGGAACCTCTTGCCGGATAAATGCTGGTTGCCACTTTTAGCCGCCCTTCATTGTCTCTGCCTGTGTGTTTGTGTGAAGTTTTCTGGGAAAGCGCAGCTGTTATCATTCAGACGGTCACAGTCTGTAAACAGAGGTTAGAATTCAACGTTTCCTTTGTTTATGCAATCAACTAATAATAGCTTTCCATCTAATTAATCAGTTTTCATTCACCTCTGCGTAGGAAAGTTTGATTCCCAAAATGTGTTCGCATCCAGTAAAAGCCCCATAAATGACATACTGTACAGGAGCGATGACTGAAAAAAAGTCCTTACAGAGTCACATTTATTTTCGTTGTGGCTATGCATACTCATTTGGCCACAGTGCTGACTGAGCCCTTGTGTAAATTACAAAGTGAAGCAGGACTTGGTTTGCTCGCCTTTTCTCTGGGAGAGGTGGTGAGGAAGGAGAAAACAGATCTGAGGTTGGCCAGCATGGAAACTGCAGAAATTGCTGTTGATATTTATATACCGTGTATATTTTTCTTCAGCATTCTCTCTGGAATATATAGATAAAAGGCATTAAGGGTGTTCCCGGTTATGAGCCAGATTTTGTTTTTAACAGTTTGACTGGACTTTAGCACAGTAGGGCTTTGAGTTACATTCTTCTTTTGTATACATGGACTGTCAAAAAATGATCGACATAGCCACTGAGACATCACCCATTGTTTTAAAGCTTTGAATTTAGCATTTCGGCTGCAACAGTCTTGATTTTCTTTTGTTTGCTTGTTTTTGTTTTGGAGCCAGACTGTGGCATGCTAAACGATCAGCTAATGGCAACAAGCCTGGTTAGCCAAACACAAAAATACTAGCGTTTTACTCACCAGAATTGGGTTGTTTTCTTGGTCACACCATATTATTTGTTAGATAATTGCACCAAATAAAATAATTTAAGAAAATCGCTCCAAAAGAGAACAAGAGGATCTCAGCTAACAACCTCAGTTAGCTGAGGTGAAGGCTAGCATACAGTTAGCAGCTACACTGACTCACTTAAATCTCACCTAAATAATAAGAAGTAATAAGAAGTAATAAGAAGTAAAATATATTAGAGGAATAGGAAATAAGCTTTACACATAAATAATTTCTTGTACCAGACCACAATATTTATTTCTGCTGTAATGTTGGCCATTTTAACATAGGCAGCTTAAGGGACTTTTTGAGCCAGCTTAAGTGACCATTTGAGGAAGCTTTATGGCACTTAAGTGGTTTACTTCTTCAGCCCCTGTAAATTGTTCTTCGTTTAAATGCTAATATCAGCATGGTAATGTGCAAACATTTTTAAGGATGAAGGCAATCTTTTTAGATTTAGGTACTTGGAAAAGTTAAGAGAGAGATATTTATAGATATTTACCAAATTTCCCCTTGTGGGACAATTAAAGGATTATTCTATTCTATTATATTTATCTTGTAGGGACTATTAACATGCTTGCTTCATTTTATGGCTATCTATCTATTAGATTTTGACACAAACTATGAAAAAATGTCCACTTCATGTTGGTGCCTGAGGGTAGGAAACTACTGTTGTTATTATTCATCTTCTGGGGACCACGATCGGTGCACAAAATTCGATTGTAACTGATTCAGTAGCAGTGGAGACACATTTTGTTCTGGACCAAAGTATTACAACCTTCTATCTTCTAGAAATAAGCCGCTAGCAATGCTAAAAATAAAATAAAATACGTTCATTATCTTTTCCCTTCCTCAGGAGACTTGTGCAACTGTTTGCCTATCTGCTATGCAGGACTTGCATTTATTTCTGTCCACGTCTTTCTGCTCCTCTTTAGTGTTTCCATGTGCCTTATTCTGCTCTCACAATGTTCCTGAGCACGGACCAGAAGGAAAGAGACTCAGCCACTGCCTACCGTAAGTTTTAATATGCACAAAGTTCTTAATGCCTGCAGTGCTGAATTAATCTTTGCTCTAGCTTTTCATTTGCATAGCGTTTGAAGTGCTGCAACCAAGAGTTGGATCTTTGCTCATTTGATGGCAGGAATGACAATGGAGGTCCTGGGGACACTTGTGGGTGCTGCCATCCAGGGACAGATTGTGGCCAGCGCTCACACTCTGAAGCACTGCCCTACCAACAACATGTCGGCTGGTTACCTTGGCAACAGCAGCGGGGCAGAGATCGTGAAGAGCATGGTGCACTCCAAGGAGTACCTGTCATATGCTGTAAGTATCACCGTGCCAAGCCAGGAAGCCAGGTGTGCTAAAAGTAGGCCAAAGAGTTGGTTTGAAAATAACTTCTAGTTTACCTCGGGGCTGTGGTGTGTGTGTGTGTGCTCAAGGCAGTTATAGAGAATATTAGAGGCTAAAAAAAGCAGTGATGAATGAAAAGGAGGATTGTTCACGATTGGCTCCATACTTACTGTCTACAAGTTCTTTTACTTTTACGTTTTTACTCTTATGTTTACCTCGTGGGAGTGAAAGGAAACACCACTGTTTGATATCTGATCCTCGCACCCTGAGCCAGTTTCCCGCTCACCACCACAAAGGGGGTTCTTTCCCTGGCATCACACTCCACATCTTGCCGCATTGCACTGAAGGGGTCTCCACAGTCTGCCAGTCATTGGGCTTGTTTATGCCTCACCCAGAACATTTGAAGCCATCTTAGATACAATGTGCTCAATATATTAGTGTCTTATTTGCAGCTTAGGTTAAAGTTGTAAAAAAAGGGGAAAGGGACACATTCATGTCCGCATTTCAGTTTGCAGAACTGTGAATAAACTGAGCATCCATCATGAGACTTTTTTTTTGTGAAGATGAAACAAGCCAGAGTCCAATCTGTCCAGTGTTGGATTTTGGGTTGCACCGCAGCTATTTGGGCTTCAAATGGTTCTTTTTCAATGGATTTTGGGTGAACCCTATCAGGGCAGCCCAAACCCTCTGCAGCCACCCACTAAATTCCTCCGTGGTTGCTGGTGAGGGTGGCACACCGTCTGGGCAAACTCCGTCTGCCCTCAGAAACAGGGAGTGTTTGATGTGCATAAATAATAATGAACTGCTGGGCTGAGCCGCATGGAAAAATAGCAAACAAACAGAGGTTGTTTAAGGCAGAGCAGTTCCTGTTGGTTTACAGCTTTAAATGTCTGTATTTTGGGATACGGATCTACTTGAGGTTTCTTCCTATTCCTGCTAGTATTTGGAAAGCAAGATGTGCACGGATAGTTTGGCTCCCCACAGACGTCACGTCAATAAATCATGCACTGGTGAGTGATAGAATGACAAAGAATTGAAGAAAATAAAAAGCCGTGTAGGCTAAAAACTGGCACATACTGTGTCGTTTGTTTCCAAAAATTGATCTATAGCATGTTAAAAAGAAAGAGTTTAATTTTTTAGGGCACTATGAATTAAAGATTGCAGAAAGTCTCAAAATAGACTGTGTTGTGTCGCCTCCATGAAACGAGATAGCTAGATCGAGACATGACTGTACGTTTCTTTCTCTCTGCAGAAGCTGGTGTACACTATAGCTGCCGGCGTTATTGGAGGAGTATTCGTCATCTGCACTGTGGTGATGTTCCTGGGTGTCAAAGAGAGAGACGGTGAGGACTTAATTTTTGTGTGATTATGTGTTAATGAGTATTGAAATTAAGATAAGATAAGATAACCTTTATTAGTCCCACGCGTGGGAAATTTGTTGGGTTAACGCTGCCGACCTTTGCCAGCGCCATCTTACCCTTCCGACCATACATACATTACAACATCACATGTGGAAGACAGGTCAGAGAGGTATAACAATGGAAATTGACCAAAAAAAAGGTTAATCAGTTCTAATAGTTGACATTCACTTCATGGAAAAGGTTTCAAGAAAAGGTTACGTAAACATGTTCAAAGACTGTGTCAAAAATGGACAAAATCGCTCACAGTTTGGAAGGTCTTACAGGACACCAGGTTAACTTGTCATCAACTCTCCATCAGGAGAACGGTGATCAACAGTGGGTGCTTAGCAGGGCTATAAGGAAAAAGCCACTGCCCTACAAAAAGAACCCTCTTGCCATTGTGAAGCTTGCCAACGGTCACGTGGACAGGCTGCTTGAACAATGTTTTGCAGACAGGCATGACCAAGATAGAACAGTTTGGTTTTAAATGAGAAGCTTTATGTTAAGAGAAAAGAAAACACTGCATTCCAACCATAAGAGTCGACCCCATCTCTGAAAAATAGGGTTATAGTAATGTTCTTCACCGGAACGGCATCATAGAAAACGTCTGGACATCTGAACCAAAATCCAAGTGATTCATAAAGCAAAATAATAGCCTTAAGCAAGCAGGCATTTCTGCCAAGGAAGGTTATTGCTTTGAAACAGCTTGAGTAGAGTTTGGACCTTGAGCCGACAGAAATGTTGTGGAAAGACCTGAAGTCAGCAGTTTAAGTGAAGAAAATCACAAACATCTGAAAGTTTAGCAGGTTCTATACAGAGGAATGGACATGGATTGGATTACATTTAAATCAATGTGCAGGACTGGGCAACAGTCAGCAGAATAATTTAGTACCTATTTTTACTCTTGTAATATTTATATAAAAAATCAATTAAACTTGTCCTAAAACTGTTATTCAGAGAGGCCCCTAAGGAACTGTTTCAGGATTAAACCAGTTTCGCTGAGACCAAATTAGTCTTCTACCCAACATACTTCATAACTGGACTATTGTTGCATGATACCAGTATAATAAAATTTTAAAAAAAGAACATATACAGGCAAAATTTAATATAAACCTGTCTAGAAATTGGTAAGACAATACTTAGAGTTACTTGAATATGTAATAACATAGATACTGGGCTACGTCTCATAGATAGATGTGATCACATTAGCTCTCATTCTCTGCTCTTTACTATAAATGACACCTCTACCTGAGACAAGCACAGTCCACTGCAATGCAGGGGCAGTTCCAGTAGTTCCAGTGAGCAAATCTATCAGCTTTCCCTTGCTGGGTGTTATTTGATATACTGCTTATTCTAATTCCTTGTGTAACTGTTTCAGATCCATACGCCCCGAAGACCGAGAAGCAGGTCTCTTTCCAGCAGGCCTTCGTCATGGTTATGAGGCACGGGCCATACCTCACTCTGACCGCTGCATTCCTCTTCATCACCGTTGCCATTCAGGTAAATTTATTGGCAGAGCACTTCTCAGTCATGACACTCGGCCTTACAGTAAATGGAGACCTTACAGCGTGGGAGAACTGCTGGCGCTCGATGATGATTTGATCAGAGTAGAAGAGCACTTACTGAAAGCTCATAGTTTTTAAGCATGTTGTGAGTCTCAGGGCTATTGGGAGTGATACCAGCAGTGTGTTCTTGCTTTTTGTTTATCACATGTGCGCAGATGCTCACTTTTCAACCTCACTTTAACGCTGTTTAAATGATTGCAAACTTGTTGAATTTTGCATCAGATCTGGTTCTCTGTATTTCATATATCCTCTCATCTCAGAGGAGTTATCAGCTGTCTTCTGCGAAAGCCCCAGAGCGGGAATAAATCCCTGCAAAAACACTGTCAGCAGCTTCTCCAGTCACTTTATCTGGCGCTCAGCATAGCAAGCGTGCACAGCTACAGTGCTGAATAGACAAGACTGAATATCTGAATGTTTCATCTCTGGTTTTTGCAGCTGATCCAGAGCAACTTTGTCCTCTTCTGCACTTATGCAGCCGACCTGAGGGATCATTTCCAGAATATTGTACTGACCATCTTGGTGAGTACAGCTTTTAGCACTGAAGATCTGCAACATTAACGTAACCAAATGTAACACCTTGTGCATTTTAACTACAATGTAATGTGGGGATCTCGACTTCATTTCACATCATGTGCCACATAATCAATGTGAAGAAGTTTAACTTCAAATTTAATCCCTGAGATATCTTATTATAGAAAAAAGAGAGC
Organism: Pelmatolapia mariae; assembly: GCF_036321145.2. Classification (NCBI taxonomy): domain Eukaryota; kingdom Metazoa; phylum Chordata; class Actinopteri; order Cichliformes; family Cichlidae; genus Pelmatolapia; species Pelmatolapia mariae. Next base: position 3,929,695 of record NC_086240.1, on the reverse strand, counting down.
AAAGAACAGTACGTTCTTGTACATGATGAAGAAATGCTGCTGTAGTAAATGAAAGAAATCTGTCAGCACAACAGGCATAATTTGTAAAAAATAAACATGTAAAATTACAATTTAATTCAATTTAATTCAGTTTTATTTACGTAGCTCAAAATCACAACAGCAGCTGCCTCAAGGAGTTTTTAATTGTAGGTAAAGAACCGACAATCATACAGAGAAAACAACAAACAATCAAACAATACCCATATGGGCAAGCACTTGGCGACAGTGGGAAGAAAAAACTCCCTTTTAACAGGAAGAAACCTCAGCAGAACCCTAATTGAATTTTATATCTATTACCTACTTTGGTGTAGTATGAATGACCATCAGGAGGAAAAGCTGTAAAATGTGTGAAAACACTGTTGAAAATCCAAAATCTGTGCAAATCTGTGTCATTTACATTTCCAAAGCCGGATTGAAGTGTTCGCGTTACTTGGTGTAAAGGATTATTATTTTGTCCAGTATTAGCACTGTTTGTCATGTTATTTTAAATGTTGACCATCTTTCCTAATACTATTGTTTCTTTTGTAAGTTCTAAATGAACTTACAGACTAAGTCACGTTAACCTTTTGCACACGTCTGCTCAGGTATCCGCAGTAATAAGCATTCCACTGTGGCAGTGGTTTCTGCAGAGATTTGGGAAGAAGACGGCAGCTTTTTGTGGCATCACTGTGAGTAAATTGGTTTTATTTTTGTAACATTCAGCTTTGACCATCAGACTTTTTGTTTGTGCCTTCTTGTGGATGAGCTTTTAAAGTGTTTGTCTTAACCAAAGAAACAGTTTTAAGAAAGTTTGTTTTTTATGGATGTGTGTTTGTCTCTCCAGTGGATCCTGCCCTTCACACTGATGTTGGTGTTCATCCCTAACGTCATAGTGGCTTACGTTGTGGCCGTCTCCTCTGGACTCACTGTGGCTGCATCGCTCCTCCTGCCATGGTGAGACTCAACAGTTCAGAGGAAACACGCTCGTCAACATAAATTAGGTGTAAATATTTGTGCTAAATCAACAGACACCAGCGCACAGTTTATCCCTGTGGTCCCCCCCCCCAGACTCAGTGTTGCCTGCTGGTTCTTAGTTCTTAGGTTTTAAAAGCCCTGTAGTGAATGGTCCCGTGAGCGTCCCTGCCATCTGCTAACTAATATAAGTTTGGTTGCCCCCCGCCCCGCCCTCTGTTATAAAGGATTAAATAAAACTGAAATCCCCTAAGCCGCTGATATTGTTTACCTAAATTCAACCCTGCTATATGTACGCTCTGCTGTTCATTTTAATCCCCTTTGATTTGATGCAAAATGTCATTAGTCAAGCCATTCTGTCAGAGGGCCCTGAGCGCTCACCAAGGTCATGCCACGGTCATGAAATGATGTCATTTTTAAGAATTACAGGACCCGTCTACTATAAATCTTCCATACCATCACAGAGCCCCGGCAACGCCAGAGGTATCGCTACATCTGTTTTCCAGTCGTTTCTAAGGCCCTCGCCGCTCCTCACTCATCTCTTTTCCCCTCCCTTTAAAAACCTAAATTACAGCCTCCTGAGGGGGGCCTGTTTATTTTGGAAGGGGCTGATTGTTTATCCTGTCCCGCCCGCTGCTCATCATCTAATCGTGTTATTAGCTCTGTAATTTTGGCCCACCGGTATATCAGAGCTCTGACCTCACATCGCTACGCGCTGGCATCCTGACTGCATGTGTGAGATAACCTAAGTAAGAGCATGAGGGAGGTCTCGGCGCGCATCAACTTAAAGTTTTACCATGGCTCACTGTGATGTTGAACTTTTATGACAAACGACACATGCTCATTCAGCTCTGCACGCCTGTTTTTGTGCGTCAATCCAGGTCGATGCTGCCAGATGTGGTGGATGACTTCAGGTTGGCCAACCCCTACTGTAAAGGCCACGAAGCCATCTTTTACTCCTTCTATGTCTTCTTCACCAAATTCGCCTCTGGGATCTCCCTGGGAGTGTCCACCCTCTGCCTGGAGTAAGTCTGCATTACTGTTACACATGCATGATTAACTCAAGCGCTGCGCGATGTTCTACGTCTGCACTTAGCATGTCATGATACCTCACCGAAATGCATTAACCCCTGGTGCAATGCATAATTCAACACACGAAAGGTGTCGAGTTTACTCATTTGCAGGGCTGCACAATCTGGCCTGATACCCATTTCCTCTCACGCATTTTAACAGAGCCTCTCCGTCATTGCTTGTAGGTTTGCAGGGTACGACACAGGCGCCTGCAAGCAGCCTCCCCCTGTGGTGTACACCCTGAAGCTGCTGATCGGCGCCGCCCCAGTGGCCTTCATCGTCACAGGCTTAATGATCCTGCTCCTATATCCCATTACTGAAGATGTACGGCTTAGGAATAAAGTCTGCCTGGAGGAGCTAAGGTGAGAAAGAAACCTGTAACCTTTGACCTCTATACTGACGTTTTAAGTGTATAGGAGAAAATTGACTGGACTCAAACGCTGTATTTGAAACCAGTGTCTCTGTGTCTCTCACATAGGAAACAAAGCATCGGCTCCAGAACAGTGGAAGATCCGAGTAACGTGTGACCTAAACGTCGAATGGAGTGAAGACGCAAAGCCACGGATTCCAGTAATGCGTCTGGGAAGTTGCTCATTAGTGTACATTACACTGCTAAATAGATTTAATGTAAACATTTTTGTTTCATTTTCACATGTACTGTACAGTCATACTGGATATATATATATATATATATATATGAGATTACTTAATTTATATAAATGAATGTATAGAGTTATTTGCTGTGTTTAGCTCTACAACACTGTTATTTATTTATAATATATGATTCCAAAAGGTTTGATGATATGAGATGAATAAATGTTGTAGAGAGTGCTTTTTGTAATGGTTGTTTTTGGGGATCTTTACCAAGGAGGTGGTGCGGTGGAAAATAACACACGAAGAAGCACTACATATGCAAATTTTCAGAAAGCTCCCCAAACATTCCTTTCTTTGGACATTCAAAACAAACCACAGCGGTCCTAACAGCAGGGTATGACCATGAGAGAAAAGTTACTGTTGACTGTTGCCCCCTCTAGTGGTCACATGGGTTTTCCTGAACGTGTTAAAATTCCAGGGGGATGGAATATGAGGTTAGACAGAACATTTGAGATGGTAAAGTGCTAAACTTGACATTTTAAGTGTAAAACCTGAATTTCATACATTAGCCTCCATTTGTTCATATAAGACGTCAGAACAATCAGAAACATGTCCCAAACACATCTAAAACATACTCACCACTGTTGCTGGACTGCTAATCAGCACGTCCTGCTTCAGCAAAAACATGAACTGCACAGGTTTTGTTTTTTTAAAAGAAGAAAATGTAAACAATGCATGGAGTGCAATGGGCATCTCTTGTCAAACGGCCGTCATTTCAACACACACAAGAGTAATTTTGTCATACAGCTGCGGTCCATTTCATCACTCTGGATGTGACAGTCGAATACATCATGGTAACAGAGGGACATTGTTTTGTGAGTCCATATATTGAACTGTGCGTTAGGAGTGGCTACACGGAGGCCTCTGTGGTTGTGTTGGGGCTTTGGCTGGGAGCTGGACTGGATGGGCAAGAGTTCTCTGGACTCCCGGGAGTCCGCAGGGTTGATTTCCGCTTCCCGTTCCGCACCGTGAGCTCCTCCTTGGGCTTAAATGTCAGAGGCACAAAGCCATCTGCATCTGCCACAAGTACAACCCACAACGGTCCTGAAGAAAAACAAAAACAAAACGACAATTAGGACTTTTTGACTTAGCATGGTTTTCTAAATGTCAGTGTAGTTTGGAAACTGTAGTTTGTGCGACCTACATTTTGGTGGTCTCAGTTTAGGAAAGCCAGTCTTTGCTACAGCAGCAACAAAACACTATGCACATTAAATGGTAGTAAGCTGCTTTTGTTTAAGACCTTATAATCTGACCTAGGCTTTTAATCACTTCCAATTATAGCTCACGCACGCTATCGGAAGAACAATGCCACCACAAGTTGCCTGAAATTACAACTGACTGCAATAAATAAGGTTTCTTATAAAGTACAGAGCAATCTGAGGGGGATGCCTTCATGGTGAATAAAGCCAGCAAGAGCAAACAGATCTTAACATTTAGTCAATGACTTGCAGTTGACCCCACTTGAGGACCAGAAGAAATTTCCTCAGAGTGATTTTAGTTAAATAACCCTTTACACCCTGTGTCACAACACGGTTAATCGCACATGAAAAACAACAGATGAGGCTTTTGCACAAAGGCAGCTTAGGTACTGCTTTACATTAAGGAAAATGCCACTTAAAACACACAAACGACAGAAAACAAGTAGCAGAGGACATGTGCTATTTGCTATACTTTGTTACTGTTGACCTACTGATGCCAAATCCAATTTTGTGAACATACCATACATCATCTCCACAATGGTAAGGTTGAAGAGGTCTTGGAGTGCACGCAGACACAGCTTCCCGTCACACAGCAGCACCGGCCTCCGCTCGTCAATGAAAACATTTTCTGACAACTGCTTCTGCGTGAGCACAAAGAAAGGCAACGTGATGCAAAGAGACATGCTGGCGGCTATTATGATGTGTTAAAAAATGCAATATTCTTATTTAACAGACGTTAATTAAACACCGTACTTTAAATGTGTGTGCTCACGTCACATTGAATTGATTTTAAGTTCTTTAGCTGTCTTGTCTTAGCGTCTGTAGCAAGATTATTATTCCCGCACTGAACAATACAAACAGTGTAGATGATATATGATATATTTATAATAGGCAATCAAACATAACACGTAAAACTGTACCTGGCATGTGACATTGACATACGGGGGTTCGCTGGCATTAGGGTAGACACTTGGGCCCTTTTTGCCATTCTGAGTGTAATCTCGGATTTCTGTGAGGCACTGCTGCACTTCTGCAAAGCGTGTAAAAAGTCTTTCCATGTTGTGAACGAGCTGCTCCAGCGCGCGCTCCTTGGCCTTGCCAGGAGTCTTTTCGGGCATAGGCAGCGTCGGCTCTGTGTGCATCTTGTCAGACGGTTCGAAGCGAGGAGAACTGGCTCGGCTGGAATCTCTGCTGACCTGTCCGGCCACCGCCAGGCTGGCCATGCGGCTGACGTGGTCCATGTCAAAGTTTTCCACTGTAACTGAAGAGGCACTGGACGGGGCTCTGTCTGATAAATCCACAGAGCTGGTGATGGGGCTGTGCTCGCTGCTCCTCACCTCCTCGACCAATCTTCGCCTGTTCCCCGGTGAGCAAACTACCCCCCTTCCAGGCAGTATCAAGTCTTTTATCCCTGGGCGCTCTCTGTCATCCTTTGACAGGTGCTCTGAGTGCCTCCTAATCCCTGTGCAGAAATTAGAGGTGGACTCATGGCTCTTAGCAGAGGGGGATGGTATGATAGGAGACATAGGCGACTCTCCATCGTAGATCAACTCTTTGGCTATGAGATGAAGAATATATTTGTCAGTGTTAGCAGATGGGAGGAAGGCGGGGTCGTTGGACTTCTGTCGACCCACCATCAACAGTAAAATCTTATCGCTGAGGAAACAGACTCCTTTGGGTCTCTCGTTCTGCTGCAGAGAGATCTGCTGTATGTTTGGCATCGTGGAGGCTGTGATGCAGTACACAAGAACCATGTTGCATGTGTTTGATGCAACAGCAACTGTGGAACCACGGGGATCAAAAGCCACAATGTCTGGGACCAAAATCCCTGGAATGCTGACTTTACGAGTGGTGGTGACCTTTCGCTCATAGGTAACCAGAATGAGGTGCGAGGAGTCCTGCCCGGAGCCTGTCACAGTGTCCCTGCGACGCAAGTGGATAAGGGGGCTGGGGTCAGAGCGACGGTGTCTCGCCAGAAGATGGGTAAGATCAAGAGGACCTGAGCTAGGGATGTAGGACCTTTCCGATTCGAAGGATCTTCTCCTCGATTCCAGAAGGCTGTCATCATCTGACATGTGAGAGCCATGGCCGTGCATGGCCTCTGTCTCTGTTGGCAAGTCAAATGCTATGCCAGCATTTAACCCACATAATTTATCCAGCGGCAGCTCCGTAGCCACAGCTACTTGAGCTTCCCCGGTGGCCTCAATGGCACAGATATAGCCTCCCACGTCAAAGATGGGACAGAAGGAACAAGCCACCAGACTCTTATGGATGTCATTCCAGATGTAGGAGTGAAGGGCACTGCCTATAGCCACCACCAGGCGTGTGCCATCCTTAGTCCAGCATGCACAGTGGATGAGTCCACTACCTTTGATATCTGCTTTGATTCTCCTGTTGTCCACCCTGACAGAAAACAGCACGGAGGTGTCTCTCTTAGTCAGCACAGCAAGAATGTCCAGTTTAGGGTGCCAAACGCAGCCTTGTGAAAGCAAGGGGAAAGGCTCGCTCATCTCACAGGTCTGCGTGCACAGCAGCTTGTTCTGTTCAAGAGCACTGAGCTGCAGTTGCCACACGGTAACATGCTTCTTGTGCTGCACAGCCAGCAAGGCGGGAGAATCAGAGCAGCACAGGGGGCCCCAGAAGAGTCCGAAGACATGCTCAAATTGTCCGATGACGTTTGTGTCACCAAACTTCACGTCGCCGTTGATAAAGTAGAGAGATGTTAGGCAGACTTGCTTGCCATCTGTCCAAGCAATCCCATGCACAGGGTGGATGGCTTGGTGCAGTGTGTTGAGACCTGACCTGAGCAGCTTTGCCTTACCAAGATCCATCCTGGCAGGTATGAAGAAGCTTATCCAAAGAGAAAAAGAAAAAGAAAACAAAAGAGTCACAGCGTTAACATTGATAATAGAGTCCTGTATGTCTTCTAAATGGGTCTTGACGACGAGTGGCTATTGCTACCTATGCAGATTAAGAATAGCAAAAGCCTCTCTTGTGTCTCCTTCCAAGTACATGCTTTAATCCCTCTGTGCCTGAGGCAGTGGTGACGAACACCTATAGCTGCTTACGCCTGATGACCTTAACAACACACAGGCCTTTTAGGACCTAAGGGTATTAACATTAGTATGTGTTGAATAAGAGTGTCTCATTAAAGTATTTGTCTTTTTAGACTCGTAGAAACGGACATGATTACAAAAAGTACATTAAGTCTTCAAATACACTTCATCAGAGAAAGAAAACTGTAACAGACTTAAAATGTAAACACCATTTTAACACTGGAGCACATTAAACACAATCAGATTTTTCAGAAAACAAATTTACTGTGTGGATTGATTACTGCACATCCGCTTAAAACGCGTAGACACAAACCACAAGAAGGAGAAATGCTCATTAATTCAATTCATAAACATTGGAAATCACTAGCAAGATTAACTTGCTGCTTCCCTTTAAAAAATATATCGCGCAAACAGATAATTAATGCTAGATTCGACACAAAATGAGTTTTAAAGCTCAGCATACCTTAAAAACCTAACAACATGTTCCAAGGAGCTCGTATAAAGGAGTGAACATTAACTCTCATGTCAGCAAACTCACGTTTTGCCGGTTAAAAATCGTCTCCGACGTCTTAGTAAATGACACGGAAGCAAAACTACTCGACGGTTTCGGTGCATTGTGGGACATGTAGTTCAATTTTTACAAGCGCTTTAGTTTTATATAGTCCGAATTACTAAAAAAAATTGGTTTACTTAGAGGGACTTGATAAACTTAATAAAGACTATGACAAACCGGAAAATGAAACTCAACTGACATTAGACACTCGAGCTTTATCTCACCTCCAGGGGTCTGCAGGGCTGAAGACGACGTACGTAGTGGGGTTGTAGATCTCTACGCTGTCTCCCTGCGAAGTGGAAAATATCTTGGCTGTCTCACGGTTGGCTGTAGCTACGGCGGGTGGGTGAATGCCTGGTTTCTATCGCTAAAGCCCGACTTGTAGCTGCAAAAGGGTAGAACTGGCTCTAAGAAAAAAAGCTTTGTCGGCTGTATGCTTTATAGCTAATCTTTGAAGTAGCACAACCATGGGCGTGGAGGTCGAGACGATATCTCCCGGTGATGGTAAGCGGATTTATTCGCCTATGTGTGCTTTGATGAGGGTTGGTGGTGCTGGTGTTGTCGGGGCACGGTAGTTCCCCGGAATGCCATTCAGATTTTGTTAAACATTGACAAATTTTTTTGTCAAGATTAATATTAAGGTGTGTGCGACGCGAGTGAATATATCCAGTAGATAGTTAGCAATTAACGGTAGTATGCTGCGGCTTTACCCTGTTTTGAATATAGTTTAGTTTTTTCTTTTACAGTTAAAAATCACTGACGCCTGCACGGCATCTTTCTAGAACTCTCCATCCTGTGAAGTCAAACTCCGTCCAGTGTTTTAAAATTGAGCATTAGCTTTCAAAATAACCGACACATAGGCACGTAGGGAAACATTAGAAGAGTTACTCATGTGTAAGCAGTCAGTCAGCTCAAGAGTGGAAGACACCAAATCTAGGGCTGGGTAAGGCAGACCTACAGTGTCCTTATAGGCACTGCTAAATTAAAGTGCATCTGATAGCTAATTACTCTACTATTTCTATTACTATGTAGGAAAAAAATGCCTGCAGGCTAAAGTTACAGCATGAAGATGACGGATGCATATCTCACTTTAGTATGTCCGAAAGTGTAAAAGTGTAAAGAGGGTGCAACAGTACTGACATCAGCACCCCACCAGACTGAACCTTGCATTTGCTAATGAGACTGCCAGTCTAATTACAAGATTAACCTGCCAGCCTCAGAGAGTATACAAACACACACTAACACTTGCTTTTTCTCTCTTTCATTAACAGGAAGAACATTTCCAAAGAAAGGCCAAACATGTGTTGTTCATTACATAGGTAACTTCCTTTCTCTTTCTTCTCCCCCCCCCCCCCCCCCCCCCCCCCCCCACCTGTTTTCATTCTATGCATTTTTTTCTGTCTTGGAGTCCATAGGGGGAAATATGTGCACAACACACCAAGCTTTCAAAATATGCAAAATGCTCGTAACATTCTGTAACTGAGTGTTGGTTACACTTGCAAGTTGCCGACAGAACCAGAAAATACATTTTTTTTTTGTTTGTTTTAGGGCAGGGGTGTCCAAACTTTTTTCGCTGAGGGCCACATACATAAAAATATAGGAGGGGCTGGGCCACTTACTAGAAATTAGGTATATAACCTTAACTTTAAAAATCACTTAAAAGTGGTCAAATGTGTTATATTGTTGAATATAATTAAAGACAAAACTGCCTTCATCACAGTTTTCCATAAATGGATCTTTATTGATTTATTCAGAAAAAGCTTTGGTAGCTCATTCTCAGAACAGCAGCCTCAGATTTCTTCTTAGACAGAAGATTTACAGTACAGAGAAAAAACAATAAAGGGGAAAATGGGACGGGTACATTTCAAGTTTTTTATTTAAGTTATTAGGCTTAGCAAAACATCTATTAACGTTAGTTTGAAACGATTATCACCATTAACAGACTGAACTGGACTTAATAACAGGAGTCCATATAATTTTAGTAAATTATTCTGCTGAGTATCAGCTGCGCTGGGTATGTAAATCGGGCCATCCAGCTGCGGTGCTGATCGTAGCCACTCGTGGCAAAAATCCGGACAAATGTCACTTGACCAAGGAGCAGATCTGCATCAGATGAGATCAGCTGACTTGCGTGTGCGTGCGCTGTGCACAGCGGTGTGTACTCTGTGTGTTAACAAGAAAAACGCATATAAGAAAGCGGTGCGCAAAAGCAGGGTAGTGACAGAATCGATGCGCATTATTGATATTTGAAGCACGTGTACCTGCACATTAACACACGGGTACTGTGGAATACATTTTTACTCACCTAAAGTGCTCGTGCTCTCGTCCACTCCCCGCAAAGAAATTAGCAGCTGTGCGGTGTCTGTGGCATCAGCGCTCTCATCGCATGCGATGGAGTAAAAATCAAAAGCACAGCTTTATCAAACAGCTGCAGTTTAATGTTGGCTGACGAGTCTTCAATGCATCGCACAACTGGATTTCTGGACATGCTGACGTTGTTGAAGTCCTGCACTTTTTCCGGGCACGTTATTTCGGTGATTTTAACGAGGCCGTGTTTTATGAGGTCTCCATCTGAAAAAGGCTCGCCATGTCTTGCGATGAGTTGGGCGACCTCATAGCTGCTATTGGAGCCTTTTCCTGGACAATTTGAGCACGAAAAAAAATACTGTTGCTGACCTCGCAGGAGAGCTAGCATTTGCTTTACTTTCTGCTCTCGCTCAGCACCAGTGTAGGATGCATAGGCCTGATGTTTGGTTTCATAATTACTCTTTCATAACTGCCACAGTTTCAGTGTAAATCAAACAGACACACTTCCCCTTGAATTCTTTGAAGAAATATTCACTCTCCCAGCTTGTCTGAAATTTTCTGCATTCACTTTCTACCTTTCGCTTCTTTGGTTCTGCCATGTTTAGTAACTTGCGGGTACACTTCTTCTGTGATTGTCCTTTTTGGTGGAGCAACTGCCTTGATCAACAGCAGCTCCCCCTGGTGTTAAAACTAAGAATTGCAATACACTCAAGCAAAAGTTGAAGTGCGGGCCATATTCTATTCAATTTATAAAATTACTTGCGGGCCAATTAAAACTGGCCCGCAAGTACCAATTGCGGCCCGCGGGCCGGACTTTGGACATGCCTGTTTTAGGGTGTGCTGACATGCACATATTCATTCAAATGGGCATGCCCTGTTTTTCCTGTTTGTGTCTTGTCAGATTGCCAAGTTTTTAGGTGGGACAGTAAGACGCTGAGACTTTTGGGAAATGAATTTGGGTTGCTCTATGGCCTCGGGTTAGCAGACCACACAACTAGGTCAGACAGAAAGTAAATAAACCTCGCTGGCATCTCGTCTGTTGACTGTCTGAGTATCACATGGTTATTATGTGGTTATAAATGCAATTGTACACACTCTGGTTATGGTCTGTGTAGTAAAGAGGGTTGGTTTCGAGTTTGTAAGTATTTATTTATTTTTATTGAACGTACACGTCCATGTAGTTCCATCCTGTAGCTTTGGGACTTCATTTTCATCATTTGAAATGGGTTAATGTGATTTTCCTAATCTATTGTAGTACTGACTGTATATCTTGATTGACCTATGCATAGTGTTTAACCTTATGTGAAAATTGCAGCTTTGTTTGACTAGTGTGTGTGTGTGTGTTATTAGAGACAAAACGATCCACAACAACTATGCCCTATACTGTACCTTATACTAGGATGTTGTGCTGTAAACTCTTCTGGGGAAAGTTGGATTTGCCTTTAAGCCTAATTTCAGGTATCACATTTTTTTGGCTGCTGCCTTATTTCCATTGAGTCGCCTAGTAGATGGATCTGCATGTTTGATGTGACACAGACCTTACACTGGATACCCTTGCTTAAGCAACCCTTCCATATATCTGCTTCAGTCTGGCCCTGCAAGTAGACTAGCTGGTGATCCCTCGAGGCTGGGTTTGTGTCTGGAACTGGGGATCCTTCATATGTCAGGCAAATGTAATCTTGATTTATACGTCTCAAATTGTGAAGCTAGGCTCTTGAGATGTGCCACATAGCATGCTAGAGTAAGGGTTTGATTGACAGTTGGTGTCTCTGCTCCCCTCTACTGTTGAATAAACAGTTATGAACATGGGTGGATGGATATATTGTTACAATATTGAAACCCAAAAATTAATTAAAAATTAATTCATTTGCCTGGTCCTGTTGCACTGCTCTATGCGTGAAACTCGTAATCGGACACACTGGAGGCTGAGCGGCCAGTCTCATGTCCATGCCAAGAATGGTAGAATTTGCCCAGTTCTGGTCCCTTGTTTCATTCGATTCGTGCATCAGAATTTTGGAATTTAAAGGTGTCTAAACTTTGGGTTCTGGTGAGGTTGTTGACGTTTAGGTAATGCATCAAAACCCAGGATTATATAAAGAGCTTCCCAATACTAGGACAAATAAAGTATTTCTAATCTTAAAGTAAGAATAATTTAGATCTGCAAATAATGCAGACCTTCTCTCGCTGTGAGCAAGAATTAAACATAGGGGATGAAAATGAGCACAATAGGTCCCCTTTAAGTTTTAAACTCCATCAAGACCGCACCACCTCTGCTGGATTGCACATATAAAAAAGCTTTTCCTTTTTCTGCTTTATTTCCTTTCTCTGTGTTGTTACCTGTTGCATTTTTTTATTTATAAGAGGGACAAACGTTGCTACAGAATCCTGTCTGCAAAATCTACAAATGGTAAATCGACTGGGAATTACATGGTGCCTCTCTACTCAATTTGAGCACTCAAAGCACTTTCTATTACAAATCTCATCCTAATCACATATACATCCATTGCTTTTATCCATACCTAACCACTTTACTACACATTCACGCTTCCATGAATGCATCAGGGAGTTCTGTATTTTGCCCAAGGATACTTTGACACATGGACTGTAGGAGCTGGTGATTGACAGCCAGCTCTACCACCTGAGCCATAGCCACCCCCAACAATTAGCATGGGTACTCTTCTTTTTGTTACATTCGTCACCTATTTCATTGAGGTACTCCCCATCTTTTGTTTGTCTTTTTGTTTCGATTTACACTAACTTACTCATAAGATGCTTATGCTTATTGGAATAGAACTCAAAAATACAGAGTTAAGCCAAACTGAGGCTTCAATAAAGGAACGCCAAAAGAGCTATAAAATACAGTTTTGTATTAATGCAGGAAGTGCATTTGCAAAATATGTTTATGGGTAGAGCTGAACTTGGTGCTGAACACATGAAATTGGCTAAGAATGTGGTTTATGTAGATAATCTGGGAGTATTTGTATTGTAATCTGCAGAACTGATATAACGTGTTCCTCACATCAAGGTTTTTATGGACTCATAAACAAGTCTCCGATCCTACAGTGAGGGAGGAGGGTTTTTTTTAATTCCTTGCTGAACTGTTATTATGTTAACCCCGTTAAATTTGATACATCGGTTCAACTAGTTTCAGGTAGTTATCAAGGGATTTGTAAGAAACTGAGGCAGGGAAGTTTTAAGATTATACTAAGTGTTTTAATTAAAATCTACACGACAAGATTAGCTGACACTCTGAAAAAAAGATAATGTTGGTAATACAGGTTGGTGTGGATTTGTAACATAAGTCAGCTGGCTCTCGGTGCAGAAACACAGACTGTACCCTCAACTCCACTCCACCCTCCCCTGGTGTTTTCCAGATAGCAAAGGCAAACAGTAAGAGTAAGGAGAGAGAGTGATTTCCCAATACATATTGGGATATGAAACCACTCTGCTGGAGAGGCTTTCTCACGCATTCTCTTAATGCTGTGCAATTTTTGACTCTCACTTTCACCTCTGGGATTTTGAATATGCAGATGCACACATGCCAGAAGCACACAGACGCTCAGATATGCGAGCGACCTTCCTCTCACTCTGGTGAAAGTTGTAGCCACTCAAATTAGCAGAGTGGTCATTCCAATAAGGACGGTGATGGCTCAGGCCTCCAATAATTTATCCTGTCTTGCATTCTTGTTTCTCTCATGGCTGACTGCAAGTCTGCTCACAGAGTGGCAGCTCTGTCAGCTGCAGTCCTGCAGTCTGAAGCCCATTTTGCTGCAAGAGGAAAATGAAAGCAGATCTGATGTCAGTCAATATGAGACAACAAAAGTAGCTCATGAGGTTTTAAGGTTGATGAAGTATGGCACTAGGCTACGAAGATGAATGGCATTGTAGCCTCTTTTGACATGAAGCATGTGCTGCGGAAGCTCGTGCTGCATATGATGTCATTCCTAAATGTGGACATCATACCTTACCATGTTTGTCCTCGTGACTTTAGCATAAAACATACAGAAACTGAGACCTCGTGGTTCTACGTGTTTGACCCAGAAATAGATCAAGCTGTGTGTCAGGAGATGCCAAAGTCTTCCTCCATGGGAGAGTGGTTGTTCATATAGTTGAGCAAACAATGGGAGGCTGATGTCCAGCTCCAAGATTAGTAGAAAAGCTTCTGCTGAAAATCATTGACTATTGGGTTGTCTGAGTGCTTCACAGGCTTTTTGCAACTTGTTTTATGAACATGGATTGAATATCTATGCAGTACCTACTTGGCAGGCAAGACTGGAGGATAGGAGTGTGAAAAGTGATATTAGAGCACATTATTATTTATCAAGTGAACTACTAGGCTCCACTAAAGATCTAGGACACTCCATATCTAGTTAGAAAAAAAGCTCTTTTTGCACTTAATGATAGCATTAGAGTAACTTTTAAGTCATGGCTGAGGATTACTTTCAGGCTCCAGTGTCAACTTTACTCATATGCCCTATCCCAGTTGCTTGGCTATAGAACGAAGACTGATGAAGACTCTTGTTATTAAGATGTCTGTGCCCGCAGGTGTGAAACACAGCAGACATGTAAGTCACATACTCAGATAGCTTTACACACATCTCATTTCATCCACATTTGAGCCAAGGGGCTTGCTGTGTTGGCAGCCATCCTAGACAGGGGCAAGACAGGATACAGTAAACAAAGTAAAAATAGCCCCACCCCTGTGCGGAATGGCTTTTTACAGCGATAGCTAGCCACTACCAAGTGTAAGCTTCTCACAAGGAGAGCCTAGGAGCCAACCTCAGGAAGGAACAGGCTTGGCTTTATTTTTGCAAAGACCTCGCCCATGCTCGGCTGTATAAAGAGTGATAATAGAGCAGTGATACGAGTGTGGTTTAGTTAGCAGTTTGGGATTTTAATCAGAAGAAAATAAAGCAATTAAATAAATAAAGCATCGAGAACGACTCAATGCAGGAGTTTGAAATTTATAACATCGGTGCATCTAATATAAATTTCAGGGCTGGTTGAACCTCGACCTCAGGGCCAAGGTCAGAGGTTAAGTTTTCTTAAAATCTTGTAACTGGGATAACTCCAGAATGAAGCTGTGGCGGGGCGTGGTTCGTGGCACGGCTGTGGGGGAGGCTGACACACCTGAGCTCGATCAGCTCATCACGCCTCCGCTATATTAAACGTGCCGGGACCTGAGGTTGGGGTTTGTTGTTGTTGTGTGTGGCTGTCAGCTAAAAAGCTGCGGCCGTGTCTAAGAAGCGACATCCGGAATAAAGAAGTGTGTAAAGAGTGAAATATGTGGTCCGGTCCATCATTCCTGTCACAGAGGAATTGCAGGATTTTGATACCATGGTTGCATCTACTATAAATATCAGACGACTTCAAATCTCAGTGACCTCTAGGTCAGAGGTCAAGTTTTCTGAAAATCTTGTGAATGCGATGAGTTGAGAAAAAGGTGACGTACGATTTTGAGATTGATACCGTACTATATATACACTACCAAACAAATTGATACCCACTAGGAAGCTGAGGAGTAGCACTGGCAGCCACCAGTATTTTTTATTTTGATTGTTTTTCCATCTTTGAGTTTGGAGTGAACTGAAACCAGTTACAACAGATGCAGGGCAATGAATTGGGGTTCATCCTGAACGCTATATCACATGGCTGAGATAGACAGGTAATCTCAGATTAATCTAACAAACAGGTTTTTCATATGTGGGGGGAAACCGAAGCACACAGAGGAAACCCACATAGGCTTAGTGAGGACATGCAAACTGCACAGAGAGAGCCCCAACCTGCTTACTGGGGGCAGTGCCAACCACTGCTCCACTGTGCCGCCTCACAGCAGGACAACACCTGTTAAACGACTGGCTGTAAGCGTGTCTATTACAGCAGTGCAGGAGTATGTATTGAATTAATTGAAGTTAAACTTCTTGTTCAGCAGTTTAGCTGAAATGCATTTTCTGTGTCAGTGTTTTTCTTCAGTGTGCAGCCAACTGCTGCTAGAAACTCAAACGACTTTTCTGCAAAAAGGTTTTGTGTTTCTGCTACTCAAATGCCCTGCAGCAGGTGGTATTCACCAGGGTGTGTGAACCTGATGACTCCGCAGCTGGACCTGGACCAGCCCGCTCATATCTGGGCTACTGGACTTCTTGGAAATGATGGACCTTCTAAGTTTAGTGGGGGAATGAAAGTGGAGAAGGAGTACAGTACCAACTTTCATATGACTGGATGAGCAAGACACTGTAACTAAACTTCAGCTAACACCAGCTTTAAATGCCAAGTATTCACACTATGACATAGAGATAAAATAATGTACCAGAACAACCTCCAAAGTGATAGCGAATCATTATTATTATTTTTTTTTATTATTTATTTTTATTTATATAAAAACAAAACCTTTTAATCTGTATTTCTAGAGGCTGGAGGACAAAATATTATTAAGTATGTTAATTACTTGAAATAAACCACATTATTATATTGGATGGTAATGCACGGCATTGCATTATATTGTATAATCTCTGAATCTCTAATCTCAGTTATTTGAACTTTGTTTGCAGTTACAAGTTTCCTGTTCCACAACAATAGATTGTGCAGAGAAAATAACAAACACCATTAGAGACCTTGCTGCTGTTGCTTTTTTCTGGCCGCCAACGGTTCCCAAAGTTCACGACTTATCAGAGTAAAAGAACAGAGATTGAGATTGTGGCTAATGAAATGACTTAGTGTTTTCATGCCTTTAGTAGTTTAACCGCCACAGCAACAACAGCCCTGTCATGCCTGAATGGTCAGTCATTGTTCTGAAGGAGCTGAGTCCCACTTTGCCTTTGTTACCCCTTTCTCTTGCTGTGGTCTACATACAGTTAAGCAATGGCCTAGTTAACTTTAAAAATAATCCACTAAACCAGGCCAGTTCTTCCTGATTCACATTTCCTCTGTTCATTTGAGTAGTTGAAACAGACCGAAGAAGTCCCACCAGAAAAATTCCTGGTTATTGCAGCAGCTAACTATGCCCATGCACTTTTGAGTTTTGTGTTTATTTTGCCTCTAAATTTTGTTTTCATATGTTTCTTTGGCAGGTATGTTGCAGAACGGGAAAAAGTTTGACTCCTCTCGAGACAGGAACAAGCCCTTCAAGTTCAAGATTGGACATAACGAGGTCATTAAAGGCTGGGAAGAAGGAGTAGCACAGGTAAGAGAGAAACGTTGAGAGCCTGCTTGTTTTGTCTTTTAGTATTAAGCAGTACGTTATGCATTCCATGTTCTAAGTACATATTGAAGTTCATTTATTCATTTATACTGCCAGGTTTTAATCGATCATACCTACCAGTTAGTTGCTATTCTGAAGGTGCTCTCTTACAGTGAACAGGTGCACCACTGCAGTTGTTTTTTTTTTTAAATTGTGCTTAGATGTACTGCAGTGGTCAGCAACAATGAGAGGGAGGCTGTAAAACAGATTCTACTGTAGCTATTGGAGTTCAGATTGGTTCAGCTGTAACAAATTCCTTCCTTCAGCTCTTGTATGATAATGGCAGCCACAGAAAATACGCAGTTACAGAGTTTTCAGTTAGAGAAAACAGATGATGAGGACAAATGGAGTCACAACATCAACAGCAACAGCAGTCTGACATGTACAGGGAGACATAGATGCATTGTATCCTGCTGCCACTGATTCAGATTAGAGAACACCATTGTTGTGGCTGTTGTTTGGGGCAGCGGGGTAAATCTGCTCACTGTCTGAAAGCACTGCAGATCTTGAATTGTAAATCAAATAGCTATGAGTCACCTTCTGTTCACTGGGTGAAAATGTAATGCTGAGTAGCTGACTTGATTGCTGTCCGCTTGAAAGTGGTCTTTTACAGCTGCAGTGAGTAGAAACCAAGATCTGTTATGAAAGGAGAATAAACTATGCAGTATCTCATATTTTACTTGTGGTCGGGCCTCTTGGTAAAGTACGCAAACAAAAGCCCTGAGTTCCAAATATCTGCTTGTGTTTCAGGTTCCTGGTATTATGTTTGCCTGCCAACTGTCACACTGTTATTGTTTACTGGGACACTTGAATAGGGTATTAATTTACAAGTCAAAAAGTGTTTTGTGTTCTGTGACAAGGGGCTTTTCGGGCGTAGGCGTAAAGTACAAGAAAATGCACATAAATACTCAGTGTGTTCTGCTGTCCCCCGCACCCCTCCTGTGTTGCAGATGAGCCTGGGCCAGAGGGCTAAAATCACCTGCACACCGGATATGGCTTATGGAACAACAGGCCACCCCGGAGTCATCCCACCAAACGCAACCCTTATTTTTGATGTGGAGCTGCTTAAGCTGGAGTGACGCATGGGGTAGAACACAAAGGTAGAAGGCCAATGGGGCTGCATTCACCATAACCCATTTCCACCGGGAGACCATACCCAACAGCCACCCACTCTTATGTTTTCACAGCCTTCGTCTTCTTCTTCAGTTAGGTATTTAAACGCATCTTCCGCTGCTTCGTTGCCATCGTTTTGAGCTAGATGCTGCAAGAAAATGTTCATGTCGTACAAGACTCTTATACACACACACTTTGGTTTGTTTGTTACACATGCTTTTTTTGTTGAACTTCATTTAATGTTGTAAATTTTGTTGATCCCTGTTCTCTTTGAAAAGCCGTACTACATTGCAATCAAAACATATATTGCCTTACAGTTTGAACAGCGGAGGGGAGGGTACATAGGTTAAAAGTACAATGTCTGCTCTGTATATTTACTGGGCATTATATACCACTGTCTGCGTCGCCACTTTGAAAAAAGGCTTGTCCTGCTGAATGCTCTGAATGATGTTGCTGTGTTTGGTATATTTTATAATCCTTGTGAACATTTACTGCAAGTGTACCCTATAAAATCGAACCCAATCAATACTGTACAGAAGTCTTTAAGAGCCATTGCTACTATGACAGTTTATTGACCAACTCTTGAATAAAGTGGCATGCACTATGTTAAAAAGTCTGTGTTCTTGTATGATTTGTGAGTGACTGATTGCTACCTCCAGAGGCATCTGTTTACCAGTTCACATGGTGTGTTAAATTTTTATGAAACAATAATCGAATTATTTATAAAATAAGTAAACCATGCATTTAATCACATCTGGAATCTCACCTTCCGGCGACAAGATGTGGAGGACTTCATCACTTCAAGAAACACACAGTAAACTAATGCTTATTCCATTTAAGGATACAGTTTCTTTGCAAGAAAAAGATCCTTGGTGTGCCAAGAAATCTGTATACAGGGGAGAAGGCCTTTAAAACCTGTATTTAATGGCCATCAGGCCAGAAATGAAGGTTTTCAGATAAATATAGATGTTTCAACTTTGTGGGACCAGTTTTGGGAGGGTCTTTTTCTGTCCCAGCGTGACTGCCGCAATGCACAAACCAAGATCCATAAAGGTGTGGGTAGTCAAGTATGGTGTGGAAGAATTCAACCCCATCTAGCATTTTTGGGATGAACTAATATGGAGATACATCACAATCTGATTTGTCCATGTATTTTATCTCAGTTTCAAAACGTGATATGTTGTTACCATTTTTATTTAACTATGGGTTTGAATTATATACAGTCATTGGACGTCTGTTTTCCTGAAATCTCTAATAATAATAATAAACATGAATTCTCAGTCTTAGCATCGACAAAACATGGAATAAGGGTGGTCACTATAAAAAAAATATGTATCAATCCCATGAAGGTAACTGTATGTGCTAATTGTTTACTACAATTAAAACCACATCAATAGCTGAATAACCCAATAAAGCAAATGAAATATACAAATATACTAACAACTGTTTGTGTCGCTCATCTCTACGACAGTCAAATATCTTTGCTGTAACATGTGTTTCCGGTGTAATAGGTCAAAGGGTACTGCAGTTGATTCTCGCAACCGATTGGCTGACTGTCTCTGTTGTCAAACTCCATTGGCTACAGGCACACACGCCTGTCACCAGTCTGAGCAAGAAAACAAACGACAAGGTCAGAATTCTGTTGTAATATCTCTGAAAATACTCACTGTTAAACACGCGAGGCACCAATATGTCTCATGTTGTATACCACTGTTTTGCTTTTACGTTTACGCCATTGCGAACGAGTGCAGCTCGTTAACGTTTTACGGCTAGCTGACTTAGCTTAGCAACGAGCCTAGTCTTTTTTTATTTTTTTGCATATTGCTCTCATATAAGTCTCTAGTTTTATTCCACCACAGCGACTTAAACAGTGCGTGGTTTTGTAATTTGATAAAGTGTGATGTAGTCATGTGTTTGTTCAGCTTGTTTCTTTACCACTATGCTAATAACTAGTTAGCATCTTCTCTTTTAATTTCTTATCAGCTGCACGTTAAAATACGCCACGAAAGAGCAGGTGTCCACCGCCTGTTACTTAACTTGATTTAGTCACATTGAAATGCATGCAATTTAAAGATCAGCAAACCATAAAAACTTGATGTGCAGAATATTCAGTCAAATCTGATTCAGTTTGCATAAAAGTTTGCAAACTTTGCACACATAAGATTTTAAAAGCTTCTCCCCTGGTAGGTATACTTCTACCAATAAATTTCAATCTAAAATATAAATGATCTCATAAATTACATTTTAGAACTGAGTGCCATATCTCTCTCTTGTAAATGTCTCTGCTGGTACCCAGGACCAAACCTAGCCGTGACCACAATACCTCGGTCTGCCCTGCAACCGTCCAACACGGCCCATCTCTGTAAACTTAACCACATCACTGCAGACTACCTAGCCTGCACTTACAATCTGCTATAAAGTTTGAGTACATGGATTTATTATCATTTAATTTTCTTTCAAAAACACTTTAGGATATGAAACAGGCAACTCTAGCAATGCATGCAAAATATCTTCCAAAGTAAATTAGAACATTGCATGTAAGCTTTAAATTTCTAGTTTAACAAGTGACACTTGCTGCTGTGTTTTGTATTAAACTGTCAAACAGATTTAATTAGTCATTAACTGGAAATTGCCAGATTGTTCCAACCTACTACAACTGCTGATTTGACCAGCTTTTTTTCTTCTGCCTCCAGGTTTTTCCATGTGTGAGTGATTAAGCCAACTGTAAGCATGCTGACCGCACAGAGGGCATGTGCAGCAATGGCTGCCCGGCACCTGGTTAGAACTTCAGTCTCCTCATCCCTCACACACTGCTCTCTGATCCATACTTCAGGACCCTGTCAGGACCGTGCTGAGCTGCATTCTGAATGGGCCAGTCTGGCTAAGAAACAGCTGAAGGGGAAGAACCCAGAAGATCTGATCTGGCACACTCCTGAGGGGATTAACATCAAGCCCGTGTACACCAAAGCAGACTCAAAAGATGTTGTTGATGAATTGCCAGGAGTGTTTCCTTACACTAGAGGGCCCTATCCCACCATGTACACATACAGACCTTGGACTATCAGGCAGTATGCTGGATTCAGCACTGTTGAGGAGAGCAATAAGTTCTATAAAGACAACATAAAGGGTAGGTTTTGTTGTGGTCTAAATTTTTCACATTTCTGCCAAACTTGCGTTGATATAATTATTACGCTACTCTTTGACCCTCTCGTTTCAGCTGGTCAGCAGGGTCTTTCTGTGGCCTTTGACCTCCCGACACACCGTGGTTATGACTCGGACAACCCCAGGGTCCACGGAGATGTGGGCATGGCTGGAGTGGCTATAGATACAGTTGAGGACATGAAGTTACTCTTTGATGGAATCCCATTGGAGAAGATGTCTGTTTCAATGACTATGAATGGAGCAGTTATCCCTGTGTTGGCAATGTTTATTGTCACCGGAGAGGAGCAGGGCGTTCCAAAAGAGAAACTAACTGGCACGATTCAAAATGATATTTTGAAGGAATTTATGGTGCGCAACACCTACATTTTCCCCCCGGAACCTTCCATGCACGCCATTGCAGACATCTTTGCATACACCTCTAAGGTATGTACTAGCACAGGTTTAATCAAACCTTTTTTCTGGTGCTGTTGAACACAGTGTAACTGATTTACTACCACGGTCATGTTCACAGCACATGCCTAAGTTCAACTCCATATCCATCAGTGGCTACCATCTTCAGGAGGCCGGCGCTGATGCCATCTTGGAAGTAGCCTACACCATTGCTAACGGCCTGGAGTACTGCCGCACTGGACTGAAAGCAGGTTTAACCATAGATGAATTTGCTCCAAGGTAAAAGTTGACAAAGTGTTTTAATAATAATAATGTTATTTAATAATAGTTTATATTTCTAAGAAATCTATGATATAACACGTCACAAATGCCTGCAGGTTGCTGCCAGTGATGGCCACAATATCAACAAATGACAGTTGTGATGTTGGTGAATGAATAAGATGCTCAGTAAATGTCCTTTTAGTGACAAAACGTACATTAGTATTAATGCACAATGACAGCGATGAGCCACATTTAACCAGTAAACAAATGTTTTTATATCAAACCATTAAATTACTGTGAATCACCATAAAAGCAAAGCAAATTAACCGTTAATCGTTAACTATTATCGAAAACAAACATGCAGGTATTGCATGCTCATCATTTCCGCTGCAATTTACCACCGAAAGAAGAAAAAAAAAAAATCAAGTTTTTCTTGGAATTGCACAAATTACATGTTTTTTTGCTAATATGAGTTCAGTCATGCTAAAAAATAACTACATCACATTCATTTGACAATATTAACAGAGGTGCTACAAAGTTATTTTTGTAAATTAAATGAGATAAAAGGTAGGTATTCCTCTATATTTAATACGTTTTCAAATATATAGATTCAGTCCCAGGGGTGCCAGTGATTGGAACCTTATTTTTTGTAAAAGCTGTCTAAACATTTCACATCTGGAGTCTGGTGGTCTTTATATTTAAGGTTGTTGTGTCATTATGCCAGTATCGAAACAACTCCAGTGAGCCTCCAGATAAGGCTTGTTAGGTTACAAGACATGTTTAGAAAAGGCTTAAAATATTGAAACTAAATAATTCCACAGTGAGGATCCACTACTTGTTCAGTGAAAGACCAGCCTGAGGTCTGCACCACTATGGAATCCATCCATAGTGGTGCAGGTTACCAGTCAATTGCTGCTCCAGCAAATTAAACCCAGGATCAGAGCAATAATTGGGGGGAAAAAGGCTTCAAAGACCAGTTTCATGACTGTGTCTGCAAGATACAATAAAGAGGGCAACTTTCCTCTGTGGTCTTTGTTCAGGTATATCTCATTTATTAATAGGAACCAATATATTAGCTTGTCTAAATGTGTAAATTTAGACACATTTAGAGCATTTAGCTCTTTTTCCAGAATCTATCAAAAATTCATGATAGTGTTCTCTCTCATGTATCAGGTATGAATCATATTTATGTGTGTTTTTATTTATGCACCCTCACAGTCCAGCAGTTTTTTTTTTTCTGGTGTAGAATAAAGGGTGTGTGCTGAGCGCCATCACAGCTTAAAAATTTACACTTGAAAAACATAAATAAAAAGTCTGGAGCTAACCTCAAGCCCTTCTTATTTCAGCATATTTTGCTAGAAAGATGGTAATATGTGCAGCAGTTTATTGAAACGTGCAAACATAAATGTCTGTGAGGTTAAAGCAGAATTCATACAGCTCTAACAAGCTTGAACTGGGGATGTTGTTTTTTGTGACAGGCTGCTGAGAACAAAGGGCCTAAAGAGACTATTAAAAAGTGGTCCTTTGCCTGTTATGTGTAGACTTAACACAGGTTCATCACTTGAGTTGGGTGCCTTTTTATGTTTGAATGATTCATAGGTTGGTGTTAAGCGGCTTAACAAACTAAAAAATTCCTCTGAAAATGGTCAGGTATAAGCACTGGACTGAAAATATGTGAAAAAGCAACCAAATGTCCCAAATCTTCAGGAATCCTGGAGAACTATTGCTCAAAAACATTACAAAAAATGACAAGAAAGTTGCTCCTTGTAGGTAAAATATATATAAAAAGAGTTTTGCTCGGAACTGTATTTTTTTTTCTTGAGAATACTGATCACTGTAGGGACCCTGTTTTGTGTCATTCCTATTAAGAAGCCTATCTTTCCCATTTTTTTGACACAAATCTGGGGTGGGAGGCATTTGATGAACTGGCATAGAATGACCCAAATATGTGATGAAAAACCTTTCCATGTCTTTCCTGTAATTGCTACTTAGCAGCTGACGTGCACACTGATGCCAGGATATTTGCAACGTGCCAAAATCAATTGAAATAGTAGCTTCGCCAATTTATTGCCGGGGCTGTGCTTTTCATAAATGTCAGCCTGAGACAGATCAGGCAGTTGAAGAAGGTTGGATATAAAATTGTAATTATTCAGATCGTTATTATTTGGCGCGGTCTGCAGTTGATTTTGGATGATGTACCCTCTTGATTTGGAAAGTGCTGGATAAGGATGGCAAATAACAGGAAGGGAAGAAAGGTTCTGTCCCAAACAATGATCTGATTGATCTGATCTTTAGCTAACTTGTACCACATACCAGTGGTGTATGTGACAGTTATTATCTGGCTGCTTAGTGACATTTATATAATCCATAATAAGGCACCAAGGCCAAGCTCTTTTTCTGTATAGAAAACACTAAATTCTACACTGATGTGTCACTTGTAATTTTTAACAAACCTCTCTTTTGACATTTTTGTGTTTTTCTTTTCAGGCTGTCGTTCTTCTGGGGCATCGGGATGAATTTCTACATGGAAATTGCCAAGCTGAGGGCAGCCAGGAGGTTATGGGCTACGCTCATTAAAGAAAATTTCCAGCCCAAGAATGCCAAGTCTCTCCTCCTGCGCACACACTGCCAGACCTCAGGCTGGTCTCTCACTGAACAAGTAAGTATGAATTGTTTTATTGAATGCTCTCACAGTACGAGGAGATAATTGGCCAACTTTGAGATCCAGAATTGTTAGATTTCAAAATCTGCAAACAAAGACAGAAATGTAAAAATGAAAATTGTAAATGAATTAATCAGTATTAATGTGCCATGTGACCGCTCTCAGGATCCATACAACAATGTGATCCGCACGGTGATTGAAGCCATGGCCGCTGTGTTTGGGGGGACCCAGTCACTGCACTCCAACTCCTTCGATGAAGCTCTGGGCTTGCCCACCGTGAAAAGCGCTCGCATCGCCAGGAACACTCAGATCATCATCCAGGAGGAGTCGGGCATCCCCAAAGTTGCAGATCCTTGGGGAGGCTCGCACATGATGGAGGCTCTCACAGATGATGTCTATAACACTGCTTTGAAGGTTGGTTGCAGGGCCAAAGGCAGTAACCAGAGCGGTGAATTCATTATTGATTAACCCTTTCCTCCGATCCATTTTTGACCTGAATCTTGTATTATGCAGGTTTTATTTGTCTCTTTGAAACTCCTTTACTCCAAGTGCTCTTGCTGTAGTTTTAGAACAGCAACCCATAATCATAAAGAGATTCTTTTATAGCCGGTCTTTTGCTTTTTATAGTTTATTAAAGACATCGAAGAGATGGGAGGCATGGCCAAAGCGGTAGCCGAGGGAATTCCAAAGCTGCGTATTGAGGAATGTGCTGCTCGTAGACAGGCCCGCATTGACTCAGGTACTGCATAAAGGTGACTTCTTCATAAGGCCTTAAAGCCTCTCTTTCTTTAACCTCCCTCCTGACTTTAATTACTTAAAGCAGTCCTAACATTTAACCTGCGCTCTGCCTGTGGAACTGTGCTGCAATGAAATGGAGAATTTACATCCCAATTCAAAGAGAAAAAAAAGGGATGTCGTTTTAATGTGAATACCGAAAGAAGTGGTTAACAAATCTCTAAAACCCATATTTTATTCACAATAGAGCATAGAAAACATAAAATGTTTCAACTGATTTTATATTTTATGAAGAGTATTAGCTCATTTTAAAACATGTCTGGAAAAAAAGTTGGGATGGTGGCAACAAAAGGCTGGAAAAGTAAGTGTCACTCTAAAGAAACAGCTCGAGGAGCATTTTGTAACTACCTAGGTTAACTGGCAACATGTCACCAATATGATCGGGTATAAAAAGAGCATCTTAGACAGGCAGATGTTCACCAATCTCCCAAAACTGATTAGATATTTTTAGAGTAATTACATGATCTACAGTATATAATATAATCAAATGATTCTGAGAATCTGGAGAAATCTCTGTGCGCTAGAGACAAGGCTGAAAATCAAGCCTGTGTGCCTGTGACACAAAACAGACATGATTCTGTTACTCAGAAATCAGTGCAGCTCAACACTTCCAGAAATCACTGTCTCTGAATATTCTCTGAGCCACAGTGAGGGAAAGTGGAAAACTGGTGTGTGATTGAATGAACTGAAGTTTGAACTTCTTTTTGGAAAACACTGAGGCTGTGTCCTCTGTAATAAAAAGGAGAGGGACTATTTATTGGCAACTTGAAGATCTGAAAAGACGCCGTGAGTGCTGAAAGGTATAAAACAGGTTTTAGAGCAGCATATGCTCCATCCAGATGTATTTCTTTTTCAGGGAAGGCCTTTCATATTTCAGCAATATGATGCCAAACGGCATACACTGTCTTTCACAGCTGTGTGACTTCGTGCTAAATTCATCAGTTGAAAACATTTGAAATATCATGAAACTAAAAAAATACAACAAAGAAGACCCAGGACTATTGAGCAGCTAGAATCCTCCATCAGACATAAACAGGACAACAGTCCTCTCCAGCAGCGCGTCTCCTCCGTTTATAGACTGTCGTTAAAAGAAGAGGGGGATGCTACGCAGCAGTAAACATGGCCGTGTCCCAACTTTTTAGAGATGTGTTGCTGCCATAACATTCAAAATGAGCTAATATTTTCATTAAATGCTGCAGTGTTGCAGTTTAAATTGTATTTGAAGGTTGCAGTATTTGAGGTTGTATATTTAAAAGGATAACCTTTCTCACCAGATGCGTCATAATGATCTTCATTTCTTCTCATCATCCCCCTAATATGTTACCATTTACATACTTTGTGTCTGTCATTTATCCTCTGTCATTCTCCTGAATGTTTCAGGCTCAGAAGTTATTGTTGGTGTGAACAAGTACCGTCTGGAGAAAGAGGAGACGGTGGAGGTCCTGGCCATAGATAACACTGCTGTGCGCCAGAAGCAGATTGAAAAACTGGAAAAGGTCAGTGGTACAGTTGACAGCTTGATGAATTGGCAGTATGACAAGTATAATATACCGCACCTTTCAAAGACACATGCGCCTTCTAATCAGCACAGGAGTGTTTTTTTTCTTTAAACAGGAAAAAACGGTTTGCAGAGTTTGGGAAACATCAAGGCTTTCTAATCTTCTAATGGTTTTTTAAATTTCTCAAATATTTCACTTTATTCACTTTTATTTACACGGTTCCAAAACAACATTGGTCATTCAAAACACTTTATATCTAAAAGGTTAGCCCTTTAAAGCCTGAAACATGAAATGTTAGAAATAAAAATCTATTTTCCTTTGGACATTGAGTGTTTATTGAACTTTCTCTCACATTAAAAATATATATATATTAATTTGTATTAAATATATATATTTTTTTCTTTGCAGTTACTGCTTAAAAACTTATTTTGCACTTTATTTAGGTATTCGTCTCAAAAGCTTTTGAACTGAATACAATAAACTACTTTGTTGTGTTCAGACCCTACAGCTTTATTTAGGATAGTTACACATTGTGAGACAATGAGCTATCTGCAAAATGTACTTTTCTACATATGATCCCAGTTTGGTGACATAACCAAGTGATGAATATAAAAATTCATCACGATTTTCCGCACACAAAAGTAAGTAACATTTATTTATAAAGCGCTTTTCAGAGAAAAAAAGCACAAAGTGCTTTACTACACAAGAAATGGAAATATAAAACAATGTAACAGTAAATAAAACAGCAATGTAAAACAATAAAAACAACCTAAGAAGAAATTAATCAAATGCTTTTCTAAATAAAAATGTCTTCAGCTGTTTTTTAAAAGAAGCAATGGAGTCCGTGCAGCGTAGAGACAGTGGAGGACAATTCCACAGCCGTGATGCTGCTGCCTGATTGGCCTGATCACCACGAGTTTTAAAACGAGTGCGCTGTACCACCAGCAGTCTCTGGTCTAATGAACTTAAAGCTTGAGAAGATGAATGCGGTTTCAGCAGGTCAGATAAATATTGGGGAGCTTGACCATGTAGGGCCCTAAAGGTTAGAACTAAAATTTAAAAATGAAACCTAAAACTTACAGGCAACCAGTGAAGGGAGGCTAAAACTGGAGTAATATGAGATCGTCTCTTGGTGCCTGTTAAGAGACGTGCTGCAGCATTGTGCACAGTCTGAAGACGATTTAAGGCTGATTTGTTGAAACAAGTAAAAAGACCGTTACAGTAGTCTAAACGGGAAGAAATAAAAGCATGAATAATAATCTCAAGTTCAGGCTTGACACCATTATTCTGAGTTTTGAAATATTCCTTAAATGATAAAAACAAAAGTACCCAAACCTGTATAAGCAGTATAAACAACAGCATGATGGATTAAAACATTTAAGTGCCATTTTTATATCACATTGCCTCCTTTTCTTTAGGTGAGGGAGAGCCGTGACCCTGAGAAAGCCAAGAAGTGTCTGGCTGCCATTGAGGAGTGTGCCCGAACCAGGGAGGGCAACCTTTTAGCTCTGGCTGTGGAGGCATCAAGAGCCAGGTCAAAACTGACTCAGAAAAGCTTTTTTGATCAGTCTTATGTCTGCGTGAATGCTGCTTCAAAACCTCAGTCAGGCTGTAGTTTTATTCTGGTCTGATGTTCCTTTGTTAATCAGTCTAAATTGTTTCCTAATCAGTGCCTTCAAATGAGCACAGTGACCTTTCCCAGCACTAGATAACTGCTATTAAATGCACCCTCCCCCTTTTATTATATCCTGTGTGAATGTATTAACCACTACACTGTAATCCACTGTGTGCTTTTTCTTCAAGGGGTTTTTGTTTTTGGGTAACTTTTAGCACCGGTTTTCATTTTCCTTTCATACCCAAAACTGTTATGTGACAAACCAAATCACGAGGAATAGAAGGTTAAAAGGCGTAAAACACAGAATATAATCGATATATAATGTCATCTCTACACACCAGCACACCTGCAGCCTGTTCATGTGCTACAGCTTCTACAATACCAGGGTCTGACTGGTGTGTTCTGATAATCTGCAGCAGGTTATTTAATAGTCATTAGTTACTCTGATATTAGGTTAAGAAGCCGGTCACATGTGAAATTAAACGTTATTATTACATTATCGACGTCACTCTCTGGTCTTATGTGAGAATGTAATTATGAACTGTGTAACACTTGGGTGCAATATTATGTGAAGAGTACACGTGCTAATTGCAGCTCATTTCCTTGGAGGCAGGGGCCTGACTGGGAACACTTATAACGGCTTCATATCCGGTTATCTCTACAAAACCATTTAAATTCCTTCCAATATAATATTCTGTGTTTTGTCATATAAACACTAGTGCCTCTGTAATTTACATTTCAACAGCTGATTTAAAATTAGCAGTAAAATTACCTATCTGTTGCTTTTTTATTACCCTCTGGGGATCAGTGATGACATGAGAGCTGCCATAATTCATAATGAGCATACAATGATAAAATTTGTAATGCTATAATTAAAAACAAGCTATTAGTGTATTGAGTGCGGATATCTTAAAATAGTACTTAATGATTATTTATCACTCGAATCTGCTCCTTTCTGCAGATGCTCTGTTGGTGAGATAACCGAAGCCATGAAGACGGTGTTTGGTGAACACAAGGCCAGCACCAGGATGGTGAGCGGGGCTTACCGCACTGAGTTCGGAGAGCATGAAGAGATCACTCTGGCCAACAACAGGTAGAAAATAATAACAATTTATTTCATGAACTTTATAATTTACATGCTAGACACTCGATTTGCTGATTCAAGCAAAATTCTTCTTCCCCCCCATAAAAAAAACAAACAAAGAGTTGCAGAGTTCAAGAGGCATGAGGGGAGGAATCCTCGATTGCTGGTGGCAAAGATGGGGCAGGATGGTCACGACAGAGGTGCCAAAGTTATCGCCACGGGGTTTGCAGACCTGGGCTTTGACGTAGACATCGGACCACTGTTTCAGGTGAATGTTGTACCAAGGAATTAGGACGTTTTACTGTCTGTAATGACCTCAATCTAATAATATATATATCATAATTGTTTGGTCATTTGTTTCGGTACCAGGACCGTGTTGTTGTCGGTGCTTACTGCAGCTGTCACACTCGAGTGGAAGAGAAGCGTGATTAATATACATACAATACAAAAACTGTAGGCTCAGGAGCTCTGAGCTGCAGCAGGCTATGTCGATTGGGTGTCTGCACTTGTTCGGCATTGATATGGTGCTCCTTGGTGAGCCCGAGACCACCAGGTTGTCTAAGGAGAGGTGCAGCTGCGCCCAGGCCACACCCCGCCACATGCGGTTTTTCTGTTATTTGAAGTGTCCGAGGCATTTAAGGTCTTCTTTTGTGTTAAAGAGTAGTTAAAATAATAACTGATACTCACACCTCAGATTTCTATGTAATCGGAAAGGTTTTGCTCTCTACATAATGCTCTGTAATGTGAGGAACTGCTAGTACTGACAAGCTACATCAAGAAATGGTGACGAACCCCGACTCCATACTGCATTAGCTTTAAGTGAATTTCAGATGCATATATAAGCTGAAAACATGCTGTTGGCGATTGTCATAATTATTTAAAAATGAATGACATGCCGCTGAAGTCATACAGACGCAGTCGCTGCATCTTTGTTGGACAGTCTGAGTTCAAAAGTTCAGACAACCTAAAGGTGCTTATTTAAGCTTCGCCAGATGATCTCATGGTCTGTGTGCATTTTGAATTGGGTGAGCCCTACAGCTAATTATGTCACACTTTGTTGGCGTGAGTTCGCACCACTGATCACAGGGCTTGGTGTTAAGCTCAGCTGGTGGTGGTAAGTAAAGCGTGGCGTTAAACTGCTGTTATTTTTAGCCCAGCTCATAAAAAAAGACAGAGGGAACTCAATGAAGTATTACGCTGTTTCTGAAAAAACTGGAAAAATTAATCAAAACAACATATCAAATATTGAAACTAAGAGATGAGACTGTGAAATAGGATTTAGAAAACACACATTAAAAACTGTTGGGAGTGACTCCACATTGTAATGCTTTACACAGTTGCCTAACAACCAAGAGATCCCCGCTTAGATGGTGGGAGGAGACAAAAATCTCTCTGGGGTTTTGTCAGGAAAAAAATTAAGAGAAATGTATAATGGAAAAATAAATCTAGTAATGTGAGAGTCGAGTCTTTTAGAAGTAATGATGGGAAGAGGCTCTTTACCCCTCTGTGAAAAACTGTGTAGGCACAGTCAACAAATAAAAAAAATAACATTTCTAGATGGAAAAGCAGCCTTTGGAGGTTCCTTCATTATTAAAATGTGACACATGAAAACAAAAAGACACATTAAGTGATCTTTGGGCCTTTTGGCAGTTCTACTTTTTAAAAAAAAAGAAGACATTTTTGAGTACAATACAGTAGCAGCATTACTGTTGCATTCATGTTTATTTTCCTCAAATCCTGCCCACCTCACTCTGAGTTGCTTGTGTGTTTTCCTCTTCTTTCTTTCTCCTAAACAGACCCCCCGGGAGGTGGCCCAGCAGGCGGTCGATGCAGACGTTCACTGTGTCGGGGTCAGCACGCTGGCCGCAGGACACAAGACCCTGGTGCCAGAGCTCATCAAGGAACTCCAAAAACTCAACAGGCCAGATATACTTGTCATCTGTGGAGGTGTCATCCCACCCCAGGTAAACAGTCCATGCATGGTTTCCTTTGGATAATTAAAGCATTCCAGAGGATTTTATCTCCTAATGCGCCTTTTTTTAGAGCCTGAAATGTAAGTCTAAGATTGTAGGTTTGAAATTAAACAGATAGGTGAAAAACATAAGCTATAAATGCTCAAGTGTCTTTCTTTCCATCCTTTTCCTGTTAGCTTAATATTTGCTGAACACTTAAATCCTTTTACCTTTCAAGGATTATTGAAGTTGTGGTAATTAATTGACAATATCCATCCCACTCCAGATAATAAAAGTTTAATTACTATTTCGTTTTTTAAGAGTGCATCGCCTTTTTAAAGATTAAAAGATTTACCAACATCCCACGCCTGAACACCATGAATCTAAACCGTGTGACGCCTCTGTTTGAATGCAGGACTACGAGTTCTTGTACCAGAGTGGCGTATGCGCCATCTTTGGCCCAGGAACCAGGATCCCACAGGCTGCAGTGGAGGTTATTGACAACATTGAAAAGAGCCTGGAAAAGAATCGACAAGCAATGTGAAAGCAAACTACAAAAAGCGAACTGCTTGTTCAAGCATCTGTACAGGATCAGTCTGACTGGTAGCACGAGGATGTAAAAGAAAAAGAAGACTAATTGTTACATTTCGTTTTTTGTGTGTTCATTAACAACACTCAAAATGAACAATGTAACGTCAGACAAACCTCCTCAGTAGGATTTGAATGATGTTTGTTAATGATTTCACCCTTTGCATCATACCTGTGTGTGATTTGTATTGATTTCTTAATCAGTCTGATTATATTACATCTGAAATTCCAGAAAATTTCAGAGTGTAAAAGAAAGCACTTATCATACACTGTTATTCCAATTAGGATTATGATGTGACAGAAATTTGCCTTTTTATTTTTACAGTCCAAGATAAAACACGGGGAAAACCACAAACCTGCTTTGAATGTATTTTTTGAAATGTCTCTGTGTAATTTAATAACTTAGCAGAGTGTGATTAGTGCCAGTGTGGTGGAGATTGATCAAAATAATCCTCTTGTATAACTTTATCCCTGCCTCTTATTTTCATGGATATGATTGTCGTGTAAGTGGCCTTCTGTCGCGCTGATCTCGCCTCTTTGCATCAATCATAAATTTGTTCCGAGGATAAAACCCCGTCACAGCAGTCAGAGTTTATGAAGTCGTTACAGAAAAGTATTTTTCTGATTGTGACTCTGAATTCGGTTTACTGGTCTTTACTCAAAATAAATACTGTGAACTTTGGAAATGTATAAGCTGAAGCATGTTCTTGTGAAAG
Source organism: Pelmatolapia mariae (assembly GCF_036321145.2). Taxonomy (NCBI): domain Eukaryota; kingdom Metazoa; phylum Chordata; class Actinopteri; order Cichliformes; family Cichlidae; genus Pelmatolapia; species Pelmatolapia mariae. The sequence goes on along the minus strand of NC_086240.1, from coordinate 3,896,791 downwards.
GACAAAAGATGACAATTTAAGTGAAGTGACATAGTTGCAGGTGCATAATGGTCTGGTCTGAGTATCTTAGCAACTACTGATTTACTGGGATTTCCACATATAACCATCTGTAGACTTTATAGAAAATGGTCTGTACCAAGTGAACATTGACACCAGTGCCTGAGTATTTTTGTTTTGAACGTCCATTCCTTCATGACCACAGTGCACCCATATTTTAATGTCACTCAATAGAGTTCAGATCATTGGAAACTGGTTTCTTAACACAACAATGAGTTCACTGTATTCAAATGACACAGTCACCAGATCTCCACCTTTGGGATTTGGTGGAGTATATGGTTACAGTTTGTATTCTGCTCTCGATGACCTTGAATTGAATCAAGGCATATCTGAAACGCATACTAAGAGGAAAGCAATACATGTATATGAAATGCATGCAAATTCACACCCTTCTGCCTTTAATGGATTTATACGTCAGCTGGCTTTGGCGACCTTTATGCCCCGATTTTAAAACGAGATTAAGAAAACATAGACTTAAATGTCAGTCTTCAACAACCACCTCCTCACCATTAAAAGCAGCTGTTGCTCTTTCATTATTCGTGTTGGAGATCGAATGTGTGATTGTGTAACACTTTAGCACCGTGAATTCGTTTTCCAAGACTTCAATGCATTCATTAAGTGTTTATTTTCAAATTCAGATCGTCAACAGTAGTTACAAGTTGCAAGAAATAAAAAAGTCTACTTGCCGCACACAACAAAATTAAAACACCACTCCAATATCAAAGGCAAAGGGAGTTAACATCAGCAGAAGATTCAGTTCATACCACCTTTAAGTCGATGTCTCAACACTAAATCAAACCTTTCAAAGCCGAATGAGCTGCAGATGAGGCTCTGTTACAACACACTTGTATTAGAGAGGTGTTTTGAAAATGTAACGCACTTCACATTCTGGCTCCACATTTAAAAACAAGCATGTAGACTTTGACTAAAAGCAGCCAGTGTTCATGACACGACTTTGACTGAAAACGAATGAAAGCAAAGCCACGTGTGTTCTGTTTCATTACACTGATTTCAGGCATACACATTCTTAATCAAGAATGAGCTCTTTCAGATGCTATCAAACAAAAGGACATCCCAATACAGATATTTACCAGCACACACGGCCACACGCTGTTAGCATTAAAGCTACAAAAATAAACATAAACAGAAAAAAAGAAATTCTATGTCTGTAATATTAATTTCATGAGCTTGAGCAGATGGCGGGACTTACAAAGAAACTTAACTGACGTAAAAACAAGATAAACTCCAAAGAGAGGGATCCTATGATGCTGGGCGAGATGCGTGAGACTGCACTGGACCGAGATAGAAAGAGATACCAATACAGTACATGCTCACAACATGGGTGATGTCAGAATCACTGATTAAACCATGCATATGTCAGGTTGCTGAAATAACAGTACAACACAATACGATACAATACCCTAACACAATACCTACTTAACACATACGGTAACTGCCTGTGCTGTTCCTGAAATAAAATGTCAGTCAAGAATATGATTGTGTTTTTTTTTCAGGAAAACCAGATTAAGTATCTCAAAAATAATCACAAACCAATTTAAATACACATGTGTATATTGAATCATTAAAGTGGACCTATCCTGCTCATTACTAGTCCCGTATTTTTAATACCTAACTCCAGAGCTAGCTGCTTTCCACATTTCACAGTTCAAAAACGACCCTCCATTTAAGCCAGCTTTCTTCTGATTGGCTGCCGCTCTCAAATGTGCTACTGTTCTCGCAGTGAGTGTGTCTGAGATACGGAGGAGAATTAGGGCCACCGAAAAGAAAAAAAAAGTGGGCACATCTTTTTTTTTTCTTCTTTTCCAGAATTCTGACCAAAATTCTGACTTTTTTCTCAGAATTCTGAGAAAAGAAGAAGAAAAAAAAAAAGATGTGCCCACTTTTTTTTCCTGTGGCCCTAATCCTCTTCCGTACTGAGATGACCATATTCTCTCTCTCTGACATCAAACAGATCCAAGAAAAGAGATAACAAGTTGGACACTGAACATTTAGGGCAGTGTTTTGTTTGGCATCCACTACCAAAACAGTATATATGTGACATGATCAGGAAAAGCAGAATAGGTCCACTTTAAAGTAAAAATCACCCTTTTCTTTGCTATGATCAAGGTTTTTGTTGTATTTTTCTGCGCAACCTTTGGTTTGTATCTCACTTTTAAATGAAGGAGCCACCTTTCTCAACAATCATTCATTCAGTCTTCTTCACACTACTGGTTGGGACCTAAAGCCAGGGAGTGTAAAATAGGGATTGGCTATTCTTGGTTAAAAGTTATCTAATGGCACCAGCTCATTAGAGCAGCTCATCTACCAATACTTAGCACATCAGGCCGAAATGTGCCGAGTATTTGGAAACACTGGGAAAGTGTCGCATCTACTGAAAGTTTGTATGTGAAGCATTTGGCTTTTATATCTGTAAATTGGATGGAAAAGAACCTTCCCCTATAATAATGCATTCCCACTGGTAACAGCCTGTGGGAAACACTGCAGTAAAATGTGGTGACAACAATAAAAAGAGTAGCCCTAAGTTTTGATTGTTCATAACCTACATCGCTGCAGAGTGCACATTTGGACACAGCATGCAGTTTGAGTATACGTCGCAGTTGATTTTCTTCTCACTCCTCTGCCTCTTTCACATCTCGTTGTGTCTGTGTGTATATGTAGTAAATAACAAAAAGATGTTTACTGTGGTGAGTTCTTCAAGGGCACGGGTGTGCTCAGCAGCTCTGTCTCTGAAACACAATCTCATAGCAGGTTTTCACCAACTGTAAGCACAAATTTGACTCTATATTATAGCTTTTGTTGGCTCCACATTCACAGCATTTAATACATTGTGCAAACACATCCTCCCACATGTCATGGTCAGTCAGAAAAGGGCCAAGTATTACCCTGCTGTGGTATAATACCACACACCATTTGGAAAAAAAACAAACAAAAAACTTCTTTCTGTCCTGATAACACATTATTATTATTTTTTTTTTACAACTCAGTCTTTGTTCTCAAGTGTGTTCCAAAAAACAACCCAGTCTTTCAACCAAAAGTCACTGACTTGGACTCTGTGATCTCCTGCAAGGTAGATCGTGGTTGTTCTTTTGGCTTGATGCTAGCACTAACCATGTAAATACTGTTGTCATTGATTGTGTTGGAGACTTGGCATGGCTTACAACATAAACACAGCCACGACAGCTGATTGACCTCCCTTTTGAAGCTTTGGCTGAAGAAGTAGTAGATCACAGGGTTGTATACAGTAGAGCTCTTTGCAAACATGCACGGCAGCAGGCTGACTTCAGGTGGGATGGTGCTGCTGTCACGGAAAATGGACCACAGGCTTACCAAACCGTAGGGTGTCCAACAGCATATGAAGCCTATACTGATCAAAAAAGCAATCTGAAATAAAACAGGAGGATAAAGTCAGCAAAAAACTCTCAAAGTCGATGAAAACAAAGGCAAGAATTTCATTGGATTATGATTGGGAGCTTCACTGATTTAGTTATAGTCATGATAAGAAAAATACCCCTATCAATTCTCAGGTTTTACATAGTGGGACATAATAAGAATAATCTGGTACTTAGAAAGTCTTAAAATGAGGTAAATAACAACTTCAGGTAAACAGCAACACATCACATAATGCATCATGGCATTACTTAATAAAAACTAAGCCAAAATGCAGAAGCAGTGTCTGAAAAACCGACCAACCAATGGACAGCACAGCTTATGTTTGCAAAGCTGCGTCTGAGCAAACCATGTGACTTCTGGAGCAATGTTTGGAGAGAGAAGACTAAACTGTAGATGTTTGGTCATACAGCACAGCACCACATGGATTAAAACCAAACACCTCGTACCAACTGTCAAGCACGGTGGTGGCAGGTTGATGATTTGGGTTCATTTTCTTGCCACAGGACTTGGACACTTTGCAGTCACTGAGTTAAGCATGAAGTACCTGTATACCAAAGTGCTCTAGAGTCAAGGTTGAGGCCATTTGTCTGATGGAAAATGAGTCGTGCAACAGGACAATGATCCCAAGCACAGCAGCAAATCTCCAAAAGAATGGCTGAAGACACACAAATCAAGGTGTAGCAATGGCCCAGTCAAAACTCAGACCTCAACCCAAATTAAATTCTGTGGTTTAACCTTAAAGGAGCTGTGCATAAACAAATACCTGCAAACCTCAATGATTGGAATGATTGGATAAACTATCTCTGTTGATGATCAAATATTCAACAGCTTTCAGAATTTGAACCCTTTAAAGCAAACTACAGTTTCAGATCTTTATAATCTTCAGTAAGAGTGACTCACTAGTAACAGCCTCCGATGGAGCTTGACGATGTTGGGGATTCTGCGGCTGTTGTGCATCGACTTTTTGTAGGTGAAATAGAGTTTGATGGCGATGCCAAAGTAGCAGCAGAGGATGATGACAGTAGGCATGACCAGGTTGAAGAAGAACAGGGAGATAACAAAAGAGAATCCCTCATATTTCATCTGGCCCCAGGCAAGTGAGCAGGACAGGCCAAAGGGTTCCAGGCCGTATCGACCCCAGCCCACTATGGGAAACAGAGCCCAGATCAAAGCATACAGCCAGGACCACAGGCACAGCATCTTCACCTTCTTCCAACTGATTTTCTCCCCTGCAGTGAGAAATAAAGAGAACGGTTGCTTTCTCCTTCTTATATGCAGTTACATGGCAGAGCTTAGACAAGATCCTATATTCCTTAAATCACATATCAGTGACATGGATAAAAATAATTTAGTTTTATTTATTACACAGAATCACAACAACAGTTGCTTTTATGTTAAAACGCAAAGACTCTGTTACACAGTTACACTGAAAACAGGTTTAAACATATTGACGTGAGCAACACATTTCTACTTTCAAACAATTAGAAAACATTGCGGATGGTATGTAATACGAAGGTAAGAAGGTTTTTATTTCCATTAATTCTCTTTTATATTTGACAGCATGGCTCTTTTCTGTGACCTCTCTGCCGGTTGTATGCATACATGAAAAGAGGCAGATGTGGGAAGAGCATCTTTGGAAACAGTATTTTTGTCAGCCCTGAATTACTTACTAGGTGACTGCAGGTTGAGGGACACAATCAAGCGCACAACAGCCAAGATGGTGAGGTTCATGATGCTGGCCATACCAAAGAAGAATCCTGCCAGGCCATAATAGACACAGGAAACATCTCCCCCAAGCCAGCGATGGCTCCAGGCAGACGCCACAGCTAGAGGGTACATGGTGACAGCTGCTCCCAGGTCTGTCATGGCTAGATTCACACTCAGCAGCTCCGGCGGTTTCATCCTGGACGACCTTTTGAATGCCATGATAAGGACTAGCAGGTTTCCCACAATGGAGAGCACAGCTGGGATACAGAGGAAGAGGAGAAGATGATATAATGAATAGAAGTCTAATTACACAAACACACATGCCGTCTGCAAAGGTGTTTAAAGTGGGCGATGCCTTTGAATGCATATTAATCGTGCGGTAAATTACGTCAAATTTGTCCTTTAGCTGTTAGATGATTTAACAACAACAATAATCAGCATTCACTGGCCTTGATTGCAGTACGTGCAATCACTTTACTGTTACTTTACTGTTCCCCAGTGTTTGAAAAAGTGCATATAAGCACATACACTGACACACAGGTTAAACACACAATGAGTGCATTAACAATGATCCTGATCTGTGTAAAGACACAAGACTCTGGATGGATGTTGCATTTGTTTCTCTGGAGAGGAGTGCGACCACACGGTCGTGACATCGTTTATTGAATGCACGGTAGAGGTTTAATTAAGGAAGAAGGACAGCTTTACCCACTGGCTGCCTGATAATGACACACAATGCTAATCTGTCTAAATAGCCTCACAGCCCATTACAAAATGATTTGACCTTTTCTCTTATAATGGAAGGTAAAAGTCAGGCGAGCACCTAAGTGCAGCTTCATGGTTTGTGTGAGGTGCTTTTTATTACTAGTTTACACGTTTAGGCCACAATTCAGAGATAAATACGTCACTTTTTACCCCTCTATATTTATTTAATATCTTCTGTAAAATAATTGCTGCAAAATCACATCTGCAGCACAGTTTAAAAAAATAAATAAATAAATCCATCAGTAGGAATACGTTAAAATATACTGTTTTAAAGGAAGGAATTTTCTTTTTTGGGTATCTTTTGACCACACATTCAATTTTTCCATTCTCTATTTACAGAAATCTTAATAAAATCTTTAAAAAAAATGGATAATGTAGTGTTAGTTGTTGTTTCTGACTCTATCTTCTCGTCTCCCTGCATTTCTGGAGCAGACGTTTATAGCCCGGAGATAAGGTGAAGGATTTTGCACATCAGCTTCCACACCTCAGGCAAATCTGTGTCTCATTAAACTCACTATGACATTTGCCTCATTAAACCTTTAGGGAATTCTTTTCCTGATAAACACAATATGTTTTTGAAATAGGCCAACCATCATCTGACCATAGCCTGAAGAACTATTCACGTCTACCGTTTAGTCTAAAGGCAAATAAGGATATTACTCAAAACATTGTATGTCTATTTGAGCTATCTGAACAATGCTGTTTCTATCACACTGTTAAATATTCACATACAAGGGTAATCTTTTACCTCTGACCTCTCAGTAATACAGAAAACCTTCTAACAACCACAGAAAGAAAACCATAATGTTAGGGCACTGGCAGGCGCTCAAAGCTGAAAATTACAGTACTTATTTCTTTCACATTTCAAGCAGAAAGAAGTCAGGATTACGTCACACACAGATTACCTAACATTAACTCTATTGCCTCTCTTTTGTTTTCCTCAGCACAAAGCCACCATTGTATCTCTCAACATGTGCACTTGACCTTGCCTAGCAGCATGCACATGAAGAAAGTATGTAAGACTGTAAGCTTGTATTCACTGGAGTGGGTGATTTGATGAATTTCCTGCCAGATCGATGAAATTGGTGAATATATACGGTGATTATCGCTGTGATTAGTGTAGAAAGAAGAGCCTAGCTTCTGTTTTGGGCAGAGAATAAAAGGACAACATAGGTTTAAAAAATCACCGATGTGGGGAAATAACCATGGTGATTACACCTCTTCTCAGAGATGGGATTTTTTAGAAGGAGGCACAAATATTTGTTGCTAGATCAGCTTTTGATGCTGGTCTCACAGTCATGGTAAAGCAATGGCTAAGAGAATGAATTGATGAGGATGGATAATATCTAAAATGAAAAGTGACAATAAAATCTTCTATAGGGGAGGAGAGAAGTGTACACATTGTGTTGAAGTGCTTTTAAAGTGCTCACGTATAATCAGCTTTCTTCACGCCTCCGCAGTATTGAACTGTGAGGTTCGGTTGGTAGATTTGGATCAATGCCCGTGTCTTTCAGAGAGATAGTTTTCCAGTACACTTCATATGCGTGACATCAGCTGTCATGACAACACCTGCAGACTGTTAGGTGGCATTCACCTCTACAGCAGTAATAGAAATGTGACTGACTAAGAATCCATTAACTGATGTCAAAAGGTGGAGAACATGAAAAACATGACAAATGTCCAGATGCTGAATGATGACCTGCTGAGCTTCAGGCTGTAATTAGAGCTAGCCTATAGAGTGCCACGTCTGCTCCTTGGCTTGAAGATGAAACAGTTTCCAGAGGTGAGGATTATTCCTGAGCAACCTCAGCTTAGAGCACTGTGTACTTTCCTCTCACTCTCTTGGACTGTGGGTAATCTTGTTAACCTTTCCCAGTAAACTAGAACACCAAGAAACTCCTTTCCTGCACCTGCTTCTGTCTTAGCGCTTGAAGGACTACTGCATCTTTAATGTTGCAGAAGTCCATTGTCTTAAGAGGAGTTCAGCATTATGGCCGCATATATTTTTAAAATCAGACATCATGAGTGAGAGGTCTTGGTAGCCGGGAATCGGTCTGCCAGGGGCTCCGCTCCTGGCAGACCAGTGTGTCCTGGATCTCCTGGGCAGATCCAGGACACACTGGAGAGATTATATCTCACAGCTGGCCTGGGAATGCCTTGATGTTCCTCCGGATGAGCTGGAGGAGGTGGCTGGGGAGAGGGAGGCCTGGGATTCTCTGCTTAGGCCCCTGTGACCCGGGCCCTGGATAAGCGGAAGAAGATGGATGGATGGATGGATGAGTGAGAGGTGGATCAAGCTCATAAGTTGAAGACACTTATAGGGTAGTAATTTCTCAGTCACAGGTTCAATAAGCCCTAAAGGATAGCCTGCTTTATTATCTGTTTTACTCTAAATCATACTGGAGGTTACAACATGAACATAATGTTTATTTAATAAGAGTTGAAACAAGCAATTAAACCATAAACTGATTAGAAAGATTTTTTATTGAGGTTTTAAATCAAGTGATTTCATACAATATTTCGCCCACCTTCTGGCTGTTAGATAGCAGGTATACATTGTTTTCATATAACGTTCATGCCCTGTCTTGCTAAACAAAATATTGCATTGATTTTTTTTTGCTGGAAGCAAAATCAGGGAAACAACCAGATGACAAAACTAACAGCATAAATGCACTTCTGTGTATATCCAGCACTGAGACAGACTCCTTCGTCGAAGGGAGATTCTCTGACAGTCTCCCTACACAAGAACTCTTGATTTCATGCAGGATCTCCTTTGGGACTTTTTAAACTCAAAGCCCAGTGACCCGATCAACTTCCAGCTCACTGAAAATTACTTTCAAGTGGCTTTAACTGCTCTCTGCAAACAAAAAAGAATCAATGGCGACATGTAACAACATCCCATATGTCTGCATATAGAGTTTGTCTTAGCTACACACCCACTATCTCATGATTGAATTAATGACTGGAGGAGTTATGTTTAGAAAACCCACATTATAACCAGTTATAATACAAATGAGTGAAGGGTTATGAAATACAGAGACACAGTCACATTAATTCCACCCACCACATCCATGATCAACCCCAGGGAAAATTCTGTTTTACCACTTGCTTTATGGATTTGGTTGATGGTTAGAAGAAGAGTGCGTGCATAATGTTGTGGAGGGGAATAAAAAGTCAGACAGGATCATGAGTTTGAAGCTAAAAATTGGATGGGTGACGATGAATGTGCATATGCCCCACAAGTTAGATGTTAGTTACATGAGAAAGAGGAATTCTACACTAACTTGGATGAAGTGGTAGAGAGTGTCCCCGGGGGAGAGGGTGGTGATGGTTTAAGAAGACAGAGACAGAAGGATTTCTCTCCTCAACAGATGGTAGTGGATTTTTTTCTGTGGTGAACACATGCTTCAAGAAGAGGGAGGAACATAGGGTGATGTGTAAGAGTGGAGGCAGTTGGACTAAATCCTAGAGAAAGTGTAATGTGAAAGAGAAAGGAGACTGCAAGCTGGTGTGAGGGAAGAATGTAGCTCGGCAGCTAGACAGTAGTCTGTAGGATGACTCTGGAAGAAGAGGAAGTGAGTGAAAGCAAAGGCAAGAATTAAATGGAGGAGGTTGAAGAAGGTAAAATGTTACACAGAGTAGTTGGGTGGTAGGTAAGAGATAACAGATGGCTGGGACAGTACAACTGAAGTGGTGAGAGAAACTACCAAGAAGGTGTTTTGTGTATTCTCTGAGCAGAAGGAAGAAGACTTGGTGGTGGAATGAGGACTACAGGAAAGTATTCAAAGGAACAGGTTAGCAAAGAAAAAGTGGGATAGTCAAGGAGATGCAGAAAGTATACAGGAGTACTGGGAGGCTATGCATACAGCAAAGAGAGGGGTGGCAAAGGAAAGGACTTAAAGTGGGTTGTATGTGGACACTAAGAAAGGAAAAAAGATTTTTAAAGGACGTGCAGGAGGTTAGGGTGCTTAAAGATAGAGGAAGGAGTAATTTAAGGAGATGATGAACGAAGAAAATGAGAGGAGCCCTCACTTCCTCCTGACTAATCCTCTGCACTTCCTGATTCAGTAACTGCAGAGGATTTGTAATGAGGAAGTGAGGGCAGCTATGAAGAGGATGAAAAGTGGAAAGCTGGTTGGTCCAGATGCTATGGAGCTATGGAGATGTCTAGGAGAAAGCAGAGTGGACCAGGTTGTTTAACACTGATTCCAGTTTTTATGAACAAGGAGGATGTGCAAAGCTGTAGGAGCTACAGAGGGATTAATGAGCCATACAATAAAGATATGAGAAAGAGTTGTTGAAGCTGCACAGTGCACTGTCTTCTTTCAATATGGAGAAGGTTTGGACACATGCAGATGAAGGACATGGATATAATGGACAACGGATGCTGAGCACGGAGCTGCCAAACTGAAGGAAAAGAGGAAGACTGCACAGAGATTCATGGATGTAGTGAAGGAATACATGCAGAATGGAGATGTGACAGAGAGGATGGGGTGAGGTGGAGGCAGATAATCCAGTGTGGTGACCCCTAAAGGGAGCAGACGAAAGAAGAAACAGTAGGTTTGACAACATGTGTCCCTCCTGGACAGACTGTGAGAAAGACCACATTTTAAGTGAACATCAAAACTGCAGCAGCATTTGTGATCTATGTACACACACAGGGGTAAATGAAAAGGGGTCAACTATATAGTGGTATGACAGTCCTTACTGCTAGATTTAGACAGACAGATGAAGAGGCTGTCTTCATGCTAATCCACACATGGCTCAATAATGGTCTACTGGTAAGGCATCGACACATGGGAGAAGAAGTAACAGCGTGTTTTATCTTTAGGGTGACTTTTGCTTAAAGGTCACAATATGTGACAATGTGAAGTCACATCTCTTTTTTTTCAAGGGTACAAAGTTTGATGATTTTATTTGAGTTAAGCTACAACATTAATAGAAAGGATGGGTAGTTCCAAGAGTCTTCCTCCCACTGCACTGTCTCTTTCTTTTGTAAAAATATAAAAAGACTTTTTAAAAAAAAGGTAAACGCACATCTGCAAAGGATACACCCGTGCATCCTTGACTATAGCTCCCTTGGCAAGCCTCTGTCCACCAGATTGAACAGACTGAGGAACTAAAACATCCTTCAGTGTGGAAATATGAGACTGACATCCAGGTCACAGGAAAAAAAAATGGAGGACTGAGAAAACAAGGAGGTGCAAATTACAGAAATGAGAAAATCCCTTTGTGGTCCTGTCGTTGCGATTGTCTGCCCCACCTTAACTGCATCTGCCTCTGCTCTTGTTTAATCATCCCTCTGTGTCTGTAGTCTTGTCAATTCCTCTGTCGGATAATCTGTTTGTTCATGGTGTTTCATGCTCCTGTTCCTCATGCTGCTCATCAGATGTTTTCTCTGACTCTTATAGTATCCTTAACTGTTCGTGTAAGTCAAATAAATGGTCGTCCTTTTGTTTGGGTCCCCTGTAGACCTCGCCCTGGTAAAGGTCTTTAGTCTTTAACCCCCACAGATAAACATAGGATCCTTTTGTTTCTAAGCAGGCAAGCTTTAAACAATGAACATGATAAGATCTAATTTTAATCCATAGGGAATAAATGTTCTTTTTTTAATCTTTGGCCATTCTGCACAAAGTCAAGGGTGTAGACACTGTGTGGGAATATCAGGATAAAGGGACTGTACTACAAACGGTTGGAGAAGAATGGTTTAGAATAGGCAGTTAATCTGATTACTTTATTGCAGCTGTAGCTAACTTGGTCTTCTATCATTATTAGGGGGGAATTCAAACTGTTACTAAACTTTTCTTAGCCTTTTTAGCAGCTTTTAGGAGTGTGCACATGGACATCTCCCTGCACTCGTGTGCTGTTTTTCTGTTCCTGTGATGTGACAATGACTTTGATCAATGGATATGATTTGTCTGTATTTGTGTGAAATTTTCTGGGAAGAAACTTGCCTCATAACCAGAAGCAGAGCGATCACGTCGGGACTGATTTCAGTGGTAATGATTGATTAAGCCCTATATAGTGTATTTCCCCCCTGTGGGCAGCAGAGAACTGAACAGAAATGAGATCAGACCAGGCTTTGTTTTAATCATCCAGGATCAAAACACAGCATGGTTTATCTTTCTCTAACTTCTCTTAGCTTGCATTATTTATCCATCTTCCCTGTGGCACAATCTGTCAGACTACAGACTGCAGCTCATCTATGTTTTTTATCTCAAAGCATTGCAAAGCATTGCTGTCCTCCCAATCCCACCACGTCACCACCTAAAAAAAACATGAATAAGGTCAGCTACATTTTGAAATCATGTTTGATTTAAATTTCTAAATGCAAAATGCAGCACAAAAATAAAATAAGGCACACATTAGTCATGCTGAATAACAGAAAGATCAGCAGGGATGACCTGCAGGTATGAGGTGAATGTGATCCCCAGACAGAAGAACTACACCAGCTGTTTTTGTCCATTACAAGAACCAATTCAATATTATGATTATGAACCTCTGCTGCTTTGCTTCATAAATCCTGCCATCAGTGGATGAAAAGGCCAGTGGTCTTTGTCCTCAGCTGCTATTCCCCACCCTCTATTATGTCAATCTATCAGTCTATCTTTGGTTGTCCAGTAGACTTACTGCCTAATGATGCAGTTCCAGGCAGATAAACTGTGCCAAATAGCAGGAGGATGACTGAGTCTCTGTGCTTCTGTCCGTCTTATTGATCAGGAGGTCACAGTAGCTTTGTGGAGAAACAATACGAGCTGCATACGATCAAACTTGATTAGCCTTGCAAAGGATGTGACAAGCTGAATATTGGTGTTATCAGTATTTCAGGGCATTTATATATTTTTAAAGTCTTTACCAGCTGGCTGGAACACCAGAATTATCCCTGTACTGAATTCTCACATTAACCTCCTAAGACCCGAACACTTCCACGGCATGCATTTTTAATTTCTCTTTGATATTTGGTCACATTGGAGCCCGATGAATGTAAAAAACAAAGAATTACCAGATTTTTTTTTTACCTTATTTTGTTTTTAAGAAAAATAAGAGCCAAATATGAGGATATTCGTTTAAAATTTTGATAGAACAGTAGCAGTATAATGTCCTCGTAAGTGGATATCAAGCGCTTGTAGAGCAAAATTGAGTATTTTGGTCTAAATAACCCAAAATGTAATGTCCACATATGTGGACGCCAGGTCCTAGGAGGTTAAGTCTGCACATGCACAGACAGACCACAGGCCCTTTGGTCTCTCACCTGATAAGTGCCCCTTTGGTAAGATTTTTTCTTCCCAGTTTCTGTCTGGCATCATTTCATATTTTCATTTTAAATATGCCCCCTGGCATCAGTTCTCAATAAAAAGCAGGTAATGCCTAACAGCTGTGTTTCCATAATTCTTCTAACCCTCATGCCCCCCAGGACCTCCTTCCACCTTTTTCTGTCATCACAGCCAGTGCACGCATTTGGAGCACCTTGAGGAGCAGCATCCTCTCTCTGACCTCTGTTCATTGGTGACAGGCAGGTAATGATAAGTGAATGATGGTAGTGTTTACCTCGGCCTCGTCCATGTCTGTCACTGTAATGATATATAATATCCCAAACATAAGTAGCAATAACCTCCTCCACCCCCCCATCCTAAAGACTGTAGTTTTTCTTTTAAACAAACTATTTTAGAAAACACAGAATCTAATATGTTGTATAAAGGGCAGCATACAAGGTTGAAGACTTAATTCTGTCACTTAGGATTATTCTGAAAGTTGTATTATATATTCTCTGAAACCTAAGACCAGTATACATCTTAGAAAAAACGTGATTTAAACTGTTCTCCTTACCTGACTGTACCAAACAGATTTCATACAAATACACTACACACCACACAAACTCGCTCTAACCTTGTAAATGACGCGTGTGGAGGGTGGGTGTGGGAGATTTCAGATTTAAGCAAAACGCTAGGTTTCCTGTGACTTTGCAAAACGTCTGTCACAGTTTTCGGTCCTCTGACTTTATTCTGTTCTGTTTTTAGTATCATGAGATTATACATTTTTTTCCAGTATTTTCTCATAAAGCTGCTTTGAACTCCTGTGCGCAAAATGGATTATGAAAAAAAGATCACGTTCTTTTGAATCAGTTTAGGTCTCCAAAGCCGGGAGAATAAGTTAATGCTATTGAAGTGTATATTCCCAGACAGGATTAAGATGATCAGAGATGGGAAGCATTCAAAAACCATAAACTGTCATTGTTTCTAGTTTAAGTGCGATTTTCAACTTACTTAAGACCAGCAGGTAGCAGCCCGTGCCGATGTCCAGCGCCGGTGATAAAGCAGAGGTGTACTTATCCATGAAAACAATGATCAGTAACCGAGATAAAAAGAAAAGTGGTCCTCAAGCGATCCCGACGAAGCGGAGAAGAGTCAAACTGCGCCTCTGCTGCTGCTGCGCTCCGGTGTCAGAGGCATCTGTCCTCAGGAATGAAGCTGAGACGCGTACCGGCTGAAGCCTTGTGCCTGCAGCCAGCGTGTGTTGTCAGGGTGATCATGCGTAAAGAGAGGATCATCCAGCGTCTCCAGTGCCGTGGTGTCACTGAGCGTTAGATGTCAAAACGGGAAAACAGGTTTATGTTAGCCTCAGGTTAAGTTAGGTGAGAGTGGAGAGAGTATGGGAGCTAGCCAGAGACCACAAAGTAAATAAATAAATATACAAGTACCCCCCCAACAAATACCTTTTACAAATTAGACACAAAATATCCTGTTCTCAAGTTTTGCTTTGTTGTTTTCAGTGAAGTATTTGAAAATCCCCTTTATGTAAATGGAGTCAACAAAATATTTAAAACTATTTATTGTATCATTATTTTTTCTGGTAGAACAAAGATAATTGTTTCTGTGTAAACAAGATAAGAAAAAGTTCCCCAAACAAACACAAATAAATACAAAATAAATACAGAAAACAAATACAGAAAAGGGACTTAATTTACTGTACAGGACTAATTTCAGCTATCACTGTTAGGCTGATAGACATAAAAGTTGAAGGGGCAAGGCTCTAGAGCAGGGGGCAGCTGCCCCCCCTTGCCCCACTGTAGATCCGGCCCTACAGTTAACTTTTGCTTACTCAGAGTAAGACTGCAATGTAAAATTACACAACACGAACTGCTATAATATGTAGCACTAGATCCATTAAAAACTGGCACAGTAGATTTAATAGCTTAATCATTGAAATGCTAATCGTTTCAGTGGTGGTTAAAATTACCAAAGTAATTTTGCCTCTGTACATAACCACAACGCATCTTAAATCAACTTTTGTATAAACAGTTTTCAGGGGATGAAAAGTAATTGGACAAAATAACATCTTTTTAAATATTAGAATTGTTTAAATAGTCAAGTAAACTAACATGAGTCTGTTGACCTAAAGCCAGGGTGCAAACTACAGATAAGGAGGAGTATGGTTTATTAAGACATCATATTAAAACATGACGTGGCAAATTCCGGGGGAGCCTTTAAAATACTGATATACTAACATGCCCCCCCCCCCCCAAAAAAAAAAAAAAATAAAAAATCCATCAACATAAATATCTTAAGAGGAGAAACGTGCTGCTGGCATGAGGGAATCTTAACCTGGTGAATATCACAGTGATTCTGCCAGAGGAGAGGATAGAGGTTAGCCAAGCTTCTAAAGAGGAGAGGGTAACAGTCACCGGTTTCAAGGTCTGCTGGCAGAGAAACTAGATGAGGAGGGGGTGTCGACCCTGCAGGCGAGAGCCAGAAGGTGAACAGGTGGTAAGTGGTAAGCAAGCATAGAGATGGAGATGGTATCAAGCCCGTAGCATGACATAATTACCCACAGGTAGAAAAGGAGGAGGAGCCTGACCAGGAGCTCCACCTAAAGAATTAATAGTAATATTTCACTCATGAGAATTACTTATTGTTCACGCTTCAACTTTATTTCGACTACTTCTATTGTGTTGTTTTTTCTTCCTTTCCTCTTTCAAGTTGTAACTTGTTAGTTTGCTCAGATACCACTGAGGGCACTGAAGGGGTTTTCTTGGATTTTGTGGGTTGGCAGTACTTATTTCTCAATCTTCAAGGAAGGCAAGGAGGCAGGATACTTTTTTCCTGTTCATTTTCAGGTGACAAAATGCATTAATAGGTCACTGCTGTATTAAAGGGTCTATTAATAACTTAACAGCTCGGGGTAGACTGATTGCTTTCTGCTTTTTTCAGTAGAGAAAAACTTGCTCATAGGTGTCAGTGTAAATCTGAATCTGCGTGCATTGCACGTAGAGACTTCAGCATATAATATATTAACATGAATCATTTTTTGGAACATTTTGTTGCTCTTTGGGACAATAAAAGAGAAATGGTAGTAGAGGAGAAAGTTCAAAAGGGATTTTGACGACAAAAGACAAAAAGAGGTTTTATCCTCTGACTGCTGTTTCTTTGTGCTGTCTCTTATCTTTTCAGTCCCTACATTGCTGTCAGTACCAGCAGTAGATAACTGTCTGCAAATCTATTGTGGAGACTCAATGACCCTGACACTCTTCAGACAGTCTGTCACACATGACATCCATGGCAGGGTAACATGCAAAGGCAATATTTTAGTGCTGCTCAGGGGTGTGAAAATATTTTTCTTTTTGTCCTGTAGAGACTAAAGGACATTGCAGAAGAGTTATTGTTGTGTCATTGACTTGTTCGTATTTGTATTTGTGTATTTGAATAATTAGTGTTGAGTGTTGTCATGTAAAAAAGTTGCCATAGCTACAGGGAAAATATTTAAAACCATGTTTAAGTGGTTACAGTTAATACATAGAGACCAAATGGGATTCTCCCAGCACTGCTGCCTCTTTTGACCATTTCTCATTTTGTTGCATCACATTTTTTTTAACAACTACAGGTTGCATATCAGAGCCTTCAGATTACAAAAATACTGAGGCAATATTAAGAAGCTTAGCATGAGTCTGTTGCACCAAGATACCCCGTGGACCTTTTAAAGCATGGACTTTTTTGCTTTATTTTTTATTTTTTAATTTTGGCATTCCTTCATTGAAAAAAACAGTTTATCCTTAAGGTTAATGTAGGAAGTATGTGCATTTGTGCCTCTCTCCCTTTCCTTTTGGTAGCTTTCAAGGTTTCATAAGGCTGACAGTCAATTAAAGCTACAACTGTAACAGCGGCGATCACAAATCTCTCTGCTTCTACGCCGAGCAGAGATTTTTTTAGCATGGGCACTTAGTAATCAAAGCAAACAGTTGATAACTTCTTGCACTCGTTTTCTGTTGCCTTAGAATTGAAGATGCTCTTATCCACTGTACATCTTTGCATGAATAATGAATTCAATTATTCAGTGTGAAAGATTCAGTGCTTCTAGAGATAAAACCTGCTCCAGCTTTAAGAAGCTGCCATTATGGACTTCACTAAACAACAAATAAACCCATACATCCATGACATGGCATGGAAATCAGTTTGAGTGGCTGGTGAAAACTAGAGCATTAAGCAGCACTAAATGCAGACATTTGAACCTTTATTCACACCCTGGCTGCAATTTGTGCACAATGCAAATTTGTAGGCAACAGTGGGAACATAACTGTCTTCCACTTCCACTTGATTTAAAGATGTCAAAGCTAAGAGACAGCTAAGCTTGGTTGGTGATTGCATCACAAGCATGCTGCAAACAACACTTTTATCTAAAAAACAACAACAACAAAATCTACGTATCATGCAGAATGCATGGGGCGTAGTGTGCAGGCAACAACAAGGTAAAAATATGAATACAACACAAGGCAGAATTTGCTGATGGACCTGTGATATGAGTCAAATTCAGCAAAAGATTTTTGTGATTTTGCAGTGGACAAGGATGTTCAATATAAGAGTGTTTCAATACAGAGGAAGTGGCTGATATCCTAATTGCTGGTTTAACACTTATTTAACAGAATCTGTGTTATAAATGTAGCCTGTCGAATCTATTCTGATTATAACATCTGCAAAGTTCAGCGAAGCCTGTTTCTCTGCTTAAACTGATTACAGAGTGATTAGAAAATAGTGACCATGTTGGATATAATGAATAACAAACCAAGATTCTTGGGTAGATATAAACCTCTGAAGATGAATGAGCTCCAATGTGCCTTGATATTGACTGTATGAATGGGGAAATAAAGTGGCAGTCACTGGAGGAGTCAGAGACACTGTAACTAAACCCTTCCTTCTGCAACAGGCCCAGAATGGCCAAGCAAACCTACCACTGCATTTAAAGAATCAGGTTCTGCTTCACCACACTGCTCACTGCAGCACACACGCCCTGGCTTTGTCAACACACTCTTTCGTGTGCTGTCTCGACCTCGTCTTCCAAAACGTTTCCCTTTTTCTTTTGCTCCATTTCTGCTCCACACTAAACTTCCTGAAATCGTTCACACAGACACGTGCAGCGCAGGTGCTGCCAATTAAGGTTGATTTGAAATTCATAGATCACAGGTTTATGAATTGCAGATTGGATTCTTCTTTTTTGTGTTCAGCATCATTTGACTCACATGTGGGCACATTTTTGTGGATGACGTTGAGCTTTAAAGTATAAATCTATTAGTAAGTCCTACTCTTTACCTCAAGCAACCCTTCCTCGAGCTCACACTGGTCACGAGACTCCTTTCTAAAATGTTCATAAAATAATGTTATACATAAATATTATCTTAGTGACATAAGCTTTGTTATCTAGTGAGATCCATGGTTATTTTTCTGCAATTTTTGGATTTTGGATAATTTGTTCATATTTTATGCTGAATCCTCCCTTAGTTATGCTGCAATAGGTGTCGGCTGCTGGGGGATTCCCATGATGCATTGAGTATTTCTTCTTCAGTCACCTTTCTCACTCATTGTGTGTTAATAGACCTCTTTGCATTGAATCATACTTGTTATCAATCTCTGTCTCTCTTCCACAGCACCAGTTGAAGTGAGAGAAGGAAGACATCCTGTCTTCCTTCTCTCACTCCAGCAGATGGCCCCGCCCCTCCCTGAGCCTGGTTCTGCCAGAGATTTCTTCCTGTTAAAAGGGAGTTTTTCCTTCCCACTGTCACCAAAGTGCTTGCTCATAGGAAGTCATATGATTGTTGGGTTTTTCTTTGTATGTATTCTTGTAGGGTCTACCTTACAATATAAAGCACCCTGAGGCGACTGTTGTTGTATAAATGTGCTGTATAAATAAAATTGAATTTAATTGACTTGAGTTGAAAATTTTTCCAGAAAATGAATTTAACTGCTTTAACATCACCGATCACCTTCTCCTATCAGCTACCATAATGAGTAACCTATTCCGCTTTTAATATGGTTATTATGCTTAAGGTTATATTGAAAAATGAGGAACAGTTTCAATGCCCAGGTCTTCAGGTGTCATCTTTATTTTCACACTCCATGATAACAAAACAACATAATTGTTAATTTTCTTGACAAATACAAATACGGGCTCATCTGTTGGAAGAGAAATGACCCAACTTTGAGAGCTCTGAGCTATATCATGGTGACCAGGGCACTAAGAGGTCTTGTGGAAGTTAAATGTCATGTGCAACATGACATGTGCTGACAGCTGGACGGTGGTGTTGATTTTCTTCTTCTTTTTTTTTCTTTAGAGACGAGCTGCTGATGACTGACTTTGTGTCTTTGTCTCTGCAGGAGAACGTGCTCATGATTGCATTAATGATGTGGTGAAAGTAACGAGTGTGAATATTCCGTGTTGTGATCGACTTGCAGGCTCAACAAAGATGCACTGATTCACTCTTTACTCAAATGAAAAAGTAAATAATTTGGAAATGGTTACATCAAGTTTATTGTGATCTCCTGTACATTTTATATACAGGCTGTGATCAGCTGACGTGTACTGCTGGTCTTTGTGGATAGCCGACTGAATTCAGCACGAGATCTACAGATAAGCAGATCTTACATGAGCTGTCATGGCTGATTTCCAGCCTCTTGACAGTAGAAAGCTGGCATAAAGGTGGAATTCAATGAGGAAATCTAATAAACCTAAACCTAAAATTACCCATAAACATAACAGTCGCCTCGGAGCAGGCTGACATAGTGCATGTGTGTAAACTTCACTACAATACTGTGTAGTTTGGCCTCCACCAAGGTTTTCATGCAACCTTTAAATAACAAAAAGTTACATGTATGAGAATTTGTTTTGGAGGATGTTTCTTAATATGGAAAAATATGTATTCAGAAACATGTCA
This sequence comes from Pelmatolapia mariae, assembly GCF_036321145.2. Lineage (NCBI taxonomy): Eukaryota > Metazoa > Chordata > Actinopteri > Cichliformes > Cichlidae > Pelmatolapia > Pelmatolapia mariae. The sequence continues at coordinate 3,876,654 of NC_086240.1, read as the reverse complement.
TGTCAGATGCAATATCTGTTCATGAAATAGGAAAATACATGTTGTATGGTGTCCTTGGGTGTTTTGAAAGGTGCCTATAAATAAAATGTATCATTATTATTAATATTCTTATGTAAGCTTTACATTTCCAGTTTGTCAAATGTCACTTTTTGCTGTCACCTTTAAAAATAGTTTCTCTTCGTCCTCTCCTGTCCTGTCTTAGTTACACCATCTCCAAGTGACATTATCTCCATTTCTTTTCTCTCTCTGGGAAAAGCAGATACACACAGCAGCTGTATTTTAGTTAGCAGACATATTTTGTTACACTTTGTGTGTTTGCTGATTTTTGTTGAGTTGTTAGAAATTTGACAAAAAACCAATCCTCATCTATGGCACGACCACAACTTACTGACACGTGGATCGTTTCAGTAACTCCTCCTTATAGTGATGCATAAAGTCTTATCAGATTATTAATCATTTTGATGTTTGAAGGTGCACAGTAATGGCTTAAACCTAATGTAACGAGTCTGTTTTAAAAATGTAAACATTAGAAAGTGGAGATATTTGTTTTAAGATTTTGGGAATAAAAGTAAAAACTAAAAATAAATGTTTAAAATTCTCCGTAAGTACAGCAACAAAGTATTTGTACTTCAACACTTCCCACAAAGAGAGGTCCATGGACAGGCAGAGCTGAAATGAAACTTGGCCAGGTGTTCTTCATCACAGCAAATCAGCTCCTCAGAGAAAACCCTGCAGTGCAACAAATCACTTTGCCCGGGTTTGTTGTCACAGTGGTGGTTAAGGACTAAAATGCTGCTTTTCAATTCACACAAAAACACGACACATTAACAGTTAATTTGTTGTGGCTTCTTAGCAGGTAATCGAGGGTTATTAGTCAGATCTCTGGCAATCCTGCTGGTGGAATTTGTGGTGTCCTTGTGATTTAGTTTCATAAAAGCTAAATTGCTGAATTGCCATGAAAAATGATTCGATTGCCCCACTTTGCTTTGCATTGCAGAGGTAATGAGAGATATAGAAACCCAAAGAGGCAGTGAGATATGAAAGTGCGAATGTAGAGAACAAAAGGTTAAAGGCAGCTTTTAAACCAGTGCAGCAGCAGCATCATTCATCTTATCTTGAACACTGGGTTAGATTTTTAGTGCAAATAGTCACAACTATTTAATATTTAATCTAGCCTTATTAGTTCAGGCAGAGTTGAAATGCACAACACTGGCCAGAGTGCCCTAACCTACAGGCCAGCAGACAGTGACATTTATAAAGCTGTAACCTAACAGAGCTGTTTCAGTAATACCACTTATCTCTTAATCACACACAGCGGTAAGCGGTTATTTTGCTGTAGTGCTCATAAATACAGCTGAATAAAAATTAAAATTAAAAAGTCCTCCTGTTGTTAGTAAGCTCAGCGCTCACATGTCTACCGCATTCACTCACAGCCTAAACTCACATGCAAAGTGAGATGAATGCACTCAGTAATCAATACCACGTCTTTTATTTGAGGCGATCAATATGAATACGGCTCTTAATCGCTCGTAACCCCCCCAAAAAAGTCACTTTTAATGTTTTCTTTGTACTGTGGGAAGTGGACTGGTTAGGCTGAGGTGTTTTGGTGTTTTTGCATTTGTCACTTTCTTTACAGAGAAAAGCTTTCAAGGATGGCATGATGATGTAACCGGGTAACAGGTTGTCGCCAGTTTTCTCAGTTGTTAGAGGTGAGACATCCATTCGTACAGCTTCACAGTGGTCAGATATTGAGATTAGTTTGAAAGAACTCTGCTCTTAATTGAAGAGCTGCATTTTTTTTACATCACATAACAGAAGCTGCCATACAGCAAGAAGCTCCAAATAAAGCTTCAGTTTTTTTCTCCACTGTCTCATGTGGTCCTGTATGTTCTGCTGCTCAAAGGCAATTTACTGACTCATCTCCAGGTTCCCTTTCAGTACATGTTATTCCATAATATGAAACTATATGGTATATAAATGCTCCCTTTGCAGAGAGCATTTAGTAATTTAATCTTTGTAATTTGAGACATGATCTTGGTGTTTGAAGAATTCTAATTATGTAACATAAACATGAAACGTGATTTATTGAAGAGGTGTTCAGTAAGTTTGTGATCTACTAACTGTGATGAAAAACATGATGGACATCTTATTTTTTATACTTCTTAGTCCATTCATGACCCCTCATGCCCTATGGATGGGGGCACTGTAATGGAAAAGACCTTTCCCGTTGCTCTGAACAGCTTTGTATTGATTTGCAGCGAGGGGACAAGTGGACCCAAACCATGTAAGAAAAACGCCTCACACAGTATAACAAAGGCACCAGATCTCCTCACAGTAGAGGTCAAGGGTTCAGACCTGTGCTGTTCTCCTGTCGTACACCTCAAATGGGCTCTCTCACTTGTCAAGAATAAGGGAAGAACGACTCATCTGACCTTATCACTACGTTTTTCCACATGTCTTCAGACCAGTGCTAATGGTTTTTGCACTGATGACCCCTCAGATGTTCATTCGTCTTTGAGGGAATTGTGCACCGTGATCTTCCTTTAATATCACTTTCTGTGCAATTATGAACCATTGTTGTTGCTAACTATCTGATCATGCATTGACATTGTGACCTTTTACCCAAAGAATCATTTATTTATTTCTTTTTTTTTGCTCGAACAAATGTGTGTTTGCATAATTTCTGCCCCTATTTTCTAATGTCTTTCTCATCGATCTACAGGCAAATACAGATGTGACTTAAGCCCCTGTTGCTACACTAGCAGTCTAGTCTGGAGCCCCCAAATGAACCACAATGTCTCTTAGATCTGTTCCTCTCATTATTTTGATGCAAAATTGGATACATGATACAAAGCATGACTGGATGTAAACTGTGTAAGTGTACCACAGAGTGCAGCTGTGTGGAAGGACATGCATTTATATCTGAACATCTGAGCAGATAAATCAGAATCCCGCTTTTAAAACAAGGTTTTTCAAACCTGTGAAGTCGTTTAAAGAGCAGATTTCCCCCTTTTAAACCATACACATGTGTATCAGTTATATAGTTGCCAAACACTATATCTGTGATAATTTACCAGTTTTTGCAAAAGAGAAAATCACCACAAAATACTTCTGTAGTGTGCTCTACGTGTGGGTGTCTGTGTGTGTGTCAAAATGTAGTTCAAGAGAGACCTGGAGTGTGGACATCCTGGCATGCCTGGACGTCCATGGAAGAATTGAGTTTGAGAATAAAATGAAAGTAGAATTGGGAGAGCAGTACTTCAGAGCTGACTTTTTACTGATCTCTGGTTTCGAGTTGACCTTGAATCTGCTCAGCAGAAAAACAAAACAAACAGTTCATTTTTTGCAAATTGGATCCAAAACACATCAGACTGTGGTTGATTCTACAACCGCAGTGACGACAGTGCTGAGCAGAATTAATGTTGCTGCTCGCACAGCACCGAGAGAGCAAGAGGAGAAGAACAGCGCCAAAATAAATGGTGTGCTGGCATTTTGCAGATCAGTTGGGGATATCTGGACACAGAACGCCAGTCTGGTCATATTTTATTTTCCTCCAGTCTGAACAAAAGCTTAGAGTTTACTATACACATAAGCTTTGTTCTACCCAAGTGGAATTCTTTCTCTGGAAGAATAACGCCTTCACAACGTCTAGCAAGGTCAGGGAACACTCTTTGGGGAGATAAACTGTGAAAATAAGAAACACTTTCATGAATACAGAAAAACATTATGTCAAGCTATAAGTCAGTCAAGAAAAGAAAGGCAAGAAGTGAAGAGAAGAAGTGAAAGAAGAGGCATGCTATTCATTTGTCAAACATGGTGGAGTTAGCATTAGAGCATGGATGTGCATGGTTACCACCAGTCCTGGGTCAGTGGGATTTATTGATATTATTGATGTGATTGCTGAGGGGGTGAATTCTGCACAGTGACACAAACATACCCCGAAAGCTTCTTAAATCTAGATGTGAAACGTTCCAGCATGCTCTCACTGGAGTCAAGCATAAAGGAAGAAAGACCCAGAAACAAGCAGCAACTGGAGGCACCTCAGTACAGACCTGAAAAAGAACCACGAGTAAGGGCACTATGGCAACTAAATGCTGATGTTCATGGGTCTGACATCGACTGCAAATGATACAAACAAAATAATCCTTATGTTGGAAAGGTTCTTTGTCTGGAATTGTTCAGTATTACAAAATGAATTATGGAATCCACTTAACTATACTGGTACCAGTGCAGTATCCTTCCAACATAGAAGCTCCATAAGAAGAGGCTCGCCATCTCATCAGCCTCCTGACGAAAGAACTGATCGCACATATTGTGAATACAAAAAACAGATTAGGGCTCTAAAAAAGGCCATAAAACACACAAGGACTCAATAAAAGTAGACACTTACACAGATTAATATTTTAGCTTCTCTTGTTCTGGCTCTTATTCAGATTTCATCCCGTCTGTGACCAGTTTCACATTTATTTTCCTGAATATGTTTAGATATCACTAAGCTGACACTAAAATGCTTTCCTCCAGTTTTCAGATTGAAAAATGGCCTCTTAATCTTTACAATTTTATGCATATGTTCAGATTGAGCAAGCTAGCTGCATTCTAAGCTAGTCTGTCTGTATGTTTGAGTTACGTGTTTACACTATAGATATGACAGCGGTCTCAATTTGCCATCGAATTCTTAGAAAGCAACATTTAAAATGAGAGAATATTTCCCATTTAAAAAACAAACAGGTCAAATAAAAATCCAGACTTGTTAAACAGTAATAGCCAAACTCAGCATCTCACTCTCTGTCTGACAGGAAATCCCACTGGACCCACATGACCCTTGGCTACTGCCGCTTTTGGTCATGCTCCCCTCCAGCTTAGCTCCTTCAGCAGTTGACCCAGCCCCATGAGGCTCTGGTGGCGCTTGTATGCTGGAAGCTGAAGTGTAATCCAGTGGAGCTTTTAGCAAAGAAGCATGCAGCTATGAATGGAGCTGACAAAAGCTGACAAATGATGATTCTCCCTCCTATGCCAAACATAGAGTTCTTATGCAAACTCAGGTAACCTAGCTAACTAAGTTAGCTTAGTTATGCACTTTTCTCAGTACATCATAAACTGACACTTTTCCTTATTTCAAAGGTTTGTGTTAAATCAAGATAAAAAGCTTGCATCTATCTGGCTAGTCAGGTAGTCTTTAGAAAACATGTTTCAAAAATTATTTTAAAAAATGTGTTGAAAATGTCCAGTTCCCCATTGCACATGAGTTTTTCATCAATCAATTTACTCATGTTTCTATCAGGAAACATTAACCGGTCAGAAACAAACTCAGGAGTAAGGTTAGCTACATAACCCCCTGCAAACAGTTTATTGCTTGACTCTGCTCATCACCTGACACAACCCTGCACAGTCGATCATCTGAGCCACAGAACGTGAATTCATCTGCACAAAGACTGACTCTGAGGAGAGATTGAGTGGTTTACTGTGATATAAATAAGCAACAAGTTTAACCACTAACTTTGCAGTACTGTCAGGGTCCGTGGCCCTGTGTCTATGGAGTCTGTGTGTGATGCTCGGGTAGCCACACCCCCGGGCTGGGCCATCACCGGCACACCTGCTTTCCATCAGGGCATTACCTGGAGGACTACTTAACCCTGCGCTGACGGTTGCTCCACGCCAGTCCGTTAATCACCTCTCTGTGGTAACTAGACTCCCACGAAAGCGTTGCGCTAATGGTTATTTGGAACTGTGTTAAATCTGCCTTCTTGTGTTTAAGATTTCAATCCGGCCTCCAGTGTTTGCCTCCTGCCTGTCCTCCTGCTCGATCACATCACTCGGTGCATCATCTGGCCTCGTCACTAACTCCACGGACTCCCGCCTCACGGACTTTCACACTTCCCTCCCGAGCCCCACGGTCCCACTCCGATCGTAAGCCTACTACTCCTATCCTGCCTTGTTGTGCTCCCCTGCTTCCCGGCTTACTAGTAATTTTCTCCCCTTTCTGTTGCAGCCTCCCACGGTCCCGATTCCGGCTTCCCCGCGTCATTTGTTTCCCCGGGTTTTTCTGTTTCTCGTTTGCTCCTCTGGTTTTCCCGGGTCGCCTTTTGTTATTTATAATAAAGTGTCTTTTCCTGCTAGCACTTGAGTCTGCTTCTGGATCCTTTGTGCACGCGCGCCTCGGCGCATGACAAGTAATGCAAAATATTCCTGCTCTGATAAAGGCTTTACTGAAAACATGAGACATTCAAAATAGGAGGTCTAAGTGGACAGAGACAGATGAAAGACCCAGCCTTAACCAAGTTCTTTCCATAAACCCACATCTCTGAGTTAATATGTTAAATCAGCCCCAATGCTGAGGTGATAGTTAGAAATCAGTTAAGTTTTTTTGTACTGTTAATGACCTATGAAATGCTCATTTTAATGTAAACAGCAACAGAATTGCTGACTAAAAAAATTATTATCTGACAATTTATAATTGAGTGGAATTGTTAATACAAAGTGTTGACTTTAACAAAAAAAAGAAAAAAAAAAGAAGCTGCCTTCAGACTGCATGCTCTCTTCCACTGCGGCAGACAGTTAACATTTGTCTCACAGGTCATATGGTGCTACACAAATAAAAGTGTTGTTCTCAGAAAAACTCAGATGTGTGAAACCTCAGACTGGTGACTGATCGATAACACTGTGTGCTCTGTCAAGCAAAAACGGCAGATCACTGGAAAGCTTTTACTTTTACACGATGTCTGACTCCAGATTCACCAGTGTAATCTGCCAGCAGTATCTATGCTGTCCTTTATATGTACCTAAATTTAAAAATGGATGCCAGAACCTTTTACTAAGTTTTACAATTTAATCAGTCATAATAGCTTCTAAGCAAATTTCATTTAACATCAGATCATCTTCACTTTTAATTTTTGGCAGCGGTGAAGGGTTAGAGTTAGGTCACCCAATTCATACCACTCATGAATACATACATGATGGGTATGCTAATTCACACCATGGAGCCCTCTCCCAAAAACTGTCATAGATTTAACTCTGTCTGTGTGGCTGGATTTAAGAAACTCTTTAAAGTTACTGTTAAAAAAATCTTGCTGAGTGGATTACTTCCTGTGGGAAATGAGGACTTTTTTTTTAATATTCAAATACACAGAAAAAGCAACAGTATTTTTTCTTTGATATAAACACCCAGTCAAAAATCACAGGTTAACAGCATCTCAGATTAGAGTCACACAGAGCTCCAGTAGCAGACACATCTCTACATCAACTGTTCAGAGGAGACTGTGTGAATCAGGCCTTTATGGTAAAATAGCTGCTAAGAAACCACGGCTAACGTAAAGCAACAAAGTAGTTATGGACATTAGACCAGTGGAAATCTGTGCTTTGGTCTGATGAGTGCAAATTTGAGATCTTTAGTTCCACCTGTTGTGTCTTTGTGTGATGCAGAAAACATAACTGGATGGTCTCTACATGCATGGTTCCCACCATGAAGCATGGAGGAGGTGTGATGGTGTGGAGGGCTTTGCTAAATGGACTGATTCTTATATAGCGCTTTTCTACTCTCCCAGAGTACTCAAAGCGCTCTATACAACATGCCACATTCACCCAGTCACACCCATTCTCTCAAGCACTCACTCTAAACTGAGTGCTGTCTAACCACATTCGCAAACATTCATACTCCGATGGAGAGCAACTTGGGGTTAGTATCTTGCCCAAGGATACTTGGCATGCAGACTGGAGGAGCCAGGGATCAAACCTCCAACCTTCCGATCAGTAGGTGACCAGCTCTACCTCCTGAGCTACAGCCACCCTGGTGACGCTGTTGGGGATTTATTCAGAATGGAAGGCACACTGAACCAGCATGGCTACCACAGCATCCTGCAGCGACATGACATCACATCCAGTTTGTGTTTAGTTGGACCATCATTTATTTTTCAACAGGACAATGACCCCAAACACACCTCCAGGCTGTGTAAGGAGAGTGAAGAAGTGCTGCACCAGACGGCCTGGCCTTCATCACCTGACCTCAACCCAGTCGAAATGGTTTGGGATGCGATGGACCGCAGAGTAAAGGTAAAAGAGCATCTCTGGGAACTCCTTCAAGACAGGCGATGACCTCATGAAGCTCATCGAGAGAATGCCAAGTGTGTGGAAAGCGAAGGGTGGCTATTTGGAAGAATCTAAAATATAAAACATGTTTTCAGTTATTTCACACTTTTTTCTTTACTACATAATTCAATATGTGTTCATTCATAGTTTTGATGTGTTCAGTGAGAATCTACAATGTAAATAATCTTGAAAATGAAGAAAAACCATTAGCTTATTGAGTAGTTTATATAGTAAGTTTCATCAAGATCGAACCGTCGTCTACAGCATCAAATACAGTATTTCAAAGTGCATGTGATTCAATAAAACACCTTCATTTAGTGGCTGTTGATGACCTGAGGCAGGATTAGACTTAGATCTGATCATCATGTGCAGACGATATGTATTCTACAGAATAAAAACAATGAGTGGATTTTCTGCAGCTTAAATTCTTCTGTTTGTTTATTCTGAGATGTGAACTTTCAAAGCACTTTTGCTCTGACCAAAATTGCTGTGACCATCCTCCAATAAAAAGAACAGTTGCTGCTGTATTTGTCTGACGTCAGTCACTGTGGGGTTTACCCATCCCTTAGGCTTAGTGACTTGATGTTTCTTACATGCCTGGCTAACTTCAGATCCTGTAAAGCTCAAAATAATGTGTGGAAGCTGGCTGTTTGGGAGATACTGCAGCTAAGTGAACATGGACGATCTGCTGTAAATAAAAGCAACAAGCAACACATTATGCAGCTACTTTATAAACTTGTAGCAATTCACACTTGAGGGTTTTGCACATCATAGCATTCGTAATTACCTCCTTTTATTTTCACAACACCAAAGTAGGACATGGAATATGAAACGTAAACAGGTGGTCAGAGATAAGTATTTATTTGTTTGTTGGGTTTTTTTGTTTAATTTCTTTTAATCATGTAAACAATATACAGAAACCCATGTAGAAAAAAAGAGAAATATGATCAGATTAATAATATAAGAACTAAAGCACAATATCAATTCCCACCCCTCCTCCATAAGTCAAAAGCTTTGTTATTGACACAAACAATCAATAAAAACAATAAACATATCAATAAACATATTTTTAATTACACAGATAATATGGATATATATATATATTTATATATATATACACACACACACGTATAAATGTATTTATATATGCGTGTAAAATAAAAATATTATCAGATTTTCTTGTTTTAATTGCTGCATAACTTTACATTCAAACATTAAAATCAAGCATTTCCAGTTTTTGATGTTAAGTGCAAAAACAGAACAAGCATCAAGTAACATCACACTGAACAGAGACATTCACTGAATTTCAAACATCTTCCTCTCTGTATAGCATCTTGTACAGTACCCCAAAAAACTTTTTAAATTGTAACTATGTAACTTCCTTCTTTTAGGAAAAAGAAACAGATGAAAATGAAATTGACTGTAGGTGGATGTTTGTTATCTGTCTCTGTTAGTCCTGTGATAGACTGGTGATCATCTCTTGTCCTGTGATAGCATGGACAGGCATCTGTCCCCAGCAATGACCCTGAATTACATGGATACATGGCTGACTGGATGACTTAATATAGTTTGTGCGCCAGTATTTATCATGTGGTGTATTTTCATTCATATTTAAAAGGTTATTATAATCAGCTTACTATAAAAATTTCCAGCAACTTTTGCTCAAGCACTAATAATCAATGCATGTGACTCGCTGTTAGTCATGATAGAATCTACCCTCATGGTACAAAACAAAAGTGATTTTGGAAGAGGACCTGAACAGTGAACTTTCCAGGAAGTTCTGCCAATGTTAACTCGAATGTATTCGTACTTCAGCTTTATGAATCAGACGATGACTGATTAAAGTACACCATCATTTACACAACTGCACAATTGCAGAAATATATCCTGATAGCAGCTCAACATGTTTACAATGCCATGGAGGTATGTCTACTGTAGCTCATATGTTTTTGCACTGTCAATTTTAAATATATATATATATATATTTTTTTTAACTGTTTGAAAACATATTTTTAATTTGAGGTCACACTCTCTGGAAGAATTCAGAGGGACCTGGTTGCCTTTCACTGAAAATTTTAAAAACCTGAGCCCATTTTAAATTGACTTTCCAGTGTTGTGTTATGCCCACGAGCTGACACTGAATAAAGGAGAAAGCTCCTCTTTATATGAGTTTTTGAAATTTGAGGTAGGTGTGGATAATATATCTTTATGTTTGTAATTGCAATGAAGTATGTTTTTCAAAGAAATGTAGTGTAGAATTAAAGAAATTAGTTTACTGCTGAACTGTATATAACCATCATCCTTATCATTACATTAATTATCATTTCATCAAAGCATTTATTGAAGCTGTCGGTATTATGTTATAATTTGTATTACAGGGGTTATCATAATCAAATATTAACATGTTTATTACAGGTGCAGTTATAACCACTTTAAATCGTTGAGTTAAATCTATCATCTTAAAAGCTTATATGCTGAGTATACTGTTACAGTAAAATAGTCTGGGCAAAGGCCTGAGTGTATTCAGCTTCTTGTGGCATTTGAGTTTGCCTAGTTACAGGTGACACAAGGAGGACAAGTCCATGGGGACCTCAAAGGCCTGAGATCATCACCATATTTTGATGGATGCCAGAAAGGGGAACTTCTGTGTCTGCAGTTATCTCTTAAAATTGATCAGTGTCTGTAAAAGAGGCAAATAATGTTTTTAAGATGCAAATTATGTGCTTGTAAACGCATGAGGGGGCGTCATAATACCCTGATGTTATAAAAGCAATCTAGAGTGTATTTTGGGTAGAGATGTACAACTGATGTTTTGCAGTTTACACCTCTCCACGCTGCGTGTATTCATTAAAATCAATTGTTTGACCGACCTCTTCTGGACTATCATTGTTTTACTCTCGTCCTCAATTTCGAACCCGTAACAGTAGATACATATGGTAAATGGCCTGTATTTGTATAGCGCTTTACTTAGTCCCTAAGGACCCCAAAGCGCTTTACACATTCAGTCATCCACCCATTCACACACAGGTGATGGCAAGCTACATTGTAGCCACAGCCACCCTGGGGCGCACTGACAGAGGCGAGGCTGCCGAACACTGGCGCCACCAGGTCCTCTGACCACCACCAGTAGGCAACAAGTGAAGTGTCTTGCCCAAGGACACAACGCCCGAGACTGTCCAAGCCGGGGCTCGAACCGGCAACCTTCCGATTACAAGACGAACTCCCAACTCTTGAGCCATGATTGCCCCTATAAACTACTGGTTAGACAAAAATCAAACTACGAAGAAGGGACCTGATTAGTATAAATGCATAAAAAGTAACAGACTGAATCTTGATTTTTTTCCTTTTGTATCATCAGAAAAACAACAGCACATTATGATGCAGACGAATTGGCAAATGCTGATCAAAATATAATTACAAAATTACTGCTAATGTACTTTCATTACAGCGGGGGATTGTTTTTATGTTTATGCAACATACAAACAAAGTTGTGCTGGTTTCTGTGCATATTTAGAATGTCCTTTTAAATAAAGCTTTGTTTTCCCCTGAGTGATCCTAATTTGCTTTTCTCTGTCAGCATAACCTTGGTACAACACAACTGATTTGAATCAGTAGAATCTTTTTAAAATTTCCTTCGTTATGGAAATGTAACAGTATATTAGTGCATATTTTTCTGTTATCGTAACCTTGGTAATTTGCATTTTAATTACTTTAATCTACAGACTGACAATAACAACTGCTCCCCTTGTTGTCATACGGTGCTGTGGCCCTCATTTATTTAAATTTTGCTAGGAAAATGGGAAATATCAATATGTGCAGCTTTTCATTAAAATGTGCAAACATGCATGGAGATACAGATACAGGGAGGAAAAAGATGAACTGAACTCTCTGAGCCAGCTTTCTTCTCATTTGTTTAAGTAGTCTTCAGGAATAGTTCTTCAGGCTTCTTGGAGGACATCAAAGCTCTTCTTTGGATGTTTCATGGCTTTTGTTCTGTTCTCTGTCAAGATAATCCCACACTGCTTCAGTAATATTAAGAATCAAGCTCTGGGGAGGCCAATCCATGACTGATAGTGTTCAATTGTGTGTTTTAATACCTACTGTGCTTTTGTGCATTGGCAGTGTGTTTGGGAACATTGACATATTGAACATTGAAGCCACTGGAAATAAGACACTTCTAGTCTGCCTTTCAGATACTCTTTATCTGCTGTAGTTTTTAGGCCTGGCACTTTTTCTTTTGTACTGGACTGAGCAAAGCTCTCAATCTACGGTCAATCTATCCCTACGCTCACCTATGGTCATGAGCTTTGGATAGTGACTGAAAGATCAAGATCATGGAAACAAGTGGAGGAAATTATTTTTTTCTGAAGGGTAGCTGGCCTCTCCCTTAGAGATAGGGTAAGGAGTTCAGCCATAGTAGAGCCGCTGCTCCTCGACAACGAAAGGAATCAGTTGAGGTGGTTGGTGCATCTGACTAGAATACCTCCTGGGCGCCTCCTGGGTGAGGTGTTTTGGGCATATCCCTCCAGGAGCAGACCCAGGACACGCTGGAGATTATATCTCTTGGCTGGCATGGGGACCCCTTGGTGTTCAGCCGGACAAACTGAAGGAGATAGCTGGGGAGAGGGAGGTCTGGACTTCTCTACCTAGGCTGCTGCCCCAGGGACCTGGCCCCGGATAAGCGGAAGAAGATGGATGGATGGATGCTGACTGGATGAGTAAAAAGGAGCCAATGTCCAAAGGAAAACTCAGAAAAACTCATAGGAAGTCAAGACCGCTTAAAAGAAATGACAAGAAAGTCTGCATTTGGCTTATGATGACGTGCCTCTCGCCTCTCTTCCCAGAGGGAAAGTAGACCCCCTGCGACCCCAGTAAAGTTGGTAAAAGTTCATGCTAATCATGTAACATGGTCTGCTTCAGGAGATGTTCCTATGTCCAGAATATCATGTTTTGTTTTTGTTTCTGTGAGATTCAGGCTTTATATCTCTTCACAGTATAGTGTATTTTTCTTTCTAGCACATTCACAGATAGTGCTGGGAACTTGTTGACCAATTACAGTTCAGTACAGGTTTTAGGTGTTCTGCTTTTCACTTCTGAACACTGTTCAGTTTGTGTTCATCTGCATATATTGCAAAAATGATCTTCTTGTCTTCTCTGTTATCGAATTTCTTACACGATCCAATCGTGACATGAGTTTCCAGCTCACAGTTAGGCCTTTCCATTTTATTTCTTTCACTAGCAACAGTCAACCATTATGATAACCAACTGTGTGGGCCTCAGAGGCTTTCCCCAGGCGGGCTTTACTCCAAAACATTCTCTTAAAAGATAATTTTAACTTTAATTAGTTGATGATTAAAATCTCCTGTAGGGTTATAAACTTGAAAGCTCACTCACAGTAATTGTGACAGATTTTATCCCTGATACCTGCAGGGTCTAATAAAGCTAAAACTAGCATCACCCAACAGCAACATTTCAGGGTTGATCATGGAGTCACACTTTCAGTAAGACAAGGTAACTGGGGAGCTAATGTGATATCCCTTTGCTGGCTGATGCATGTAAATTTAGGCAGCAATTTTGATTTTTCAAATTTAGATGTGCAAGTCGTGCCTCGTCATTTTCTGGGGACATTTATAACCTAAAAGCAGCCAAATAAAATCCTGAATTTAAAAAAAAATGCTACCAGAAAAAGAGGACATAACTTCATTGTTGATTTATTTCATGAGTGACAAAGTAATGCACAACTTTCCAGGCAGGAAACAATATGAGACGCAGTCACAGTAGACTGTGGAAACAACACTTGCAGGATCAGGGAAGTCAGGATTGCTTGTCAGCTTGTTTGGAAGCTGTTGATATGTTAACATTTGGTTTATTAGAGACTGAGAAAATTATACAGTGCGCTGAAGGATTGTTACAGAATAATCAGTAAATACCAAAAGGTCAAACCCTTTACAGGGAATAATAAGAGGCATGTGTGGGGAAATTAATTCTAGAGACTTTGGCCAAAACACGGACCTCTGATTCAGTTTATTACATTACATGATGAAAGTTGCCCTTGAAAATAGATATTAACTTTAATTTAATTAAAATAAATTGAAAAATGTAATTTCAAATGTAGTTTAAGATTGGTGAAGTCATCCTCGACACTTACCCATGAATGATAGCTTTATTTATTTTGGGACCATTTATTCATATTTTTATAATTATTTTAGTGGCATAAATGGACTACATAATTTGGTTATACACTCTCCTGCACAATAAAAATTATTAATGACGCTTATGCAATGAAAAAAAAGAAAACGGAAAAGGAAAATTCTTTCAATAAAAGCACTTTTGAATAGTAAAGTTATTTTCAGCACCTCCCTTACTCTCTGAGGTGCTCCCACATTAAAAATCCTAACGTGGAATATTATAAAATTAACATCAGATCATCTTCCTGATGTAACCCTCCCATTTATTGACTTACTGTATGACCCCAGATATTATGGTTTTTTATATCTGGCCTCAGTTTTAAGCTAGGGATATTTTGCGTATAAAGTAAATAAGGTAGCTAATTGTGCACTAAAATATACATTAGTACATTATTTTTCAAATTAATTATTAATGTCTTCTGTTTATTTAAAAGTTAAAGAAGTGAGTCATTATTTGATATTTTAATGGTCAACAAAAAGAGTAATTATATACTATACTATATACTATAATTATTTAGAATAATTATTTCTACATGAACTATTGATCTGTTATTAAAAAGTTCAAATGGAAAAAGGGATTTACATTAAAACAATATTCTACACTCAGTAAAAAACTTTTTTTCCCAGAATGAAAGAACAAATATTCAAAATCTTTTCAAAAATTCAATTTAAAAAGAAAAACAAGTAAATAAATTCTAAAATTGAAGTAAAAATAAAAGATTCCACACTGCTCCATATCAAATCCATGTATTTTTCTTATTAGCTATTGGATTAGCTAAGGCCACCAGTCATCCTTAATGATGACTTCAGGACCTCAGTCCTATATAAGGATCATTGTTCTTAAATTCACACAGTTTACAGTGTCATCTTTCATCACCAGCAGTGCTGTATATTTAAAATAACCATGGCTTCAATGTATCTGTTCTGTTTTATTCTTCTATTGAATTTATTTATTTATTTTTATAAGATATTCCTCCTTATCCCACTCCCTATCACCCTCCTACTTTCCCTCCTTACCTTCCTATTGTCCTCCCTCATTGCTGTTCCCTACTTTCTCCCATTCTTCCTTTCATCTCCGTCCTTCCTTTCAGCCATCAACACTCTTTTCTCTTCGCCTTTCCTGAAGCATCCCATAGTTATGCTGCTGCTGCTGCTATAGGTTCAACTTGCTAGAGGACTCTTCTTGACGAACTCTCTAGTCTTGTATTTCCACTCCCATTGTGTATATATCACTACTGCATGTCATTCATTGACTTTTGCCTTCGATCTCTCATAATGCACATTTTGACCTGTCTTGCCCCAAAAACTTAAATCATGCAATCTAACTCAGTAGCCAGCACAATAAAATACAGTGAAATCAACTAAAATTGAACTCAGGATTGGCTCTTTAGTTTCTTTTTTTGATAGAGTCTTGCAGCATAACACATGTACTTTTGCACAAACAAGGACTTTGTAGTTTGTCACCATAGGAATTGTTGCTCTGTGTGTAATGCTGTGTTTACATATCATGTTTCTTCCTCATTGTCTTGAAAGTTGAATGTAACATAGTTTATGAATGCCTCGGAGTAGGAGAATCTTCAGTGATGAGATGAAGCAAAACAAAAAGGAAAACTTGAAGCAAAGATGCCACAAATGTAAAGGCTTTTGTTTCTATGCATGTCTCCTCCTGATGTGCTGAAGTGTCCTTCACCATGATATTCAAACACACATATATACATGTATCTACAAAGGAGCAAATATGTCTCGTAGCTAACAATTTCTTTCATCAGTTGGTTCAATCACAGTCTCCATGAAGCTGAACTACTCTTTTCTCTACTAAAATATAAGTACAGGCATAAGTCCTGAGAATAGTATACCATCACTTACTTTGAAATTGCATTAAGAAAAAACCCTTCATAGTCATCAGGGACCACTTTCAGTGTTCTTTTTTATTTTACATCAAGCTTTAAAAATTAACATGTCCTTTAATGTTTGGTTTAGTTCAGGAAAGATGCGAGTAATAGGCTATTTTAAATGTAGATAAGGTTGGGAAGGCAACTATAGGACAAGAAAAAGGAAAATGATGGTAAGGGTTAATTGAAAACATTACTGACTGCTGGTAGGAGAGACAATGTGACCACAGTCAGTTTGACATTAAAATCAAACTAAATGTGGATGTGTTTAGTCACAAGTTGTTTGTCAGTGAATATTCCTGTTGTTAAAGCCTGGTTAAATTTTGTGCAGAGGGCTTTCAAAACTGGGCCATGTCTAAACTGTAGATCATGATGTTCTTTTATTCTGCTGTCTGTACAGTTCAAATCAATATTTTCTTTTAATTACAGAGATCAGCCTCACCAAAGCCCCACATTTTCTTCCTTGGTGTTAAGATAAATTAAATCAGCTGCCTCTATTAAAAAGGCAACCAAACAAATGCACCAAAAACAAAACAGCCCAGAGAAGCGGAAGAAGATGGATGGCTGGAAAAAAACAAAACAAAAAATGGCTCAAGTTGTCCAACCTTGTTTTTGGATGACCTCATGAAGATTAAATGGGTTCCAATGGAGCTGGTGAAGTCTGGACATTCACGTCTTCATAGACCGTATCTGGATGGTTAACACCTCCACCCAGCTCAAAAAGGTCAGCTACTTCCAGAAGCCCTGTGTGGAAAAATTAACCCTCATGCACAGTTAGGACATGGTCCACAGTGCTGTACAACACATTACAGAGCAGTTCACATATTTAGTAACTCTAAAACTCTAAGAAGGGGGACTTCTTTCTTGTCTGGACACTTGCAAATATGGCCAAAACAGGGCAATGCACTGAAGAAAATCAAGTACCAAAGATCTCCTTAGTCTGATTTATTAGTCTCCTTAGTGGAATATTCATTAGTTCTTTTTTTTAAACAGACAGCATTTTGTGCTGGTGCATTTTGACATATTTCATACTAAGTATTGAAGTTAAATTACACAGCTGACCAAACAGTAAACTGAAAGGGACTTTCTAAATAAAAAGATTTTATAGACATGATCAAAGCTTAGTTATAACACACATTTAGGTTTCCAGGTCTGACCAAAGGTCACAGCCGTGGGCAAAAAGCTGACAGTCTATAAAATTCTAAAAGGTAATTTATTAATCCAAAAATAAAAGATAAAACAGTCCGGTGTCCCATTTGAGTACGCAGTAAAAACACACAGAGCCAGCTATGCCACCAAGCCAGCTGCACTCCACACATCGATCACTTTAACAGGAATAGCAGTTGTCCTCTAAGACCCACCGTCCTGTAAGTAGACGGCCAGTGATCACTCCGGCCTCTACAACTCAACTGCCTTTAGGTTGCGGCATATAATAGGCCCTGGCCTGCACAGAGAGACAAAGTAACACAGCAGTGTTTGTAGTGTGGGCTGTAAGTAGACTAATGTATCAGTGCAATCAATTACACCTGCCTCAAATTAGTCCAACTCCATTATAGCCACTGGCTCACTGCAAATGTGACACACACAACCACTCCCAAACCAGTGCAACTTCACACAATAATATGGAGATGAATTAATACAGGCACATTAGTCCACCATGTTCGATAATAGCCACGTATGACACCTTCCTTTATCCTCTTTTTAAACTGCACTTTTTATTTATTTATTTATTTATTTGCCTGTCGGATAAGATAAGATGACCTTTATTAGTCCCACACGTGGGAAATTTGTTTTGTCACAGCAGGAAGTGGACAGTGCAAAAGTTATGAAGGACAATTAGAATAAAATAAAATAAGAATAAATACAGTACACAACTGTACAGAATAGAATAAAAATAGAATACTATATACAGTAGAATAAAATAGAATAAAATATACAATAGGATAAAAATAGAATACAAATGCTATATACAACAGAGTGAAAAATAAAATGAAAAATAAAATAATATATAAAATAATATATAAAATAATATATAAAAGTTAATATTTTCAGTATTTTATAAGAACACAACTGGTGTAGCATATGCGCTAGTTTTATAATATTTCTGTTTTATTGCATGTATTTAATTTCCGGAAGTGTACATTGTTTGGGGGCATAACATTTTAGCTCCCCTTGTGGGGAACAAACACAGTCCGAACTCCTCTTTCTTCAAAAAGCCCGTGGCTAACATGACGGAAAATGGTGAGTGTCTTGTACTGTACATTTGTAAAACCATTGTGTTAATATCTACAAAAACGAAAACATAATTTGTTTTTAGCATGCTTTATTTTATTTGTTTTTTGTGACGTTATAAGGTACGCTGCATGCTAGCTTTCTAAAATACTAATTAGCTAAATGCGTTTCCGCAGTAGTACCTATCAACAGGCAGCTTACCTTGAAAGTAGGCGATGTCTTGTATATATTTGGATGTTGAAATAAGATAGATGAGGTTATTTGACCGAATTAAATTGTAACGTATAATGTTAAATCTTATGCTGTTGAATAAGTTTGTTTTGATAAATATTTGTCGTTTTCTTTATTACTCACTAATTAGTTCTGTGCAAGTGACAACATGTATTGACCAAAACCGGCATTTCCATCTGGTGTTTTTAAAGTTAGCTTACATAACCCTCCTTTTTCTCATTATACTATATAGTGTACTTGTACTATGTACCAGTGCTTTAATGGGAGAAGGTAATGCACCGCTCAATACAGGCCACAGGCTTTTGATGTAGGGTGTCAGCTCTAAATCAATGCACTTGTGCGAGTGACAAGTTTGTCTTTTACTTGGCGTGAGGACCAAGTATGGTTAGGAAGTCTGTCACTGAAGGCAAGGCTACAGAGTCTGTGACTTGTTTACTTGTTTTCCTCCACTCAAAATAATAACTACTTCAATGAACATTAAAAAAAATCATGGAAAGGATTTCCACTTGATTAAATTGCTTTATTTTAGCATCATGTAATTCTGCTATTCCAACTTAATGTACTTGAGTTGGACCAACTTATTTAATTAATGATGAGTCAACGTATTTACTGCAGTTGAGTCCAACTTAATTGAACTGAGTTGATCCAACCCATGCAAATTACGTTAGTCCAGCAAAAGTACTTTATGCTTACAGAAAGTAACTGATTAACCTAGAATTTTTTTCCATGGTTATTTTAAGTTCATTTATTTATGTTAATGTTATTCTTTGGAGTGTTCAACAAAGTCTAGAATCTGGTTAACATAAAACAGTAATGGATTTATAGCAACTTTCACATAGCTGCACTCCATCCATGCATTTTCTTCCGCTCATCCTTATCAGGGTCGTGGGTGGGGGGCTGGACCTTTCCCAGCTGTCACAGGGTGAGAGGCAAGGTACACCCTAGACAGGTCGCCAGTCTATCGCAGGGCAAACAAACAAACAAACGTATGGACACATTAGGCTTATCAATGAACGTAACCCCACTAACATGTCTTTTGATTGTGGATTTCAATTCAATTCAATTCAATTCAATTTTATTTATATAGCGCCAAATCACAACAAAAGTCGCCTCAAGGCGCTTTATATTGTACAGTAGATAGCACAATAATAAATACAGAGAAAAACCCAACAATCATATCATATGACCCCCTATGAGCAAGCACTTTGGCGACAGTGGGAAGGAAAAACTCCCTTTTAACAGGAAGAAACCTCCAGCAGAACCAGGCTCAGGGAGGGGCGGCCATCTGCTGCGACCGGTTGGGGTGAAAGAAGGAAAACAGGATGAAAGACATGCTGTGGAAGAGAGACAGAGATTAATAACAGATATGATTCGATGCAGAGAGGTCTATTAACACATAGTGAGTGAGAAGGTGACTGGAAAGGAAAAACTCAATGCATCATGGGAATCCCCGGCAGCCTACGTCTATTGCAGCATAACTAAGGGAGGATTCAGGGTCACCTGGTCCAGCCCTAACTATATGCTTTAGCAAAAAGGAAAGTTTTAAGCCTAACCTTGAAAGTAGAGATAGTGTCTGTCTCCTGAATCCAAACTGGAAGCTGGTTCCACAGAAGAGGGGCCTGAAAACTGAAGGCTCTCCCTCCCATTCTACTTTTAAATACTCTAGGAACAACAAGTAAGCCTGCAGAGCGAGAGCGAAGTGCTCTAATAGGGTGATATGGTACTACAAGGTCATTAAGATAAGATGGGGCCTGATTATTTAAGACCTTGTATGTGAGGAGCAGGATTTTGAATTCAATTCTGGATTTAACAGGAAGCCAATGAAGGGAAGCCAAAACAGGAGAAATATGCTCTCTCTTTCTAGTCCCTGTCAGTACTCTTGCTGCAGCATTTTGGATTAACTGAAGACTTTTCAGGGAGTTTTTAGGACATCCTGATAATAATGAGTTACAGTAGTCCAGCCTGGAAGTAATGAAGGCATGAACTAGTTTTTCAGCATCACTCTGAGACAGGATATTTCTAATTTTAGAGATGTTGCGCAAATGGAAGAAAGCAGTCTTACATATTTGTTTAATATGTGCCTTGAAGGACATGTCCTGGTCAAAAATGACTCCAAGGTTCCTCACAGCATTACTGGAGGCCAAGGTAATGCCATCCAGAGTAAGGATCTGCTTAGATACCATATTTCTAAGATTTTCAGGGCCGAGTACAATAACCTCAGTTTTATCTGAATTAAGAAGCAGGAAGTTAGCGGCCATCCAGGTCTTTATGTCTTTAAGACATTCCTGCAGTTTAACTAATTGGTGTGTGTTACCTGGCTTCATGGATAGATAGAGCTGCGTATCATCTGCATAGCAGTGAAAATTTATGCTATGTCTTCTAATGATGTTACCTAGGGGAAGCATGTATAATGTAAATAGAATTGGTCCTAGCACTGAACCCTGTGGAACTCCATAATTAACCTCAGCATGTGAAGAAGACTCTCCATTTACTTGAACAAATTGGAGTCTATTAGATAGATATGATACAAACCACTGCAGTGCAGTACCTGTAATACCTACAGCATGTTCTAATCGCTCTAATAGGATATTATGGTCGACAGTATCAAACGCTGCACTGAGGTCTAGCAGGACAAGCACAGAGATGAGTCCACTGTCAGAGGCCATAAGAAGATCATTTGTAACCTTCACTAAAGCTGTTTCTGTGCTGTGATGAGCTCTGAAACCTGACTGAAACTCTTCAAATAAGCCATTCCTCTGCAGATGATCTGTTAGCTGTTTGACAACTACTCTTTCAAGGATTTTTGATATGAAAGGAAGGTTGGAGATTGGCCTATAATTAGCTAAGACAGCTGGGTCTAGAGATTGCTTTTTAAGTAAGGGTTTAACTACAGCCACCTTGAAGGCCTGTGGTACATAGCCAATTATTAGAGATAGATTGATCATATTTAAGATTGAAGAATTAATTAATGGCAGAGTTGAACTCAGGACCTTCTTGCTGCGAGGCAACAGTGCTAACCACTGTGCCATACTCCATAATTTAAAAAAAAAGAAAAAAAAAAGCAGGAAAAGCTATGATTAGAAAGCTTGATACAAAATGTTATGTTTTTGTCCTTGACAGGTTAAACCACAATAAATAGCAATAGCATGCACGTGGTGTTTAAATGCTTTTCTGCCTCTTATAACCCCAGTGGTTTTCCTGTGGTTTAAATTCTGGCGTGATCTTGTGATAGCGCGAGTCCAGGCAGCTAACCACTCTTACACCGCTAGATTGGATCACGTCATCTCAACAAATGTTAAGTTGTTGAATTTCATGCAGATCGTAAAAGATACTTTCACCATAGAAACATTAAATTTGTAATTTGAACAAAATAGACTAGACTGTTACATTTGACATTTTACATCACAATAATGTGTTTTTGCAACATACTGCTAGTAACAAAGTGTAGAAAGGTACAATTGGTTCTTTGCTAAGTTGTCTGTTATGTGAGCACACAACACTGGTTCATACCTCGAGTTAGTTGCCTTTTTTAATGCTTGAATGATTCACCACTTATCTGACAATGGTACAAGAACTGGACTGAAAATAACAGAAAAAGCAGCCAATATCCACAAAAAATAAAATAAAAATAGAGTAAACTTTGAAAAATATTGTTTAAAATTGTTGCTTAAAAAAGTTGGAGCAGAATGTAAAGAAATGAGGGGACCTGTGCACAGTACTCTACACACAAAACATTTTCTGACAGTGCATTTCCATCAGGGATGTAGATTTGAGCTTGACTGATTTATTAGTTTGTTTGGTGCTCTCAACTGATCAAATTGCTACTGGTCGGACAATCGCTGGTTGTAGTTATGTGGAGATGAGCACTGCATCATTAGTCAGGGTAAGCAGTTCAAAAGTCTGTATGTATTCAGACAAACTTACATATACAAAGTTGTTACGACACATGGTTTAGATTTAAAGTTTATTAGTGTAACTGCTCCTTACAAACTCAGTCTAGACTTACCCACGTTGGGTTTATGAAGGTCAGAGTTCATTTTCTCAGTAGATTAGCTGTCAGTCAAAGGAAAAATTGATTAACCCTGAAAACCATAAATTTCACACCCGAGCCTCAACTCTTGTGGCCCGGTACCAAACGACTCCGGTCTGTGGCCCGGGGGTTGGGGACCGCTGCACTAGACATCAGATTTTAGAGCTATATGTGTGCTTTTGTAAAATCTCTTGCAAAATCCTGTAATATACTGTACTTGTGTTATTCAAATGGTTGTGTGTGAAAATGCCACACTGTTTAAACTGGTAAGTTTACAGTATTTTGGTGAGATTTTTAGTGATGGACTATGCTGGATTGGTGCACAGCAGGCTGTGTTGTTCAGTGGTAGGACTCAGTTAAAGGTTTCGACCTTTTAATTTATGGTGATGATTTAATTCACTCACCAAATTCTGCATTTTAAACTTACTTTATATTGCCAGTGAGTTGAAAATCAGCCATATAACTTATGAAAAATCTGCTTAGATCTTGTGAGCTAAATCAGCACACGTCTGCTGATCACAGCCGGTACGTTAAGAAAAATCTGTATGTACAGGCTCACAAAACAAGGTGTTACGTGATGTATTTTTAAGTAATTGTTTTCCCCACGCTACACTGCTACACCTGATCTTAAGGCTTCCCCACCTGTCAAATCCCACTTTAATCCCTGATTATAGAAGACAGAGTTATTAGGAGGCTCAGTGCACTGCAGCTTAATTTTTCCAGCCTTTATTTTGTCCGCGTAATACAGAGCAGACACGATGAGCACAAGACGGAATAAAAAGCAGCGAATTGTCCAGGGTAGACTGAAACTCAGGGGCCTGAAGCCGTTCAGCTTATGTGTTCCTTGCTCAAACATGTCTTAATTGATGTGAGTGCTAACACCTGTATTTATCTAAATCAAATGGGCTGCTGTTAAAAAACAAAACAAAACAGCAATTAATGCAAATGTTCACCAAACAGAAAGGTGCCACAGATACAGAAAATACAAACAAAAAGTATACCCCAATAAATACAAATAACAAATACTGCAAGTTCCTCGCAAAGCAGGAAATTCTCACATATTATAAAGGTGTAATGTGTATAGTACAGTAAAGTTTAAGTTATTCTGCTTTCAGAGACATATTTGTTCCATGTAACACAGATCCAGCTAATCTGTTGCCAATTCATTTCTTATACAGTTACAGTCAAAGCCTGATGATGTCACGGTGCCCGGGTCTTGATCCCAGGGTTTTGAGTTTTTGGGATGTTCGAGTTTTAGTTTTGTACTTTGTGTATTAAGGCTCTGCATTCTGGATTGTTGATGTTTAGCTTTCTGTTGTTTCCTTGTGTCTTGTTTGTTTTCCTTCTCCTTGATGCAAGTATCTCTGCCTTTACTTCTGAGCCTCTGTTCTAAAGATCTTTAGGTTCATTATCTGCTTTGTAGGTTTGTGACTTCCTTTTGGTTTTCAGATGGGATTTATGCTTGAGCTCCTTAGTCTTCTTTTTATGATATCCGTTTTTCTTTCCTTGTGCAATAGTTCCTCTACTGCTTTAGTTGATGTGTTTCTATTCTGTTCCTCCTTTTTTGTGTTTGTTTGCTTTCTGTCTCTGTGTCAAGTTCTTGTGTTTGAGTCCTGGTCTCAGTTTGTTATTTACAGTTTTATTTTGATAGTCTTTTATTTAGTTCTACTTCCCTTGTCTCACCATCTGTGATTAGTTTCAGCTGTCCTCTCACTGTCTTGTCCTCTGTTAAATACTCTCTCATGGTTGTGTTTTCTTGTTCTGGCAGAGTCCTGGTTTTTGGATTATTTTCTCCTGTCCTGCTACTTGTTGTGTTTTGTGAAAGAACCCATCATTAAAGTTACTTTTTTTTTGGAGGTTTCTTCTGCATTCGGGACCACATCCTGTCTGCCACACAGCCGTCCTTCACAAATGATAAGTTATATGTTAACAATTAAAAGAAAAGGAATTCAGGGTGTTTCATATAGTGTTTCTAAATGTAACTGCATTTGGCTCTTGTACCATTGCACTGTATTGTGTTTGTGTGTTAGCATGTTAATACTCTAAACTAAATTATGTTAGTCAAGCAGTGCTTGACTAAGTGCTGCCTCACAGAGCTCCTTTTCTCCACAAATAATGGAAATGATGACATATTAGAAGCTTTTTCTTGATAAAGTAGGAGCACATTTAGATAGTTACTGTGTCTGCTTTTAAAAGCTTGCAAATGATCCTGGACAATAATAAGCCCATTACTATTATGGCGGTGAAGGAAGAAAGGAAGTTTTCATTAGCACAGAGAACCACATAATGTCACCACCAACGTTTGACTCATATTATTATCTACATGGACTACAAGACGTCATAATTACTCCGAGTAGTATAAGAATGTCAGATGTTGAATATCAATATTTTTCTTATCTAAATGCTAATTACTTGATACTTGAACCAGGCTTATAGGATTACTTAGTCGTACTGAGCCCGGTGTCTGAGTTCTGCTTGTATCTGCCTTGTTATCTCCAGGTTCATACTGGTTTTCAGTAGTAAGTTGATTAACTATATAAAGCTTTTGTATAAACAATTTGTTATATCAATCATGTATTGATTTCTTTTTATGTTGAATAAGGAATCTGTGGGATTAATGTTGCAGCCCCGTGTGTTCAAACTATGTACCAGGTTATGTGTCCAGATATGTGGGTTATATAAAACAGAAAGTATGATGAGTTTAGTTTGTAATTTCTGCTGTGGAAAGTTTGAGAATTATATTTAATTTAATCTTATTGATTTAATTTAATTTAATTCAATTTATTTTGAATTATCCCAAGTGTTAGGACTGTGCAGTTGCTATAGTATATTACATGAAGACAGGCAGTCATTATCACAAGCACAGACAAAATTCAAACAAAGTTTTCCACCCACATTATTCGCACAGATGTAGTGAAAAAGACGGCTCTGCTCACACCAGTCGGTCTATTCACACCTATAGCTGCCCCTAAAGAGTAGTAGTACTTTGGGCATCTGTGATTGGAGGACAAACACAATATTAATTAACTGTACTTCAGTTTTAAGGTGCACAGAATTAACATTATACGGTGGTTTTGTTTTCTTAAAAATACGCACTCACTGACTACTAAGAGACTGGCCTTAGCTCACTGCTATTCCATACTGAATGATCAATATCAGTTACTATGACAACACTGCGTAAATAAAATAATAAATCAGTTACTCTGTGTAATAGGAATGGAAAGATCATTCTCAATAGCCAGAGCCCCCTAGCTGTTGTTGAAGACATTGCAAGCAAAGTTAAAAATCTAACTCCATGAACATTAATCTTCTCCCCCCTCCCACAGTTTTAGCTTATACTTCAATAATTTACCCTATTCCCAAAAAGACACTTCAGTAACAACGGAAGAAAGATATGTCTATATCTTGGTGATGTAGACATATATGTCATATAAGTCTATATATTTCTCCTCTGTGAAAAGTTATTAGGGGTGGATGATCTAGTCTTAAGATTATACTTGCACTAATGATATGTAGCAATGTAGGAAAAAAAAATACTGAACATTTTTAGAGTGACTGTAACTTCAGCAGCGTTTCTGACAGATTAGCTAATTAAAAGTATGTTGGCATGATTATCGTGCAGCATATCCAGTGACACAACAAGTAAAAGTACAACATAACTGTTTAAAACTGGTTTAACAAAAGTAACTTAATCTTACAACTCTATCTGGGCTGTGGTATCTTGGGTTAATCTTTTTAACTGCATCAGTAGTTTCCATCCGTTTGCTCTTCCTGTCATATGGAGTTTAACTAGTGAGTGCTCCGGCAAAGCTCAGTGGAGTCATTTGTTTACTTTTGGGTCACACATCAGCATCTGCTACTCTCTCCTCCGCATCTTTGTAGCCTGGTTGTACCTGTGATTTTTTTTTTTTTTCCTCAAGTGGTGAATCAAATTTTTTCTTTCCATCTGTAGCAAATAAGCCTTGTGGTTTGTTGGAGGAGGTTGAAGTGGCTCCCTATTTACTAAATCGTCATTGGAGGCTGATATGTAGCTCTTATCATGTGAAAAATTATGCAGGTATTATAGAGTACGGTGTGATGCTCCATAACCTTGATGGTAATCAAGTATTTTTAATAAAGAAGAGAGGGAAGAAATGAGATGAAGTAATATTAGACGGCGTGTGAAGCAGCCAGTTCTGACAGTCTTTTGCTGTAAGAAGAGCGATCAGTAACAGGAAGCAAAGATATGGAAATAATGACATGTAGACTACTCATTACTTTCTTTCTGTGTATTCTTACTGTTAGATTATATTAAATTAATAGATAGAAGACCAATTATGAAAGACCAGATGAGGTATAATTGACTCTGCATCTATCTCTGATGGTTCACCACTCTGGGCTGCAGTGATGTGCTCTCCTGTGCATGTACCAGTGCAAGTAAAACAAATATTGTGAAAACATTTTTATCTATTTGTTTATTAATATTTTTTGGAATTTAAATAAAAAAGGTACACTTTCATATACTCTGTGTATATTACAAGTAAAGTCTCATATTTCCAGCCATTCTTCCTTTTTAATTTTGATGATTATGGTTTATAGTTCATGAAAATTGGAAATCCAATACCTCACATTATTAGAATATTTTATAAGAGCAATCAACAAAGGATTTACAATGCACGAATATCCAACTTCCGAAAGATATGATCATTTATATACTCAGTATTTGGGGTTCTTTTACCATGAGTTACTGCCTCAGTGTGGCATGGCATTGTGATATTCATCTTGTGGCACTGCTGAGGTGTTACAGTAGTTTCCACTGTGTGAGCAGATGTTAAGTCCTGCTGCTAAAGGAAATCTGTATCTCCGTAAAGCAGGTCAGTGCATGGAACAACCTTTCTTGACAGTCATCTCAGTGGTGTTGTCATCCATGTTGCATTCACCCTTTTCTACCACTCTTCTAGTCAACTTTCCATTCTTACGCTTACCGGCAGCCCTCCGTGAACAGCAACCCTTTTCAGCAATGATCTTCTGTGGCTTGTCCACAGTTATCAAAAAGACAGCTGTTAAGTGATCAGTCTTCTCAGTGATATTTTTGGTGTGCTGCACTAGTTTCAGTGATACACAGTATAATTTATACTGTTTAAGTAGGATTTTTTTCTCAATCTCAAAGCAAAATATTCTTAAAACCTGACATACTAAAATAAGCCATAATTGTCAAATTAAAAACAAAAACAGCCACAAAACATTTCATCTAATGTGTAATGATTATACGATATAAAAATGTACCTTTTTGAGTTTTATTTTAAAAAAGAAAGCTTTTTGTGTGATGAAGACTTCAAAAACAAATACTTTCCTGTAAAACTAAATCAAAAGACTGGCCCAATACCTTCAGACATCATAATTTCATAACTGATGCATCCCTAACAGGTACATGGGTCAGACATAACTTGTGGCAGAGCAGGAGCTGAACACATGACTCACACTGTAAACATCATCACAAAGCTTGCAGGGAGGAGGTCAAACCTGGGGCTTTGTTGGGTGAAGGACTGATAGAGGGATTTGCAGCAATTTAAAAAGGTTAAAACTGTAATGTAGCTTTTAACTTTTTTAATTTGTTTGTCACCATTTTTCTCCCAGCAGAGTGGACCTTGGTGGACAAAATTTGGGGTTAACCTTTTTAAATGGAATATAGGTCTTTATGTATTATTTGCATATATCCAGTTATTTTAAAAAAAGACCATAAGACAACCTTTTGCAGGCTTGTCAACTGGCAGGTAGAGCAGTAAAATCTACCCTTACAAGCATTTCTCGTGAATGATACATGTAAGGCCGTGTTTTGTTTGCTACAGCGCCTTGATAAGAGCAGTGGTGCCCGTTTGTGTCTACTGAAACTTCTAGAGCAGTGGAAGAACAACACCTCAGTTCAATAATGCATTTTTTTTCTTTAAGGGATTTGAGTGTAATGTATTCAGTAGCTGTGTGGAGGGAAAGTCATTCTAAGAATATTAAATGAAAAGAATCCTAAAGATGGATCATTTATTATTTAGTGATCTCTCACGGAGACCGAAAGCTCAA
This sequence comes from Pelmatolapia mariae, assembly GCF_036321145.2. Lineage (NCBI taxonomy): Eukaryota > Metazoa > Chordata > Actinopteri > Cichliformes > Cichlidae > Pelmatolapia > Pelmatolapia mariae. Next base: position 3,847,945 of record NC_086240.1, on the reverse strand, counting down.
GGAAGACAAAGTCTGAGTGTGTCAGGGACGAACAGCTCCTTAGAAGGATGTCTGTATAATATAACCTACACGAGATCATTATTAGTGTGAGACGATAAGCTTTTTGAGATATAATGAGAAAGATAAGCTCCGATTTTTTTCGGCTCTTATAGTAGTAGGCTACTTTAAAGAATCATTAAAGGGCAATGAAAGGCTATCTACCTTTTTTTTTAACTTTACAACTATAAGAAGAAAAATATTTTGGGTTTGTTTCTGTATTAATATAATTGTAACACTTTTTAGAGAAATTCAGCAAGATGGCAATAATTATCAATATTAATTTATCTGTATTATTTTGATTAACCGTTTTTCTTTATTATTTCCTCAATCCTTACTTAGGTGTTACATGCAAAAATACTCAAGGTGACAACTTTAAATGTATTATTTTCTTAAGCCCCAAACTAAAATATATTGTCTTTATTGTCATTAATAATAAATAAAATCACTAAATAACTGAAAAGCTGGAAGCAGACAGTTTTACCCCGGAATTAATCTATAACCAAAACATGCACCATTTAAGTTCTTCTTGACTTCGGCTACGTTCACACTGCAGGCGAAAGCGCATCAAATCCGACTTTTTTGACCCTATGCGACCCATATCCGATCATGGTATGACAGTGTGAACGGCACAAATCCGATATTTTCAAACCCGATCTGGGTCACTTTCGTATGTGGTACTGAATCCGATACATATCTGATGTTTTAGAAAGCGACTGCTGTTTGAATGGTCAGGTCGCATTAAATCCATTTTTTACGTCACTGACACAAGACAGACGCCAATTATCAGCACCGGAGAAGCGCCCGAGAAGACATCGTGAACGCTTCCTGGCCATCCAGCGTAGATGTTAGTGAAACTGTTTGGAAGACAATGTTGGAGAAACGTGAACATTTTATTTGTACTGTATAATCTGCAGATTCTGACAGAAATCTGCAACTATCCTTTGAAGCACCGCTCCTCTCTAAAACAGCAATAAGGATCATTATTAGGCCATATGTAAATAACAAAATAACTTTATAACTTAAAGCAAAATTGGGAAACGTGAAGTCCGAAACGAGTCTTTATATTAAGGGCCATCAGTCAAACAGTACTGTTTGGTCTGGGTCTAAACAGAGCGCGTTGTGTGTGACGTCTTCTTTTGCGCATGCGGACCGCTTTGAGGGTTCACACTAGAGCGCGTTTGCTGTCACATTTTATTTGTAGTGTGAACAAGCAGACAAAAACATCGGATTTGATCAAAAAATCAGAATTGAGCATTAAGACCTGCAGTGTGAACGTAGCCTAAGTAATCAGTGACTGTTTTAGGATGAGAAACACTCACCAGTGCAATTTAGATTGTCACCACTAGAGGGCAGGATTGCTTATCTCAACACTTTTCTTTTGTGTGAGTTTTTTGTAATACTTTTGTCCTGTAGTAAACAGAATTTAAATATCAGGTTTAGATGTGAGCTTTCTGCTCTTTCATTCAGACACATTACTCTGCACCTAAGGTAAACATTACGTAAAACCTCTTATTGACTGGGTGTTATTTTGAACCACAGTTATTTTAGTTTTTAAATGGTATAAATAATAATAATGGTTATTTTAAACGCATAGAGCAACCGACGATGATTCTCCCTTGTTGAACATTTCAAAATATTGTGTAGTTTGTCTCTGCGTCATCACTAATGTTGGGCTGGTAAAAGATCCCGCACTCCATTAAGCGCACCACAACAATCCTATTTCCACTCGTATCATTGCAGTTAAAACAATCTCCTGCTCAAAGTTATTGATGCCAGCATTTTGTGACCACTAATGCAGATAAAGTTTCAATATTTATCTTTCAGTCAGATAATCATACTGGTTCTCCGAATGTTCAGGAGAGGCATGATAAATGTAGTTTCCATGTGAGAGAGTTAAAACAACTTTGATGGGAACGGTGTTTGAATAGGGCAAGTAAATTCTGGCACCACCAACGGCACTTTCCTGTATTTCTTTTTCAGAGAGGTACATGAAACTCAGCCTAATCAAGGCTGCTGTGCACAAAGGGGGTATTTGTTTAATCATTTTGGCTCTGACAGAGGTATGCGCAGACAGACTGAACTCACAGCAATCACTTGTGCAGTGTCAGTGTACATGGACGTCTGTCTTCATTCCCAGGGAGTCAAATACTGACATTTTGTCAAACCCGCTGGCGTCACGCAGATACGCACAAGGTGTTCTTTGACATTTGTGCCTTGAGTCACTGATCGCAGCAGGAGTATGTTCAGTCTTGCTACAAACTTGCTACATGTATATGTGATGTTTGAATGCAGTGGATATGCTTGAGGGTAATTCTTTTAACACGAAAATCTGCACTTTAAACCAAATCCTGATCTTTTTGTAAACCTTTACAGGCAGTTGTGGTGCTTAAACTTAAGCAAACAGAGAGTGAAAACAAAGCACAATTAAGTGCTCCCAAGTGGCACGCGATCTATGACCTTCTGGTTGACATTCTTGTAATTTAGGCAGCCGCTGCCGCTACTACTTCCTCGTGTATACTTTGTCACTTTTCCCAAACAAGCCTGTTTGCTTTCAGTGTCAAATAATTACACAGCCCAGGTGCCGAAGGAACACCTTGTGCACATCTTTGAGAGTCCAGTGACAGTTTTGACACCCTGGGAATGATAACCCAGGAGGTTTTTCATGTCCAGTGAAAGTCACCACATGTGTATGAATGGAAGAGCTTCTCGTGCAGAGCTCTCTGATAAATCATAAGACCGGAGAGGCACTATGAGCTCTTGTCAGTCTTCATATGTGTTTAGATTATTGTCTTATAGGTTGTAGGATTTAGTGTATAATTTGGTTGTTGTGCCATACATGCAACAGTCCACAAAAATACATTAGAAGTTAGCACTACAGCACAGTTCCTAGCCCTGTGCCGTAGTGCTAACTTCTAATCTTAACATGAACATGCAGTGACAATGCTAACATGCTGATTTTATCCTTGGCAAAAAATTCACCGTCATAACCTCAAAGTTAAGGTGAGCTTGAAGAAATACTTTTAAAGTTGAGAGTATAGATGACAGTCATAAACAAACTAAAAATTGTTAGTCAAATAACCCTGCAGCATGTGTCTTTCTGGGTCTAGTTCAACAGCACTGTAAGCAAAGTAGTAGCTTGAATTCGTTGATTTATGGTGGGGATATGATGGGGAATTCCCTAAAATATTTGTTTGGATAATCCACCAACTCATTCACTGGCTGTTTGCATACAAAGTAGTGTTTCGTGGTGTGGTGTGGTGTGGTGTGTTTCATCTATCGGGGCTTTTATTCAGCAGTCATGGCTGAGAGGTAGCCTATAGCTGAAGATTGCAATTGGGATTGGTAAAGATGTCATATTCTTTTTGAAATCATCCCTTTTCATTGCCTGATCTAGTCTCATGGTTCTTCCCAGAGATGTAATGAATCTTTGGATACAGCTGGCTGTATACAGAGCCTGTCACTTTGTCAGTTTTTACTTTGTCACTTTTTAAACTGATATTTAAAGCCGAGCTAAGAAATCTGTTAAATTTATATTTCTGTTGCTTTGATGATTATTTTGAGATGTTGGCTAACCTGCCTCTGTACTATAATCGCTTCTGTTTACAAACTGTGTCTCAAAGAGGTTAAAGTTTTGCATAGTTCACGTGGAAATTAAAATTTTGGATCATGCTGCTTATATTGAAGTATTTTATTTTTTAAGGGTTGTATTTTTTCTGCTTTCCAGAAGATCTGCAATGATTTGGAGAGACCCTCTAGCAAGATATTGAAGCAGGTGGATAACATATGCTCATATACCGTTAGGCCAAACTCACTGAGGGTGCAGAATCCAAGATGGTGCAGTTGGAGTCCATTCGTGTGGCAAAAGAGTTAATTGAGAGACAGGAGAGTAATATCAACAACTGCTATGGCAGCGACCTGGCCAGCATGCAGGTAGGGGAACATGAGCTGGCTGTTTGACTGTGACTGAACTTCTTTGAAGGTGTATATGTTCCGTCCCAATTATTGTAGTTTCCAACCAACTGCACTTGCAGCATGCCATTACATGCCTTACTGGCTCTCACTAGCATCGGTGAAAACAATATAGGACTTGAAGTAATGAATCTGCGGAGTGTGGGAAGCGAACGTGAGCGTGTACAGCAGTTCCTGTAAGGGGCATGGAACGTTTGAGAGCATCACACCGCTGCAGTTGTCAGATTTCTGAAGTCACTGATCCAAGATCTTATTTCACCTTCCCTGGATGACTGTTTGATCAAGTGATGGGGCAGGCGCCACTTTAGAGTTGCGATATCTGCCCTCCAGCCTTTCATTTCGAAGCTGTTATTTGCAGCATTTCCCTCACCTCAAAAGTCAAATATTAACCTGTCAGACACAACTTGGAAAGTGCAGTTTCATAGTGATCTGCAGCGTAACGTATCTAGTGACTACCCGAGGCTCTGACAGCACACTGTCAGCGAAGTGTCCACTGTTACTGTACACTACCAGCCCTAAAACAGGAAAGAAACCAAAGCAGGAACTTGATACCTGTTGACACAGTGTTTAAATGACAGTATTCCATAAACACAGAGGTGGTGGGCCGCCTCTAGGGATTTGTAGGGGCCTGCTGCTCCTGTGTACAGTTTAAATAGCATGTAGATGATTAGAAGGATCAAATGGCCAAGGGATAAAACCACAAAGGGGAGCTGTGCGCCGTGTGAAAACATGAAGGTGCCTATAATAATTACTTACGACTTGTTGACTCACTAAAATTACTGTGAAATTGGTCATACTGTTGGGGAAAGCTGCGTTCAGACAGACAGTAATTGCATTTCCTGTTAGTCTCAGGCTTCGTGTCTCTTTCTCGCTGTGTGTGACTGAACACCTCTTTCAGCTGGCCCTGATCAGAGCGTAGACTCAACTGACTGTAACAGAGAGAGTCAAAAGAGATCAGGCAATACGGTGCATATTACACTCAAGCCACAATTTGAGTGAAAACCTGTTTTTCATCAGGTTTTTATCATTACCATGAAAATAGCTTCACTCAGACCCCACAAACTGACCAGAGGTTTAACTGAACTTAACAGGATTTTCTGATGCCATTGATTGTTAGGCGAGCGTTCACCTCAAAGCCCAGCTTAGAGCCCGTTAGTCGTGTGTGCACGTATGGCACATATAAAAAGCCCCTGCTGATGGGAAAGGCACTTCCACAAAATAGTAGTAAATGGTTGACTGCATTCGGGCCTCCTTATGGAACTGAGCTGAGAGAACAAGCTCACTCCTCCGTGTCCTGTCTGATAAAACCAGGGTTTGGACGTTTGCCATCTCTGGGGGCTTGGCAGGATGCAGTGACTCGCTGAGGTTTGAAACCCCATTAAAAATTGTCACTTTATTTTAAGCAGCTGCCACACTAGCGAGTCCCACATCCTTCTGGAAAACGAATCAGAAGCCCAGAGCTGGCTGGGGATTGGCCCAGCTCAGACCATCGCATTCATAGTGTGCTGATCTGAGCTGTTAAAGTTTGTTTCCCCTAGATGACTTTAGGGTAATGAAGGCTTTTAATTTTCCTGTCAGTTGAATTAAAGACGTCTGTCCGGCATGTTGTGTCTTGAGACGCTGGGAATATTATTTATGAAACTTTCTCTGCATATCTGAGCAAACCATTATGATTGTGTGTGGGCCAACCCATAATCCCAACTAGATTTAGTGAAGTTGCTACAGCAAGACACTTTATAGCACAAACTGCCAATTCTCAAGGTTACCCTAAGTGTGAATTGAAGGTCCTTGGATGGTCCCACTTCCTCAGTTGGGAGGTTGTTCTTCCGACTTCACTGCCTTCATGTCCTTTTAATTCGGAACGTGGGAAAGATTGATGCTGAAAAGATGATGTGTTGTTTTATAGCTCAGAGAATTTTAATGACACATTGATAGCTGTTTCCAGGACATACAAAATGAATATTGCTTTGACTGGCTTGTTACCAGATTACTGCCGGTAAAAAAAAAAAAAACTTATCTAACTAATCTAGTGCGTCCACTCAGCATAGACGGCAAAAAATGTTTAAAATGTTAGCAAAAATCTGAAAGAAGCAAATTTCCAGCATGAATCAAAAGTGTTTCTTTTCTGTGCTACTATTCTGTTTATGTTGCATACAGAATATCCTGCAAGTTATGTACAAAACTTTTTGCCAGCTTTCCAAATTGGTGTTCCAACTTCAGAAGGGTTCATATGAATTTTCCAGTGAGGAACTCCATTTTTTTCCAGTGATTCCAGTGCTATAAATTACAGCTGGGCGATGGAAAAAAAGTCTTAATCACAACTATTTTTTCAGTCAATACTGATCTATATCACAGTATAAATTAAGTCACTATTTCTGTTAGGAGTAAAAAAGAACCTTTAAGCTTAAGTGAGATGAGAAAGTTAATTTTAGTTTCAATATGAATTGCTTTATGTGAGACATTAAACATGATAAATGTACTAACTGTTTTCATAATAAATAACATGGGCATTTATAATAAACTAAAATCATAATTATGACTTGGCAACAGCTTCAAGTGTTACACAAGAACACAAACGAACTGGAAAACTAAGTTCTTTGATCAGTTCCAGAGAAATAAAGTAGCGATCAACACTGAAAAAAATCTCATACTGTGACTACGGCTTCCGAGGAAAACCATCTGATTGTTTAGTTTGTAAGTGCTGCATAAAGTTTACCAGCCTGTGGCTTAGTTAGAGTTTCAGCTGATAGCATACAGTCTTCTAACAAAGAACAACAAAGACCTCTGCCTGCTGTGTCTGGAAGCGGCACCGAAGTGAGTTGGGCTTAAATTTAAAGCAGTGAACTGAAAAACACTAAAACATTCAGTTTGCTTCGTGGAAGCTGCAGAGAGTAAATTAGCTGTCCCTGAGTGTCACCTTTTAATTGAAAGACTTGTTTTGTTTTTTGCTTAAAGCAAAACATGGCTGTAGATGTGGGGATGGCTCAAGCTGCTGTTGAACTGTTCCTACTAACAATTCTTCCAGTTTCAAATACAGTTCCCATAGGCACGTGAGACAGTTACAATTTAACATTGCACGTATTTGTGTAGTACTATCTGCCTACTAACAAAATGTGTTGTGTGGTGCCTCAGACAAAACAGCAGGGTTGTGTTTTTTTTCTTTTTTCTCACTTCCAGCATGAATAGAAAGAAATGCATACATAGCTACAGATAAACTTTTCACTCTGTGCAATCCTGTGAAAAATTAGGTAGAAGCCCACAGTTGAGTAGCTTTGTAGAGCCATCTCTATCAGCACATTATCAAGTAATTGTTTTCTTTTCGTAAAGTCAAAATAACATTTTACATAAAACTAGAACACCTGCCACAGCTGCTCTACGCTTAACAAAGTACCTTGTGTAGGTGAGTTACTGAAATCATACTTGAGAATCAGTTTTAGTCATAAGGAAAATATTTATCTTTTAGGAGATAAAGTTAAAATGTAAAAAAGTATAAGATTTATCTTAAAGTACTACAGTCCATCGAAGATTGTGAGCATTCTTTTATGCACAGCTCTCTTTAAGTCCCATCACAGTGTTTCAGTCAGGTAGTGGTCTGGACTTTGACTGCATTGTAACACACTTATTCTTTTCTTTTTCTGCCATTCTGTGGGAGATTTGCAGCTGTCCACCCCTGGGAGGATTGTGTCATTGTGTTAACACACCCGTGAATGCTCCAGACTAGCAAATTGCCAAAACTTCTGCTTTTATAGATGTGCTCACACTTGCTGATAAACCAACAGGAACAGCTGGTAAACATATCCTTCTTAAATCCTATGAGAGCAAAAAGAGTGCACTTAATTTTCCACATGACACTACCTTCAGTATTAAGTTGGGACATTTACCTGATCCATTATTCCATTTTTCACTTCTTTTTTAATGATATTAAATATATTATTTTACATTTACAAAAACAATTAATGGGAACAGTCAGCTAATAAGATGGAAACAAGCTGGAAACAATACCCTGTGCATAGGCCCTGCGGGGTCTTGGTTTAGAGGATTAACTTGTAAAATAATGGCTAAAAACCCTAAAATATTCAGCACAGTTTTTCATGTTTTTGTATAATTTTAAATATCTTTCTCATCATGAAAAAACATACGTGTACTTATGAAAGAGCGAAAGAGTTAAAGATCGTGTGCACATTTATATGACTGCATATTGGCCATCTGTTAAAAGTTGTCCCTAAAAAAACAAACCAATTATGTGATTGTGCTTGATATAAAATCTTGATGACACGTCTTTATTGAAAATGAGGCAATAAAATGGAAATGACCTTAGTCTTCCACACTTGCTACTGAATGCTTCTTTTTACCTATTACTGGCTGTCTGTTCTCCATCTTTGTACCGTCTCTGTCTGGTTCTGTTTTACACCCTTACACCCACAAATACACACCGTCCTCATGTATGTAGAAAGTTTTTGTCTTGCATGCTGGACATCAAGCTGGCAATTTAGTCCTTATAGCATGCAGATGGTTGGTGTCACTCCAAGGTAAACCTCAGCCCTGCCAGACAGAGTGCACACTACCTACCAGCAGCCTCCGCTCTATCATGGTCTAGTAACATCCACCAACCCTACGCTTCACAGTGGGCGTCTGCCTAGCAAATCCATATACACAGTCTAGTTCCTGTTGTGGTTCTGTCCTCAAACGCTTAGAGATGAGTATAAACAAGCCCAGAAACCCAGCTGTTTATTGTTACAGGTATATGCAGTCAAGGGCTAGTGATGGGGCGAAAACACGACTGTTTATTTTATATCCATTTCTGAAGTGTGCCTGGAGACACACGGAACAGGATGAATAACACATTAAGGAGTAAAGAAAAAGACAAAAAGCAAAATAATCAACACAGGATCACGGTGCGTGAATTTTGCTTGAATTTTGCAGCAGCAGCACAAAAAGTCAGCAGAAACATGTCTCCATAAAGCTTTATAAAAAAACAACATTTTACAACTGGAAGAAATGAGGGAAAGAAGGGTGAAACGGTTTTGTTTTTGTCTATGAAAGTTAAAATGTTTGGCTAGGCTTGGTGCCAGAGTGGAGGACAGCATGCTGTAGTTCCCCTGTTCTGGTGGGCTGCGAGGCAGAGGTCAGCTAAGTCTGCTGAAATCAAATCCAGTGTTTCCCACCCGCAATAACAATGTGGCAGAATGGCCCAAGGCTAATGACACGATTATGTTGTTGTGTTCTGGGATATTCTAACGAGAAGCCCGAGTCCTGCCCATGCTGTCTCTTTGGATTACATAGACATGCAAAGCCTGTCTAAGCAAAAGCCAGGTGCCTGATCCTATCGCCTTTTGTAGAAAGAGCTGAATTAGCGGAACCTTGGTTAAAGTTAGTCTGTGCTCTTAATGAGCTCTCTTATCCTCTTTCATGCTTGAAACCTGTTCAACATCTCTGTCAAATGGCCCTGCAGTATCCACACCTGATGACAAAAACAGAGGGAAAAGGAAAACACCTTTTAAATGATATTGTTCCACTGTAATCCTAATGTACGAGGCCCTCGATCAGGCTCAGATAAAGTCAAAGAAAGCTCTCTTTAAACTCAGTTCAGCATGAAACTTTACTGCTTGGTTTGCTCGGGTCCAAACAGGAGATATACGTTAACGGGACCTATACAGGCTATTTGAAAGGCTACACTGTTACAAGATCCTGCTTAATCAGAATGAGCCATGGTTTTTAGATGGTATTTAGATACATAATGCTAACAAATGAGGCTTTGCTGTTACAGTAACAAGCTCTTATTGTTATTCCAGAAACCAAGTCTGTCTCTTTCTTGTGTTTGGAGAAGCTTAGACAGTTTCCTGAAGCATGGAGTATTCATGTTTTGGTATGCACATTTTCTTCTTGGCGTGTAATTGGGCGATTATTGCTATGAAGCATCGGTGTGCAAAGTCCACGAATTCAGGATTTAACATGGCAGCTGTTTGCATCTTTAATATGCTGGATAGGACTTTATTTAATTTGAACTTCAAGTGCCAGTGTTACAATAAGAGAATTGCAGGCGACTCCTATCACTGATCAGATTTAGTCTATCTTAAACCACTTACGATGTTAACACGGGCGCGTAACCATTTTTCTAGATTAGATCTCCACTCAGCGGTCTGCTCGCTATTTGTTCTTTTTTTTTTCTCCACTTTTTCCCTACCACCTCACACACCTCTCAGCTCTACATCAAGGAATGCATTTTTTCAGTCACGCCTCTATGCTCCTGACAGGTAGCGACTGCATGAGAGGACAGTTTGTCCCGCAGAGCTGCAGGGGCCCATGTTTGGCTTGGATGCCAATGAATAACATTGTATGGAGAGAGGAAATTAAAAATGCAGGGTTGTAATTTACTGGAGAGTGGAACTGATTTAAAAGCTCTTTTTTTCCCTCCTTCTTGCCGCTTTGCTTGAAGTTTTCCAAATATGCCACAGCTGAGTGTGAACTGAGCTTCGTTGTACCGGCAATAGCGAGCCAGGCAAAGCTGCCAGCTCTCTGTACCTTACCCCCCCTCCCCATTACTTCTTGGCGAAGACAGGACCGTGCTAAGGTAGGCCTTCATCAAATCCAAATGCTAGACATGCCTAACTGATTTCACATCTCAAGTCAAACACAGCCTTATGTTCTCAAAAGACATGCAAAAGTATTCCCCCCTGCAGGTCGACTTTTGTATGAGCTTCTCTTCTATATGAGCAACATTCTCTAGATTTTCCGAGCGAGCATGTGTTACCTGCTTGTGGTCGCTGCGGATGGCTTCCTGGTGTGACACAGATAACAACAACAGATTAATAGCGTAATGAATCCAGATTTACAAGGCAATCAAGCTTCCATGAAATTGGAGCTCATGCCTTTTGTCGCTGTGCTTAAGTACGCCACTGAATCAGAGCACTTAAAACTGTTTTACTGTTTTGTTTTTCTTTCGCCCATTTCTGTGTGTAACACTGACTAATGACAATGAATTACATATTAGGACAGAGCACCTTACCCCGGCTAGCCGCTGAGTTTTTTATTTTTTTTTTACAGCTTTCTCCTTTTATAAACCTCAAATTTGCTGCTGGTAACTCAACCACTTCCTCCCTTCCTGTGAGATCAGGCAGTTAAGCAGGGTGAAGCCAAGCTATGCAGGGGCTGCTGTGGCTTGCAAACAGCTGGCACAGTATTCACTATACCTTTGGCACCTGTGGGTGGGCGTCAACACTGTTGGCTAAACAAACAGGGCCATTATCCAGCTCTTACCGTGATCTTGAACAGAGAATGTAGTGAAAGCGCCACCTGCAGCAGAGGAGGCCAAATAGCATGACATGTATGATGACTTTTTCTTGACTTGTACTAAAGCCTAAATGTCCAATATATGTTGTTACTCGTCATTTAGGAGTTACATTATTGTTTTGGTAACACTGAGATGTGGCAGATTATTTGGGGGGGGGGGGGGGGGGGGGGGTTAAATCCTTCAGCCCTCCTGTAGATGGCGATGTCGCTTTGATTTGAGTAGAGTCTATACCCTGGCAAAGCCTAAAACACGGTGTGCGGCCTTTTTTCCCTAATTGGTGGCTTTTAACAGGCATAGTTAAACGTATTTCCCTCTTTCTATCTCCTCACACGATGCTGAAGATAAAAGACATCTCAGAGAGGGGGTGATGCATTTGGATGGGGAGGTTTGGGCTGAGGTGTGTCTAGCTTACACAGCTCATACGCCCATACAAGCATCCGGTTGAACATCAGCTTCCAGGACACAGAGGTAACCTAGATGGATGTGTTTGCATAAAACAAACACAAACTGGAAATGTGTGTCTGTGATGGTCGCATGGAAGACTTGGGCTGCATGGGCACACAGCAGCCGAATTTTCCTAAAACAAGACAAGAAAGTAGAGTGCCAGCTAGACAGAAATAAAATGAGTGAGGAGAGAGGGGGACCCTCCAGAGAGGAGTGAAACTTTCCACAGGTTTGCTGTGTTTATGTGGGGCTGGTAAGGCTTTATACCAAAGAAGGGATGCTGGAGAAGTTTTAACATTTTTTTCTGAGCGAGGTTCTTTTTCTCTGATCTCCTCACTGTCTGCCCTTATTGCTATCCGTCCATCTCTTTCCCTTTTCTTTGCCTCCCTTTTCAGTCCCTTCTCCTTTCCCACTGTTCTCACATCTTTGATGTGCTGAGTTGTGTCCAAGAAAAGAAGGCATTAACAGGCCTAGAGGGCAAGCCTGGGAACCAGCCAGATTTCCCACTTTACTACCCTCCCACCCTTTCTCTCCCTCCCCGTTGATGACACAGCTTTTTTTCCCTTTTCCTTGATGAGTGCCCAGAACAATAGTGGACAAAGATGAATTGCAGACATTTTCAGTAAAGGAATAGTTTTCATTTTTTCCCCCAGAAGTTTGAAAAACAGTCGTGTTTCGTGGCTAGATTACTTAGTAGAAATAAACACATCATATAGATTTGTTTTCTTGTCTTGAAAACGTGCCTGCGTTAAGATTCTTTTAATAACATTCACGTGAATATATTCAATTTACATTAAGAGGCCACCCTAAAGAAGCTTTCATACAATGGCTATAGTGTAGCCTGTGTCACCATCGCCTCATCTCCATCAGCGCACAGACGTTTACTTTTCAGACCTGACTCAGTCTCCAGGATGACAGCCAGCCTTGGGACTTTTGTATATGATAAACTATGTGATAGGTAACCCCCACTGACCTCCCCTCCACCTTTTCCTCTCTCCCTTGCCTCTTCACAGCCACCTTTTTTCCCTCCTCCTTAATAAATCCTCCTCTCAGATTTCTCCCTCTGCCCCTCATGCCTCAGCCCCAGCTGCTGGCTCTCTGCCCATGGCTGAAGAAGTGAGTGCCCAGCGACGCTGTGCGATCCCCAGGGATGGGGAACCGATGGGCTACGGTGGGATTGTGGGAGTAGGGTGGGGGCAGCGGAGAGGGGGGATTGGTCAGAGCCTGAATGAGTTGAGCGGCCGCAGGAGAAACCACATAACCGCAGCGTGTGTTTGTGTGTAGTGCCGCGTGCGTTGGTGCGAACCCCGCTCCCATGGGTCAGCATGCAATGTCCTGCAGAACCGATAATAATAGAGCATGCCCTTAAACATGATCACACATGCAGGCTCACATATTGTGTGTCTGTTCAACAGCTCAAGCAGTGCTGCTTCACAGCTGTAGAAAATGTTATTTTACCAGCAGAGTTCTGTATTTTCTATTTTCTATTTTATTTAGTTTAGCTGCAGTTAGTCTCCATAGAAGTTAATATCTTTGAATTTAGTTTGTATTATTTGAATATGTTTTAGTTTAGTTTTTATTAGTTTCAGTGTTAATTTTAGTCCTTTATGGAGGGCATTTGGCAGATGTGAGATTTAGGAAAAATCATTATAGATATTAAAATGAAAACAGCTGACCCAAAATTTTGTTGATAGCATAATCTCAAAAAATATGTCCATCAAAGCATCATCGTGAAAATTATTCAAATTATTCTCACGTTAACAAATAATAAAACCAAGTGTATTACTTCTATATTTTTTTTAATTTAGATTTCTAAGTTCAAAGTCATTTAAGTTAGTTTTAACATTTTACAAAAGTCTATTTTTTATTTTTGTTCTAGTACATCTAATTTGACCATGGTTGCCGGCCTGTCTGGAGAGTGACCTGTTATTTGGAAGGCGCTATCACAGAGACATCCCATTGTCTTATAATGACTTGTTAAGTAAGAGCAGCCACTCATTCCCATTGCAGTAAAACTTGACCACTCCGCTGAGTAGTAGAGAGGCTGGTGTTGCAATCAAAGTCAAAAAGTTAAAAAACTGCCTTTGTTATTAATGCATGAGTCATCCTCTTAACCCAGCACAGCTTTGAAGTCAGTAGACTGTTTGGATGACTGAAAACACATAAAAAATAAATTGCAAATGAAGCGTATTAATCCTGTCATGTGCAAAACTTCCTTTGTTGTCTGGTCAGCTTGAAAGTGTAGAAGGGCAAAAAATAATGGACATGATTCAGTGATTGGTATGTTTCTAATTTTAAAAATATGGTATCTGACATGTTTGTTAAGTTAAAAACATTTAAACATGAAAAATGTGTTGTTTGCTAAAACAAATGTGAAAGAACATTGTGCATGAAGGCAGCCACATAAACTCTATAATAATGTGTTGAAAAGTGTGTGTCGGTTATTAATAGGCTCTCAGCCTTTTACACCATAAGCCTCGGTACTGTCAGATTTTTCTCGTTATGATTTCAAGTTTTGTCACAAATGATTCTGCTATGAACAAGTTTTAAATTTCACACAAACTTCCACAATGGCCTACCTTTGTCAACTGTAGATTTCTCCTGCTGAGGAGGGAGACGACTGAGAATAAAGTCACAGGTGTCAGGTGTGGATTTGATCCGTTGTGTGTGCAATAATCATGAGAGCTATAAAGATGAGTGCCTCCCCTCCCATTATAACCGCTACATTGGTCCCTTTGTGCGTCGCAGGTGATGTCATCACACAGCCGAATTCATTTATGCTTGTTGTTATGGTGCAGGTACACCCAACAGTTTTCTAAACGATAGGTGTCGCCACTCAGACAAAACCCCCACACGCTGCTGCCGGAGGAAGAAGTCAAAACCAGAAGCAAAGAAACTGCAGATATTTTTCAAACTGTCTCATAGATAGATAGATAGATAGATAGATATCTCTCATTAAAATGGTGGCAACAACCGACACAATCGTACACTGGTGTCGTTAAATCGATCTTGATCAATAGTTTTGTTTTTTTTTCTTCAGGCTTTCTGAACGTCTTTCAAAGTTTTCCTTTGGACGTTGGATACTTTTTCACTGAGTTTCAGTCCAGTCCCTGTACCTGACCATTTCCAGAGGAATGTTTTTTGTTTGTTAAGTCACTTAACATTTACCTATGAATCATTCAAGCATAAACAGCACCCAACTCAAATAATGAATCGGTGTTGTGTATGCACAAACAGAAAACTTCTAACAGGCATAAAATACTAAGCCAAGGTGTTTCCCAAAGAGCCAAAAACTTGGCCTGGTGGACAAATGAAGAACAAAAGAAGTGGCAGGCTACAAAATAAAGATGAACGGTATCTGAAAGTCTTGTCCTTAAAAAATAGCATAAAATCAGGCAAAGACATGACACAGGAGCTTAGAGATATATCAGGACCTTCAGTTGATCCATCTACTTTTTACCAAAGCCTCATCAGAAATGATCTCTGTGGCAGGATGGTTTTCAAGAAGCCATTCTTAATGAAGGGAAACAGCAGAAAAAGAACTGGACTAAAAATCAGTGGCAACAGATCTTATGGAGTGATTAATCTAAATTTAACATTTTTTGTTCAAATCATCATCATATATCATGGTCACGAGAAAGGTATATTTGTCTACAGCCATCTGGAGCCTCTTTCATGGTTTGGAGCTGCATTTCAACCAGTGGTGTCAAAATTGATGAAATTCTGAACACGGAAAAGTACCATCTGATGTTGTTCCACTGTGCGGTACCATTTGGAAAGAGTCTGATTGGCAACAACTTCATTTTTCAGTATGGCAATGATCTCAAACACACTGCCAATGCAGTAAAAGCATAGCCGAATAGAGCGCCACTGTGTGTTTTTCTATCAGCCGTGGACTGGCCTCCCCAGAGTCTGATCTTCAAAATTATTGAAGCAGGGTGGAATCATATCGGCAGTGAACAAAACAAAAGGCAGCCAACATCCAAAGAAGAGTTTTGAATGTCCTTAAGGTAGTCTGGAGAACTATTCCTGAGGACTAATGAAATGACTTAGAAGAAGGCTTGTCTAAGAGCACTCAGTTGAAAAATAAAGATGGTCATACCAAATATTCACTTTCAAGCTGGTTAAAATTGTTCTAACTTGGTTTTTATAAACTGCGTTTCCATGTATGTTTGCACTTTCCTAGAAAAATGTAATAAATGAGGGGCAGCTTAAGACTTGCACTTTTGCACTTCAGTGGAAACACTTCTAAAGTCCTGCTGCAAGCAAAAACTTTTACATCCTTGCAAAATTGTGTTTCATTCTGTGCTTGTAATGAAGTTCTTACCACCAATCACATCTTGGTGACTGGAGCTAAGTTATATATAGCATGTCAGGGCTATGGATGATGGCATTACACGCAACCATTGTCTCAACCTAAAAGCACTGCAGAAAAATCAGATGCCCGAGTCTTGGATCATGAAACTCCAACTTCTAAATAAACAGTGGTTGAGTTGCGTTTGGGGTTTGAATTGCGTGGGCCTGCCTGGACTCAGTTTTTGCTTGCTATTCTTTTTTGTCCTTTTCACTGATTTAGTAAAAAGAAGTAAAAGGTTCTCTTTTTTCCCTGTTTTTTTTGAACTTCAAATAGACAAGAGCAGATGATGACAGCAACCTGGCTCTGGGATGTTTTTAATGTCACATTTTTCTCACACTTTATGGATGTTTCATCATCTAAACAATTCATCAGAAAATAATAAATAGAAAGATAAAAGTAATACAGGTTAAACAGGGGTTTTCAACGCTCCCTAATGCCATCCTTATACAGAAGAAATGGGTCTCTCCCTGTCTCATGAGGTTATTCCACTCTCTGTACAGTCATTAACAGCTCATGACGGTTTGACAGTAACCACCTCAGGAGCAAATACAGTCGCTCTCCTCTCCTGTGTCAACACCTTTGATCTTGAGGTGGTGGTGGATGGTTAGCAATGGCGCTTCGACCTATCGCTGTATTGGTCCTGACAGGTCCTAACAGGATTAGAACCCCAGCCTGGGCTGCAAGAACAACAGAGGGAAAGTGAAAGAAATTGTGACACAGAAAGGTTGTGGTTGTCATAATACACGTGTGTGTGAAACAGACTGGATTAAAGTCTGACACATGCAAGGCCTGTTAGGGGTTTGCACATGTATGTAGAGTAGTATGTGAGCGTATACATATGTTGGTGTGGTGAACGTCACCTCCCACCCCTCTTCACACAGTTACATGCTGTTTGTTTTCACAGTTGCATTGTGGGACACCATTGCCTGGCGGCCCCTGCTCCCAACTGTCAAACAAGATTATTGGGGTTGCCCTCTTTTCTCCTCTGGGTTGAATACTACTAAAAGCATACAGCTTTGTCAGAAATGCCGAAAAGTACAAAGAACAAGGACAGAGAATTTACCCAACGCCATAGCTTTGCACCACAGCAGAAAATAAGACCCGAAGCCAAAACAAACGAAAGTGTCTTAAAACAAAGGGTCTACTATTTTGAGTCCAAACATATACAAGAAAGACTGTTTCCTTTCTTCAATGACCGAAACAAAGACTCTTTAAAAATGTCTCTTCATGGTTTTGAGTTGCACAGAGAAATTGGATTGGAGTTCAAAGTGAGCTCACTGAAGGTCTTCCCAATACAACAAGAATCTCAACGCTTAAGAAACAGCACATACCCTGAGGTAAGACAGCATACTAAGAGTCATACTGGTTACTGGAGTAGAACTCTGAAGACACAGATGACAAATTAAAGGAAAAACCTGAACCAGTGAGAGGATCCAGTGGCTCTTGGTGCCACGGTTTGTGCTGACTTGTTCTAGATTAATCCTTTAATGAAATTTTTCAGTCCTAATTGAAGTCATTTAGTATGAAAATTATGTGAACCATTTGCTCCTGGCAAATTGAATCAATGTATGCCAAATAAAAATAGAAATTTGCTAGTCGGCAAATGTTGCTGTTACTCACAGACACTCCTGGTTGGATAGGACCGCGGTCCCCAACTTTTTTTGTGCCACAGACCTGTTTATGTCCGACAGTATTTTCACGGACCGGCATTTAAGGTGTCGCAGACAAATACAACAAAATAAAACCAGTACCGGTACCAAAAAAAAAGATGTATTTGTAACACACTGGAAAAGACCCAGGGAAACCAAGTTAATGATAAAAATGACTTAAAAAAATAACGCAAATTAAAAACCATGAATTTCACACCTGAGCCTCTCGTGGCTCGGTACTGGTCCGTGGCCTGGGGGTTGGGGACCGCTGGGATAGGTAACTCTCTTGATACCACTGATAGTCGCTTTAATCGCTCCCTTCAAGGTTGAGTGCAACTTTGTGCACAGACACTCTGAACCACGAAAGTTCAAATCACTCACATTCCACGATTTCTTGTTTCAGCACCATTAACCAAATATAAGGGAAAATCTTTTGGAAAAAAGGTGTTCCAAGCCACTTGTAGATTTTCAGAGACTTGGAGAATCAAAGTCACACTGAAGATATTGTGGTGGCATGTGGTGGTCCAACATCTTACTACCATTTTATTGTGTATTTCCTTTAATTTCTCACCTGTCTGGATATTCGAGAAATATAGTTTCAGCTGGTACCTTAAATCTACAGGTTAAATCCAGCTGAATACTTCCAGTATTGGACTAGGTCTGGAAAGACCATCATGTGAACGCAGTGTGCATGTCATCAAAAGCCTTGGGTCATAAATCAAAAATAAATGACCAAACTTTTTTACCTTCTTCCCTAGCCAAGGCCAAGGTCGAACTGATCAATATGCACGATTTGAGACAGACGAAGCTCCTCCGCAGTCGGGAAGAGATAAACGCCTTACAGAGAGCGCACGCTCTGGCCTATTTCCCTGCTTGGAAGAGTTAGACATTTGTTGTATTGCTTTACGGTATTCCAAACTCTGCACTGTGGCAGGTTTGAAAAATTTAACTGAAAACTATCCAACCACTGAGAGCTGACATGTTACAATACCTCCAGTCAGCTATAATGATGTCACATCCTATTAGCACTCAGTAAGGAGTAGATCCTTTTTCTGTATTTGTGTGTGTGATGCTTGGCTTGCTGTGGGTCTAAGTCAGAGTGCAGACACCTGGAGGGGATAGAGTAAAAAGAGTGTTAAGGGAATAGTATAGTATAGGGGGGGCTTTAAAGAAGAATAAGGATGAGAAGTCTGCTGGAAGCTGTAGCCGTAAATCAGGTTGTCTCCAGTCTTGGAGACGCAGAGGATCGACGCACATGATAAATGAAACCTTTATAACCAAGAGAGGTGGCATTAAGCACAGCAAAGAATTACAGATGGAGAGGTATTAACCTTTGTCTGCTGTTGTCAAACTGATACAGTTGCACAGAGAAAAACTACCCTCAGAGACCGAGCAAGGAGCTGCAGGAGTTATAACCCTCCATAAATGTTAGATATTTTGTATAGTGAGCGGTGGAAAAAGGTGCACGCGGGTTTCTCTGTCATCACTTAGTTGGAGAAAGTGAGCCTTTTATTTCTCCTCTTTGAAAAGGGCAGGTTACTTAGCTCTTTAAAAGTCAGCTCCCTGAGTGTATTTTACACAGCAGTGAGGAAGAATCCTCATGAAAATGAAAAATCTGTGGTGCCGAAGCAGCCTGTGTGTTCCAAATGATGAAATGAGCCGATGGAGCAACACCAACAAAAGTGAAAGTGATAAATTCAACAGCCGCCCTGTAAAAACACATCAAACTGAAAATCCCTTTTCCAAACATTCCAGCCTCGTTTGAGCACCTTTGCATTTATTTGTTTTTTAATTCGTTCTCATGCATTTTAATAGATCCATTAGCTATAAATATCCGAATATACACAGGGACACATCCTTAACGGAGACCAAGAATAACAAGCCCAGGAAGGCTCAGATAGAGGGGGCTGTGTGTTCATTATGATATGCAGTGTTCAATTGCCACATTAATTAAGCAGCTCGAGGCAGCAGCGGCAGGATGACGGACAGGCCTAGTCACTGGAGGCACGTCTGATACGCCGCCAAGTCCAAGCCCCTCTGTCCGGCTGCTGATTTATGAACAGGGCCAGAAGTCGGAAAACTATCCAGGAGTCATATTTTTAGAGGGCGGTAGTGCTGTGCACATGTGTAGGGGCTTAAGCCGGCCCCGTGGGATACCATTCATCTCTCATCACTGCCATGTTGATAACATCCTCCTCTGTATAATACACACATCCTATTCAGCACATGCACTCACACACTCTTATTCAGGAGAACCAGGTGCTGGTCAGCTTCCTACAAATAGGGTTACATAAATACACAGGCAGCATTTAGATGACACAGGGTCTCTGGTATACTCTTTTTGTAATCCTTTTGTGAGTTTGTGATTTGCGGATGTTTAACAGGAAGTTATTGAGGAGTGTATAAAGCCCGGTTTCCTTCCTGTTCAGACAGCAGTGCAATTTGGCCGTGTTTTATCAGCTCCCTCTGCTTGGCCTCCTTTTTTCCCATTATTTCTTTTTCATGCATCACTTGTGTCCAATTTTTATCTTCAAGTGTTACAAATTTAAGAAAACGAGAAGCCTTTTTAGTTCCAGCTGTCCCTTGATATATTCTGGTCATCAGCTACACATGTGCGGATAATGCTTTTCTGTTCTCATTTGAATATCAGAATGGCTCCTTATGAGCATTATGGCATGCATGAGCACAACCCTTCCGTGGTAGAGAGCACAAAATAAGGGACAGAAAGATGAAAGAAAGGTCGAGTTAATGCCTGTGCCTGGCACTGAATATTTCACAGTCAGTACAGATGATTCGTAAAGGATTTAGCATCCTTAGGAGTAAGAGGGTTACAGTATTAAGTCATTCCTTCATTCCATCAAGTCACTGGAAGTTTATTTAATAAAAATGTGAAGGTATTTTTGGGATCTCCCTAATTTCCCCAGGGGTTACCGTTGCAGATGACACTGCATAATCGATATTTTGATTTTACTGTAGATGCAGATGTCTTTTGTTGCTAAAATATACAAAATGATCAGGGCACCAAGAAATGTCCCGGGTTTCCTTCAGATGGATCAAAACAGAAGAAGGTATGTTATATAACAGTAGCTGTCTATTGACAATGTCTGAAAAAATTATAACTTAAAAAGGGAGACCATTGCCCATTATTAACAGCGGCCCTGAGACGTCAAATGCATGCAACTTAAGAAAACACCAGCTAACTAAAAAGTGCTGCAAAAGCAAACAAAACACAACGAGATGCAAATCAAACAAACAGTAGTGTGATGGACCAGGTGCTGTAGGGGCAAGAACCAAGACGTGAACTGCACTGAAACATGCAGTGTTGTGATGGAGAAGAAGATGCAGATTAATGTGTGTTTTAATGACACGATGCATATGATACTTGTTTGCTGTTAGCTTGTTATTTCTGCAGCTGTTCTGTCACACTAGTGTCTACCCAAAAACGCTTCTGTTGTGTATTGTGAGATATGTTTTATTTGACATTTATTGTGTTTTATATGCTTTTGCAGCATTTTTCTATTTGCTGGTGTTTTCTTTAGTTGCATTGTATTTGACTTGTCAGGGCCTCCATACTTGTTTGCCTTTGAATACTTTGGAGTGCCTTCTATGTGAACGACAAATTCTCTGCGAATATCCAAAGGCTAATGTCAGGTAAGGCTAGTTTGCCTGCTAACATTGTAAGCTAACTTGTAGCTCAGTCATGTTACAGTAGAAACATCCTCACGACTAGGAATAATTGGTGGTTGTCTTGTTACTGCATTGAATTTTTGTTTGCAACTTGGAATACTGAAAACTTTGACAGATTCAAAATACTTTATTAGTTAACCTTATAAACAAACCACCAACAGATTTACGCATTAGCAAAGTTATAGCTAGCTGGCTAATTGTGTCTTGCTTGCTAATGCTATTGCTAGCAAAATAATTTCAAAGTCTAAATTGCAGTTGGCTCATTTGCTGACTCATGTGTTATGTAATATGGTATTGAGTTAAGGCAAAGGTAAATAACAGTAAAAATGTAATGTCACAGAGCAGAGATTATAATTAACATTTACTTTTTATATTAATAGCCAGAGTAGTTAGCCAACTGGCTGTAACATAGCATTGCACCATATATTGTCACGTCCAATTCAGCTTTGTTATCATTCTTCTGATATTCAGGCATATGCAGTGTATATGCTTGTCTCTAAGTTACACAAGCAGTATGAGCGCAAGAAGCTTTGCTGCATTTCTCTTGACGGTCATGTCAAAATAATAGCAAACAGTTTTCTGGAGGTTGTGCATATCTTTAAACACAGAAGGTCATTAGAGAAATGGAAACTATTTCAACAACTATTAAAGTATTAAGAAAGCTATTCGATGGGTTCAAGCAAGCAACATGTAATTTGTTTTTAATAAACTGGTTGCTAATGTTTTGTAATTAAAAGCTCTTTATTGATGACACATGCTGCTTGGAATGACTGTAAATATTTCCCTTGAAAGCTGATGTTAAGGTTTATTTGGCACGGACCTCTGTACTGCAGCAACAAATAGCTTTCGTGTTTTATTTTTATACAGAGGTGTGCATGTTGAAAATACTTTTGTGACCGTGGCTTATAAGCAGCAAGGCAGTGTGAAATTTTGACCCTAGACCTCAGCGGTTCTCTAAGTTATGGTGATTAAATTAGCTACAGATTGTTTACAAATATGCACCACTAACATTGTCATATAACCCAAGGTGGACATTTTTACATGACCTTGATTTTGTTGACCGTCAGACTCACTTTATGTAATCTATATGTTCATGCCCCGTTGCTTCATTGTGTTTATTAGATAAATGAAAAGTAACTTTATCTGTAATTGGCTGAATATGCTACGTGCAAGTGATTGACCCCAGTCATCTATAATCATTACCAAGGCCAAATCAGTCCACAAAAAACAAAACAAAACACAGCAGCACATTTATCATACTCGATCAACACTTGCAAGTCATCTGATCTCAACATATAGAGAAAGTGGAGTAGTAATGTTATGGTGATCGAAACACACTGCATTTTTCATCAGTGTCAGATACTGGTAAGTGACAGGAGGCTGGAAACTGGCAGGAGCGCCTGGCTCCATAACTGCACAATAATGACCAGATGAAATGTATTCATGTATGCTGATCTGCTGCTGGTTCTGCACACAATGTGTTGCTAAACCAGATGCTGTTTGCTTGGGTTCAGTTTCCCTTTTCCAAATCTGACAACTGGTGTTTCTGATGAACACTGGAGAAAGTTCTTTTGATAAAGTGATTGATTTAACCTCGATAAAGTTAAGACAAAAGATAACAAATACTACACACAGAGTACTTGCTACTGAAGATAAACAGTAATTAGTTCCATGTGAACACAAAGCCTGCTGTACCAGTCTGGCACAATCTCACCCTTACATTTTGGAAATTGATAAATGCTCTGATTTCTGTGGCACACAAACAAGGAGTGGAATTATAATAAAATAATTGTTGCCCAACACAATTTAAATAAATCATTTTGAAGTAATATCAGCATAAAAGCCAAAGATGTAATTGAACACAGCTTTCATACAGACAAATGGGAAAAAAAAGGAAACTGACTTTATTTCATTTGCCACTGGGATGGTGCCTCTTTAAGAATGAAAACCGCAAATTGCTCTCAACAATTCCTATACCTCTGGAGTTGACCACTTTAAAATTGGCCCGCTCGAAGATTATAAATATGGCTATTTGATGGCTCTGTTATTACGCTTGAGAGGGGGGAGGAGAGGGAGGGCTTGTGGCTGTAAGGCCGGATGGTTTCTCTTGATGTGGGCGAAATCTTTGAGCTTCCACACCACACGCTTCTGTGCTCTGCAACAGGAAAAACACAGGAGATCATTTCCAAATGAAAACGTGTGTGCACATCACTCACACACACAAACAGACACACATGCTCCCCGTATACACTCGATAGAGTGAAGCGATAAACAAAATAAACAGCTCGTCCTTCCACCGCACAATACCCCTAAGTGTTAGCTCGATGACAGTGCTGGGTCCTGTTGCTATAAACAGGAGCTCCATAAATTATATGTTTGCACTTTAATAGGTTTGCCTTTTTCCATTTGTGCTCACCTAATCTAATTCCCCTGAATGTTTAATGTGGGTTTTTATGGAGACCTTGATCTGAGACAAAGACAAATTTTCATTCCTGCCTTCATTAAAGAACAGTAAAGTTTGGCATCTTTATTCGTGGCTGACCTTAAAATGAGTCAGTCTTTATTTAGGTAAAGGCGACATATGCACGCTGTTTATCATCCCATTTCTCCTTCTGTTCGTGCACATGCATGTGTGGGTATGGGAGTTACATTAGGAGCCTTGTATGCATCATAAGTCTTTATTGTCCCTGGTGAGCAGCATTTCCAGTAAACAGGGCCCTCGTGAAGGCCAAGTTCCCCATTTGTGTTTGTGTACTGTGGGGTCAAGAGTGGAATCATGGAGTCAAATGGTGAATGGCAAAAAAGTAAATCCCACAGCAGGAATCTTTAACAAGCTCCTTTTAACAAAACCTTGGGTTGTTTTCTCTCCCCCCATTTTCCTCTGCATCTGGCCCTCTTGCAAGTACATTTCTCGCTTTTCAGCTCGCTGTGGCTAGCTGCTGCTAGGCTGACTCAGCCCTCCGCTCTATTCTTGGGCCCTGACGAACAGTGTTGATATAGCCGTGTCTGATGGCCACACGCCATAAACCAGTCTTTGTTCCTGCCACTTCTGCTGAGCTATTTGCCCTCGTCTCTCCTCCCACAACGTCTGCTTGACCGGTCGACCAATTGATGAAGCGTAAGCAAACCACTTTAGGTCAACAAAAAGCGTTTATCTTTCAGTAAGCGAGTGGGCCACTGTAGTGAAATGTGATACTGCAACTACTGCGGAGGCATAACATAAAAATAAAGATGACCACAAGTAATGTAATCCTGTGGCCTTTGGGGTCAAGCCAATGTGTGAAGACATTCTTTAATAGAAGCCCGGAGAGATGAAAATCATTAATCATCCAATTAGCTGGGTGTTTGAGGAAAACGCCCTTTGATCCAGCGTTGCCAGAGGCAGGAAGACACTTCGGTACCTGAGAGAGAGGCCTGACTTTTCAAAAAGAAAGACAGAAAATGGGTTTATTGTTTGGGATCACAGTGCAGTGACGTTTATTATCTGACGAAAAGTCTTTGACAGATGTCATGACCGCAGTCTTCACACTCAAATACACGGCCTTTCATTGTGCCGTTTGTGCTCCACTCACGTTATCTGTGTCTTCCTCGCAGGGGCAAATTGCCTCATTCCTTAAATCCAGTTAAATAAATATGGTAATAAACAGAGTGTGAGAGGAAAGGCTTGGCAGTGTGCAAAGTGCTGTTGTCCATTAAGATGTGAGAAAAAATTAAAAGCATGTCTGATATTAGTGAGTGGAGGCAGGGGCCTAAACTCGAACCATCTGTCTGCGTGTAATCACGCAATGCGCCGAGACAGGGAAGGGTGAAAGGTATAAGCATCACCGCAAAAGGCACACGCTGCTTATTAGGGGTTTAGAAAGACACAAAAAGGCTGCAGAATCCCTGGAAAAAAAGCAAAAAAGCGTAACCATCATCAGATTATCGCATCTGAGAGGAAATTCACATCGCTCCCAGTCTCAAAGGGACAAAGGGACCTTTAAACATTTGCGGCTCGTGAAGCTCTGAGTGCGAATGATTGATGGAGCTGCCTAAACACGGTGAATAGACAGGAAAGATAGAGTGTGAGAGAGGCACAGATAGAGAGATGCTGACAGAATGTGTTGATCTGAGAGCAGAGAGATCAGGAGGTGTATATCTGGTCTCCCTCTATGATCCACATGTGTGGATGCAGAGAACGAGAGCGCGCGCCCAGATCTGGCTACCATCGCTCGTCAGTCATCACTGCAGGCAGACTCCGCTTTTTGATAGTTGACATGGCTGCCATCGGCTGCATGTGGAAAGAGCGAAAACTGAGTGAGGAGTTTGAAACTGTACGCTCCATCGAAGGTATAACCAACTTCAGCAGATTGTGTGGAATGTTTGAAGAGGAATGCAATCCTTAAAATAAGAGCCACAGACGACTTTTATCAGTTATATAAGGCTTAGCAGATGCCAGCCACTAATCTAATGATGAATATCAAGTGCAGACTTTGTCAAAAGCTTTTATATTGAAGGTGTTGTGATTTTAGCAAATCTCTAGATCGTTTTACCGCCTGAAACTGAAGGAGCTCGGGTAGCTGGTCATAATAAATTATGTCACATAAATCAATCTGCTGAACAGAGAGGAAAAAAAAGACCTGTGGAAGAAAATCGCCATTCACCACTGGAAGAATGAATGCATTGTCTGAGGAGCACTGTACTTCACTGTACGGCGTTCAGCGCTAAAGAGACAAATCACCCCAGGCCTTCATGAGTGAAGCATAGTGGGAGGCCAAGATGAATACAGTACATTTCCCCTCTCTGTTTCCCTCTTAGCTAAAACATAGCAATTAAAAAGTCCCCATAGAAGCAAAGCTTGAAGGAGCCAGCAGCTCAGTGAGAGACACAGACCACAGCCTCTGCTGTAATTGAAACAGGGCCCGAAGTCTAACAGCAATACCCACATTTATTTATTTTCAGCCATTTAACATGTCTGAGATCTTTGTCTCGGAGAGCTAATTGCTCCTTCCGACAGGAAGACAGTGAGTCAATGGGTAGTTTATGTACAAAGAGATTTTAATCTGATCCCCCTTCTTGTTTTCAGCCTCGTGGAATCAGTAGAAAATATGGAAAGTATGAGACTCTTTTCTCAGCGTTCTAACAATACAGGATAATCCCCAACTGTTTTACTGAGATTGGTAAATATTTAAAGGGTTTGCCGGGGTGTAAACGTTTGCTTATTGCTCTAGCAGTAGAGCAAAGTTGTTTTGTTGTTGCTTGCATCTCTCCAGTCCATTACATCATGAGCTCATTTGTTTAAAAGTTTGATTAGGGGTCTCAGAAAATCCACAAAAATGCACAAAATTGTCCATCCTGTTGGGCTGGCAAATAGTGAATAAAGACAGGGAGGAGAAAAAAAAAGGAAGGGTGAAAGGAATGTAATCACAGTGCTTTCATGAATGTCAGTGCACTGAAAGATCCCTTTAAAATCCCATCCGATGAGTCTCCCAGACCACTCCTGTAAAGTAGAGAATAGGAAACGTTATACTTTCTCTCTCATCGACCACACACTTGCTCAACCAGCTAAGCAAAGGAGGAGTGGAGGCCACTTCTGGAGTAACCAGAGCTTTTGGTTTCTTTGTGCCCCCACCCCCTCACCACCCTGACTTTTTGCCTTTGTGCACATTGAATTGTGTACTTTAAACATGTCTGCACACAGTTGTACATGTGCACGTGCATGATTTCTGAAGCTTTGTCCTTGTTGCTGAATTAGCGGAACGTCAGGTGAGCAGAGAGGAAGGAACCAAAGACATGGTGACTGGCTCTCGTCTGAGAACATCTGTCTGCCAGCTGTGCGTGTGTTTACACCTGACCCCAGCCAAGTCACCGTCTGGGTCGCTCTCTCACTCTCCCCTTCACATTACTGCCATTACCCCCCACCCCACCCCACCTCTTCCTTCCTACTGTCGAGGAAACTCTTCAGCTCCTGCTCAAAGCTACTGCAGCACCTCCGAGCATCTCGCCCCAGTCACACACACACACCACCAGGAACAGCAGGCCTGGACTTAGCTACCGCAAGCTCTGAAAATTGGTTAGATTCAAAGGTGATTAAAGTAATCAAAGCAAACTGAGGTTATTGGGGGGAAAAAAGGGATCCTGTAAAATGTGTGGCAGAGAACTGAGCCAGCGACGGGCGGAAAAAACGGTGACGGGATGGATTTTAGAGAGAGAAAAGGCTGATTCACGGTGGTCACATGTGTCATGGCTCACATATGACTGATATTGCAATTACTGCGTTTTTCCCCATAAACACTAACCCATTGCATCATGTAGCAAACAATAGAAAAAATACATGACATTCACAGGGAAATTTATGTCCTCCCTTTGTCCAAATGAAGCTGTTTTGAAATGACAAGTGTTTACACTGGCACGGACAAGGGGAAGTCTTGGTTTGAGTGATTACTAAACATTGCTAATCGCCATGATAAAAATGGAGCATTAAAATCAGCATTCGATAAACATGAGCCAGGGAGTCACAAGAAGATAGACTTTGATACAAAGGAGGTTTTCCCCTCACTGTTTCTTTTTTTTCTGTTCTGTAGGTGGCCAACCACTGAACTGAGTTTGGAGTGTAGTGAGTCTTTGGTTTAGAGAAGGACTTGGGGTTTTAGCTGTCATTTTGTAGAAACAAACAAATCTTGGTAATCAAAGTCACTGTTTGGAGGAAGTCAAAGTCCCATTCCATCTTCTCCACCAACCGTGGGTTGTTTCATTAAAGGAATTTGTGTTGTATTCTAAGTGCACTTAAAGTTTCTTTGTGTACAGATTTTTTTTATATTTTTACAGAATTTGACAGAAACTTGAAATCGTAATGTAGAACTGTGCTTTTAGACTCCAGTATTGCTGCATTACATAATGCTGAAAATGTTCCTAATTTCCACAACACATGACTTTTCAGATACTGTTCATCTGGCATAGATATTGTTTTAGGCCTGCCACTGATTCTTTTGTCCTCTGCATGTCCAGTTTACTCAGACTTTTTAAGGACACACTGCACACCATGCCAACAGAGCCACGTTTCTGGCTAGTTCATCTAGAATGACCTTTGGCGTGCCTGTTAAACTCTGTTAATGTTGCCATTTGCCTATTATGTGTAGTTATAACACTGGTTCATCCTTGAGTTGGGTGCATTTTTTAAAATGTTTTGAGTAATTTATTGAGTTGCTTAGCATACAAAAGCTTCCTCTGAAAATAATCAGGTACAAGATTTGGACTGAAAGTGAGCAAAAAAGCAGCCGCTGTCTGAAGAAGAACTTTGAAAGACCTTTTAGAAAGCACGGAGAAGTCCAGTTAAAAAAAACACAAGTCTGCCTCCTTGGAAGCAAAATATAAATAAATGAGGGATGGCTTGAGACTTTTATTTTTCTCATGCTTCTCTTTTCTATTTCTCTCTTCTCAGCATATTGAGCCTAAAACTGCTTCAGTCTTTGTTGTCTATTGCTACCATAGTAACAAGCGTTGTCATCTATGGCAAGGTTAGTGGAAAAGGAAGTGAGTGATGTGTGATACCACTGATTTCCTTTCCAACCCACCATCAAATAAAACCCAGGCTGGTATCCCAGATACCAATACTGATGCATGTTCAGAGAAGTAAAAAGTAATGCACCTTAGGAGAGTTCACACTCATCTACCAACAAATGCAGAGGGGCAAACCAGTTGGTCAAACTAAACAGCACTGAAGCTCTTTGAAGTACACTGCGAGAGAGGCCATTTTCTACAAAATGCAGTGTTATTAAAAATAAAAACACAGCTGGTGGAAAATGTAACGAAGTAAATAAAAGCCATAAAAATATATGAATTAGTCAATAATTGTCTGCTGTCAAAACAAATGAGACTGAGTCACTCAGCATCATTGGTCGCTCATGGGCCAACATTTAGTTAGGCAAGGTTTGCTGCTTAAAGTGTAAATCATCTAAAAAGAGTACGTAAGTGTCATCCTAGTATACAGCGTCATTTTAATAAAGCGATGTAATCTCACTCTAAGCTGAACTCTGCCCTGATTTTTTTCATAGCTATTTATTGTGGCATTCCATTGTTTATTTTGTTGGCACGTTAATTTATATAAATTTAAAACAGCTTTTAGCTTTATTAAGAGCAAAAACACTCAAACTGAAGCCTAATTGACACTGACACGATAGGTGCACCGTCTGTCTGTACCTGGACGTCGCCTGCCACTACCAAACGACTCAGTGAAAGAAGCCTGTCTGGGTGGAGCAGCAGCTTTCTTCTCCTCTTGAGGCTGGCTTCAGTGGCTTTTAAAGAGTAGTAGTTTGCATGTGTGGCACTATGTTAAAGATAGAGACATGAAAATAGTAGCACCCCATTTTATTTTATGCTCAAAGACACTTTCTTTTAGTAAGGCCACTGTAATGTCAGTTTTACTGTTATATAAGTTCCGCCAGCAGAGGGCGCTCAGTCTCGTACGCATCGGTAGCTGACGCTACACGCGAAGAAGTGTCAGTGGTGAAGAGGCAGCGTAGGGCCCGCGCGCCGAAAGAACTGATTAATGTCACATTTTTCTGTTTTTACAGGTAACCTGGGGGGTTGATAATATAAAACAGATGTTC
Organism: Pelmatolapia mariae; assembly: GCF_036321145.2. NCBI lineage: Eukaryota > Metazoa > Chordata > Actinopteri > Cichliformes > Cichlidae > Pelmatolapia > Pelmatolapia mariae. The sequence goes on along the minus strand of NC_086240.1, from coordinate 3,817,921 downwards.
TAAAAGTGACAGACAGCAATGGCGATTAATGATAAATGTCTTGTTTATGGCGAATGTTAAGCTAGAGAGCTAATTTCCAAGTTGGTCCAATTGTTAGCCTGTGCCGATCCAGTTATTAGACTTCACCGAAAGTCTGTGATTTCCATACAGGTATATTTTTGTGTTAAATGTATATGTTTTGCACAATAAGAGAAAATGTGAATTGCTGTATGTTTAGTTCAGGAGGAGTGAATGCTATAGAAATGTATGTTAAGAAAAACATTTATTTGAAAGCGATCTAGCTTAATAAATAAGACAGGTTCATAAGTAGATTAAAACAGTAGTAAAAAAAAAACAAGATAAAACTGTAATGAGAGTTCATATGTTATCCATGCATACAGTAAGATGTATTTCTGTGATTTAAGCAGTTTCTAAAAGTGGTGCAGGTGAATATTAAACTGTACAAGTTTGGAAAAAGTAATGTTAGCTACACTACAAGAAGTAGTGTCAGTGGTGAAGAGGCAGCGTACGGCACGCGCGCTGAAAGAACTGATTAATGTCACATTTTTCTGTTTTTACAGTTTTCTGTAAAAATAAATATGTTGCACGGGAGATGAGTTGCCCCATCATTTCAGCGGTGTAACACATGCAGCTCTGGCAGGTGAAAAGAGAAGTAGCATGTGCAGGATTGTAGTTTGTTGGCTGCTGATGAGTCCCAGTGTCTGCAGGGAATTGCCGTAGTTACAACTGTTAAATTGATCATTGTTAAAAATCATAAACACATATCTGTAAATCAACTACTGTGTGAGTCGTTCATAAACACAGAACACGAACATGAAATTACATTTGCTTTACCTTAAAGTCACCTTCTGGTTGCATGTTCACACAGCTTCTATGTTGTACTGTCAAATTCAAATGAATGAAATCCATTTTTACCCCCCAAAACTGTGTTTGCTAAAATTTAAAGAGAAGTAAAACATTACAGCTGCAGGATACACGCAGATCATTGTGCCAAATATTAGATAATTTTAAACATTAATTAATAGATGTCATAATTTTTCCATCTTTAAGATTATTTTTTTCTTCTCAGTGAAGAAAAAAGTTAATAGTGGACTTAAGTAACTACAAAACCAAACGTACATATTGTGTTTTGTTCTTTTTCTAAACACATACATCGGGGTTTATTGTAAAATATTCAGACCAAGTACTTAGTTATTATTATTACTTTTTACTGCCAGGTTGAATTAAGAAAATTTGCTAAAACAAAAAAATTGTTTCCACCTTAAAAGAAAAACTGCTTATTTGACAGTTACAGTTTTAGCATGTACATATCCTGAATTCTTAGCAATTAACTTGTTTGTGTGTTGCTGTTTTAGGGAATACTACTGACAACATGTGTGGCATGGAAATAGACTGTTTGCAATTATTATTGACCGATTTCTTTATTAAAACAATCTGAGCTGCTTTAGCTAATCTGCGAACAGATACACCATCTGCTCTACTGTTGTATTTCCTACAAGTAGTTTTAAACCACACTTGCCACTCACACTAAATATCACAACTGACTTATCAACAGGATTAAAATCCAAAGCATTACAAGTAATACAGATTTTGTCATACACGGTTAAAATTGCTTATGAGAGATTGTCACACTATACTTCCATTACAGTATTTCATACGATGATTAAAATAATTTGTTTAATTATTTTTCTACCCTGACAGTGTCAAAGTCAGTAAATAAAAATTTATTGTAATTAAAAATCATAATTACCCCCCCCAGTGTTTTCTTTATAAGAGAGTCATTTAATTTTTTTCTTCAAATCACTCCCATGCAGAGGCCTAACAGAGGCCCGTGAAGGGCTGGGGGTCTACAAGAGCCGATGGGGACCACATGGATGAGCATGGGCTGGTGAGCCAGACAGTTACGGATCGCTTGCTTTTAATTAGTGGCTTCACATGCACTCCATGTGGAGCTGCAAGCCCACCGCAAACGCATGGAAGATGTGACAGTTGGGAGACACGGCCCGAGGAACGGCTCCGGCATTACTGCAGCGTCTCAACTCAACACAATGCCCAATGTGCACGCCAGACCCAAAGCAATTAGCTTCTAAGGTTCCCCCTCGTTCTTTTCCTTCTCTCTTTCTTTTTAATGTCGGAGCTTGGAAAGGCTCAATATAATCAAGTCAAGAAAAGTTTATTCTGTTTAGAATTCCATCTGGTTCCAGGGGGGCTAATTTTAGCGGCGTGCAGGAGTGGTATGCAGTGAGGCTGCATGTACCATCCTACTTAGAGCAGTGTGTGGAGGGGGGGGGGGCTTAGTGCAGACACCCAGGCTCCTAGGCAATAGACTGGCCGACTGGTGTTTCTAAACACTGCTGTAGCCGTTCTCCCATCACTCAGCACAACCCGTGTTCCAACAAAACGTGTCCCTCTGGCACTTACCACAGGATCCAAGGCTCTTTCACCCCCCCCGCGCGCCTTCTACCCAGAAATCCCCCTGCCCCCTCCTCTTTCCTCACCCTTTCTTTTTGGTAACTTTTACTGTGTTTCAGCGGTTGAGCATCACCTCAGCTGAAGGCCGTGCAGAAAGAGTGACTACGCTCCAAGCTGTGATGCATTGCTGATTGGATGTGGCACTTGAAATTACCTCGGGCCCGACTACACAATCATTATGTATGCCTGCATCATTCACAAGCAAGGATGGAGCAGCGAAATTAAATTTGCAGGAAAAGTATCGTTTTTGTTTCTCTATGAGATGATTGCAGGATTCTGACAAAACATAATTCTCTAATTTCAGGGTTAAAAAGTGACGTCTCTAATCTCTCAAATGAAACATTCACAGAAGGACTTTTCATTTTCTGCATTTCTGGCAAGTATCCTACCTGATGTACCTGAGCGAAGGGAAAGATGTATATTTCAGTTTATTTAACTGCAGCTCCCTCAGTGCAGCGTGCTAATTTACTACCACCTGTAGCTGTACAGTGAAGTATGAAATCACACCTGACTGCACAGCTTTCACAGTGTACATGTAAGTTGCTTTAGTTTGTGGAAAATTATGGCCTGTGGGGCTGTGGATGTGGCCGCCTTATTCTTTTGGGCTACAGCATGTTTAACAGAGGATAGAGGGAGACTTGTCTTAAGTCAGACACAAAAAGGGAAGCCTTTTCACGCCTTACTGAAGAAACTTGAGAGAGCTTATATATGAGCTCTGTGGGACCTGCAGAGTCCAGTAGTGATTCGAACCAGTTAAGAATAACACACCCTCACCTACTAAGTAGTGTTTGGGCTAATATTTTTTCTTTGGGAAAAAAAACCTCTGGTCAGAGCGCTGATTTGTTTCTGTCTCTGAACTGCCATTTGTCATTTAACATTGTGTGTCAAAAATGCACCCTCTGAGAAAACCACGCGAATCCCCTCTGACCATAAGTAGATTGTTTATAGTTTCGCTAATTTGATTTTAGCATATTTGATGGATCGCGGGCAAGGGCAGCAGCCACGTAATCATAGCACTGAGGCATTTATACCCTGCATAATTAACAGTCTTACTGTGAAAACCATCAAGTTTTCACAGTAACCATGAGATTATTTGTGTATTGCTAATTTTGAGAAAAGTTTATTGCTCTTAGCGTACGGCTAGGAGGATATAAATATCAGTTATGTGTCTGTCATGTTTTCATAGTGGAGAGATTTTAGTTTCCTGTAATAAATGAAGTTTAATGTGTGAAAACAGTGGAAATGCTGAGAATCGGAGGGAGAGAAAAAATACTAAAGAGTCAAATTATTTAATATATAATTATATTGTAATACTGCATATTATATATTACACAATTATAATATTCGGGGTATTAATAATAATAAAAGTTGTGTAGCTTACAAATGTCTAAGCCTGCAGATGAAGCAGTCGTTTGTCCTTAATGTCCAGTAGTTTCCACCATTTTTCTTTAATTAACTCAGAGGCAAAATATGGATCGGTCATCAGAAAATCCTGTTATTAATCTCTGTCTGTATTCTTAACAAATGAAGGGTACAATCATATGGAAACAATCTGGCCCTTGCCCTCAAAGAGACAGAAAACAGAGCCAAATGAAGAACATCCTTTCTCTTAAGACCTGTAATTTGTTTTTATTAGCTATTAGGTAAAACACCTCATTTATCAATGTCAAAGCCTTCACAAAATGATAGCTGTCCACATGTAAATCAGCTAATGCGATGTATGGTTCAGAATTAAGTGGGCTCCTTCTTATGAAATGCTCTACTCTGTGGGCTCAGTGACCCAGCTAAGCCACCCACAACCAGACGTTTTTCTTTCACGGGGCTGTGCTGGAAAACTGAGGAGAGAACACTTAAAAACAGAGCTGATTAAGCACAGACCAAACTGTGTTTCTGTACCCCACACACAGTAGAAGCCAGGGACGCGAATGTGAGTCTGCTACAAATCCGGCAAATAACACTGAATAATTTTTGAGGGAAGAATAGTGTCTCACCTCCCCTGTTTTTTTGCATTTTATTGAAGAAAATGCGTTTAAATCTTCACACGAGCTGGCTCAGCACAGGCCGAAAGTTTAACCCTTGTGCATTTTTAAAAAGTCCGTAACCTCATGACCACACAAAGATGCTCACTGTAAAGAAACATACCTCCTGCTGCTAAACTACATGTGTGTAACTGCAACATCTGATTCAGAATACATTCAGTCAGCCTATAGTAAGTAATGTACAGATTTATTGCTCCCCGACATGGATAAATATTTTCTTGTTAATAAAATCACACACACCATCGCTCGTACGTTTAGACGTATGTCAGATTGGACGACTGTGTCACTTTATGTGCAAGTTCTTTGGAGTGATGGCTCTCTGAGTCCGCCACTATCCACGAGCACCTTTACCATTACTTATTCAACGTGTTGCACACTATGCCATCATAAGCAACTCGGCCCACTACTTTCGGCTAGGAAAAAGCATGATGAATGACAGGTCTCGCCTGAGCTGTGCCAAGTAACACAAGTCAAAATACATGATACGGAACCATCCAATACTACTGTGGAGCATATCTGTCAGTCTGGCAGACCTCTCCAAAACAGGGACCACACACTCTTTATTAGAGCCAGTAAAATGTCCCAAAGACGTGGCTTGACTGTGCTTTTTGCCTAGCTACCGCGAACAATAGTAGGATTGTGCTGCTCGTCTCTTTTTCTCTTTGTAGGCCTATTATTTTTTCTAGCATTTGTTATTCTCACTTAAACTACAGGCTGGCTCCACGAGTGGGCCACAGCGTCTCAGAACCGGGCCTGCTCAGGCCAGGAAAAACCCGGCGGAGCCAGACGAATAAAAAGCCAAAGCGCCGACGCCGCGCGGCTCCCAATCTGGTTCCTGTCAGGGGGACATCAAGGGAACACCCGCAACGCAATCTCCAAACGTCTCCCCTTCCTTTTCCCCTCCCTGCTTCTCTCCTTCCATCTCTCCCCACCCTTCAAGCGATACGTATTACAGATGACTGAACCATCGCCAAATTCTCCCAGAATGCTGCTTCTTTTTTTCTCCTCCATCTCTCTTTTTTCCCCCTCTCGTGTCTCCATGTTTGGAGCCAGCCCACATGGATTGGGATCAATTTAGGGTGAAATGATAATTACCCTGTCAGTTTCAATTCCAACGTGATGAAGTGAGAAACAGGAAATGTAATAAACATAAATGGAATCTCACACGCTTTTGATTGGGAGCGGAATCGAATCAGACGCCACAAACTTGGTCGAATTGTCAATTCCGTGCCATCCCCGCTGAGAGAGCGCTGCGTTTATTCCCCGTCTCACAGCAAAACGCTGGATAAAGCATATTGCTGCAGATAATTACTGAATTCCACATTCAATACCAAGACTATATGCCTGTTACTGTTTAGTTTGAAACTTCATACATGTGAAATGATTTGTGTCACATCTTTGCAGTGGGAAACTCGGGAGCCCGTTTCCCTCCTCTAAAACCGTAAGCAGAAGTCACACATTTCAGTGAGTTTGATGGCCGAAATCAGCGCCTGAACTAAAGCGAGCTTGTCATTTTGGAGCGTATTTGGCAAAGGATGATCAGTGATAGCACGCGGCTAACGGTAGCCAGCTCTAACCCTGTCATGTTGGCTGTTCCACAGCTGATGTATGGAACTGACTCCTGGCGAGCCACGCTGCACTGCCTGGATTTGTTTAACCCAGCAGATCAACCTTCAGACAGGAGCATGTGTGCAGGTAATGGCTGCCAGATGAGGTGAGGCCAGTTCTTAGAGGCCTCGTGGATGCTACAGAGAAGGAACCAATAAACCACACGCGCGCACACACATGCATATACAAACAAGCTCACAGCCCTTGGAACTGTTATGAGAGACAACAACAAATGTGCAAATAAAAAAGTCAATATTTAAAACCATCACGACGCCCTCCCTATTTAGGTGGTTCACTGAGAGTTTGAGTTTTTTGATTTTTCAAAATATTGATACAAACTTGAACTCTTCTAGGCCCAGCTTGTGGCTGCGATGCCAGCGTGGCTTCGAGTTGAGCCTCATTGTGCCAGATCTGGATTCTGGTTGGCAGAGAGCAGTGAATGGTCGTGGGCTAAAGCGAGGGTTGCCAGGCGATGTCTGGACATTGGTCTGCAGGAACGACTGCCCGACCAACCACAGTCTAGCAGGATGAACGGCCCCCTGTAATGAGGATACACTGGAACTAATAGGTCTTTCCAGCTTGCATATTCATTCACAAAACAAACAAATAAATGTCAAAGATTAAACACAGCGAGGGCATCTTTGGCAGAGGCCGCGGCCACCCAGGCGGCCACAATGACGAACTTAGCTGACAACCACTCAAAAATAAATACAACCCCAACTTAGTGGGCTTTCAAATAATTAATTGTGCATATGTTGTAGAGCTAATATTGTCACTGTATGCATCTTCAGGTGGAAAAAGATGTCTGGGCTGTAAATCTTGGCAATTTAGAAAATTGCAATATTAGTGTCTGATTTCGTCTCTTTCACACGTTTTTACGGTGTGGCTTTTAAGGGCAAGCTAAAAGTAATTCTTTCCTCCCAACGTCATCATGTTCTAAACCGGTCAGCACGGCTGTAAATTAATTTGTTCCCTTCGCTGTACAGACAGTGAACTGGGGTAGTAAATTTCCAAGAGTAAGCTCGGAAAGGATGAAGGAAATCTATCTTACAAGCGATCATTAGTGAGTGACTCAAATAAATTGAAGTAGCTGTTATGTAGGCCATCTTTTTCCTTCAACATAGTGGTTAAATATCCTCGAGCGATGCGGCTCAAGAAAGAAAACGAGCAGCGAGATGTAGTGTTAAACACACCAGAAGAAGGAAAGCGTACCACCCTTGCTCACGATGCTGCTTTTACGAGCTGCCTCCTGGCAATTAAAAAAAATGGTGCACCGTGTAGCTGATATTTCATTTGACACTCTGCGTGCGCAGTAATCGGGAGAGGATCCGCGAGGGAGCTCCCAACATCTCCTGCAGCCTAATTTATAACGGCAACCCACCAAGCAGGAGCAACAGGAGAGCAAACTAGACCCAGGGGTTTGATAAAGAACCTTGGCGATGAAAAGACCTCCGCTACCAGCAGCCGCCCTCTTGCCTGCACAAGCCAGAGAGCAGCTGAGAGTCGAGCCAAACTCTGCACCTGGCCTCCTCAGAGCGCGCCAAGTCTCTTTCCTGTTCCTGTTTCCTGTTATGACGTCTCTTTTTTTGAATTCCTTGTAGTTCGGAGCAGGTAAAGGGGCCATTCAGGCATTAAAGCCACCTGGGACAGCAGGTTGAGCAAAGCACTGGGGAGTTCTGCTCTGGAACATGTCTGCGGGCAAATTACTCTGCCTTTACTGATTAGTCCGGCCAGGCTTTCACCTGGCAAACACAATATCACCATGTGACAGCGCAGCAACGCTAACACCGTCGGTTAAGATCTGGGAAGAGTGGTGGCTTTCTGTGACATTTTATTATTATTATTATTTCATTGTTTTAGTATTAGAAGTTTCATTTTTATTACATTTATTAGTGGTGGTGGCGTTCATAAAAATGGATGTTTAAAAAAAAAAAAAATGCAGACACAAAGAAAAATTGCCGTTTGTACAGAATCTGATGAAAACCATCAAAATTTAAATATGTAAGGGCTAAACCCTGTATATTTTCTATTCTGTACATCATTGCCTTCAAGTGTTTAAATGATTAAAACAATCTGCAGTGGATGTAATTCTCAGCTGACCCTAACTTTGCAAGAAAGAAAAAGATTTTAATAGTTAATAACATTAACTATTAAAATTAAAAAGGCATTAATAACATAATAACAATAATTGATGTGCATTTAAAGCTATAAATCAGTTTTTAAGCTGTAATAGTTTGGGGTTTTTTTTTGCGATAAACAAAATTAGTTATCATCACAAAAAGTTTTATTTCAGGGTCTTTGTGCCTCTGCTTTGAAAAACAGTGGGAAAAGCAAATATGTTGTGATGTATTCACTTCATATACACAATATAAATTCAGTGTATAGCATACATATATATATATTAACTGTAATTGTAATGTAATGTATAGTTCTACTCAACTACATTTCCTCCCATACTAGGTGGTTGTGGTTGTTGTTGTTGTTGTTATTATTATTAATTAATAGCACATACATAAAAAATTAACACATTATAAAGCCCTTAAGCAAAAAGGTTAAAATAGTATAAAAGTATACAAAACCACCTGAAAAGTAACAGCTAACTTAATCAGCTCCAAGATTAAAAACCACCTTACATATTTTAGTATTTCATACTGTTTTATATTTATACTTCTGCATAATAACTATAATACATTTTTTTGAATGCAGGAGTCTTTTTATAGTAAGGTTTCTCTACTTTTATTCCAGTAAATATTCACATTTCACCAGCAGTTTGACCATGATTACTTACCCATGTGTTCATGTGAACACTGGGTGGCACTGTGCAGGCTGGCACTGGGATTTTCACAGCAGCAAAGCGGGAGAGAAAGTGTAACTGCAGCCAGTTTAGCTGGTGGTCCTCTCTCTCACCATCCTCCTGCATCAGCACAAAGCTGGCTGAGAGCTGGGCAATATTTAGCCATAAGAAAATATGAAACCCAGTTTCTATGTAGGCTGAGATACCCCCCCAACACACACACACACACACACTTGACTCACATTTCAGCTGCAGTGTACATAATAATTATTCTGACCACTCTTTTCCTTCTCTTTCTTCTTCTTGTCCTTATCCTCCTCATTTCCTGCCTCCTCTGTAAGACAGAAATAGATGGGCAGATTCCCATGCAGGGTGGCTCTGTTTTTTCTGCAAGATGTACTTTCACTATAATTTTCTTCCAAGTGCTACATTCATAATGCTAGTGAAAAATTTTCAGGAAAAAGTTTCATTTCTTTTCAACAGCAGACGTCAGTGATATGTGACTACTTATAAACACGAGGCTGTGTATATGTCAGGATCTGATAGTATTGGGCATTAGAAAGGCTGCTTATTATTGAATGGACTCTCTGTGAGGTTTCCGAGGCAGGAGGACATTTATTAGGAGGGTTAGCAAAACACTATCAGCTAATACGACTCGTAATTACACCAGCAGTGAGGAAACACAGCAAGCTAACACCAGTATGGAAACAATCTGACAATGCAAACACTGCAACTAAGCCGCTGCATGTGTGTATGCACATTTGTAAGTGTGTGTGTGTGTATGGGTGAGTGAGTGCACGTGTGTGTGTGTGTGTGTGTGTGTGTGGACGGAGGCCTCCTTGTGCAGATTGTGGGTGTGCGAACTGTCAAATTGGAGTGGGTGGGTGGGAGTGGAGGGAGCACATCTGGAGGGAATTTATTGTATAATTCAGTCTATTATTGCTGCGGTCGGTGCTTAAGGAGCACGCACACAATTACCGTCCACTCTGCAAGGCTACAAGTGGCCTCTGGCCTAAACTAATAAACTGTGGAGGAGGGTGGAGAGAGGAGAATTCATTTGAGGTTATCATCATCACACTCCTCTCTGCTACCTCTCACACTGACACTTACCAGAGTTTATATTGAATCAATGAGGAACACCTACTGTTCAGGTCTAGATTGTGGTCAAATAAGATTTGAATCTGGTTTTAAAGGTTTGAATTAGACACACATGCGTTGCAAAGTTTATTGAAAGTTCAAGAGGGTTGTTTAGAAGTACTGAAGATTTACATGTGAGCTGGGGCAGAATTTTCCTTTGATTGTGACGGAGCTGATTTGATCATCCACTGTTTTACTTTTGGCTCTGATTTTTATTTAGTATCAAAAATTAAAAACAAAACAGTTACAGTAGAATCAGTAATAGTTTCACATTCAAAATAAAGTAAAATAAAAATAAGTAAAAGCAAGTAAGCTCAAATATATATAAGACATGTAAGAGAATTTGCTAAAATTTGCTTTTTGTTCAGTTCAGTTTTATTGATATAGCTCCAAATCACATCAACAGTCCTTTCATGGAGATTTAGACTTAAGGTAAAAACTCTACAATAATTGTTGATAACTGCTTTGACAGACAGCCAGTTCTGATACAACACTTTTGTTACATTTTCTTCTGTAGCTGATTGTGGTGGAGTAGATTTGATCATCTACTGTTTTTACGAGTTTTTATTCAGTATCCAAAGTTGAAAACAGTTAAAACTGTTACTCAAAAAAGTTTAAGAATAGAATAGAATAAGTAAAGAAAACTAAAAGTAAGTAGTCCCCTGATGGTGCTTTATATTATAATCTTAGTTGTTTTACAAAATCAGAAAAATAACCGTTAACACCAATATCTGATCAATAAAGTAGTTACAAATTAAAAGTAGCATAGTGTAAAATGCTTGAACAAAATGCAGGTACATCAGAGTTGTGTAGTACTGGAAGAGTGCGCTATCCAGAGTTAAAATGTGTTGCATGTCTTGTAGTAGTTTAATTGTAAGACTTACAAGCCAAAGATCTGTGGTTCAGTCCCAGGAGCGGACACAGATCTCTTGGGGTCGGTCCAGGAAGGGCATCCAGTGTAAAAAAAAAAAAATAATAATAAAATGATATAAATAATTGAAGTGACCACTTGTGAGAAGGGAGCAGCTGAAAGTTGCAGTGTGTAATGTAAAACTGCAGCTGATCCCCCTGGTTATTTTTTTAAATTATACAAAATGCTGGTTTTATGACAACCAAACCAAAACCTAATAAATATATATTCGATATAACTGTTATATTTGATTTCATTTTTATTTTTTAATACTATTTTTGTCAGCATAACCGGTTATTCGACTAATTGATTCTGCTCCAATAATGTAATCACACCTTCACTGTTCGGTATTCACAGGTCATTGTCATTATCTCAATGGATTTTGCAGCTCTCATGTTTCATGTGAAATGTCTTGTGTGGTGCACTAAGTAGGTGCATGAACAAGGGAACTCTATTGGTTTATGAGGTGATGTCTTTTCATATACATTAGTTTGCATCATAAAATGGTCTGAAATAAAACCCACCTCGTCTTTTCCATTTCAGCAGCCTCTAGGAATAGACTAGTGAGGCGTCTAGGATAAAGACTTTACCAGGGGAAAAATCTGTTCAGGCCATGCATGCAGTATCTGGCTCAGGCAGCCCTGAATGACCCACAGTGTGTGTGTGTGTGAGGGAGAGAGAGAGAGATTTAGAGCTCCTAACAGTGCTGGCAAAGAGCTCATAGCCCAGAACAATAAAGTACTTCCTTTCCAGCCCTCCTAGTGGCGACCTCGAGTGGAAAGTGAAAGGTTCAGCTTGCTATACGTGTCAAAGTTGTGACCTTTCACCACCTGAACGTGTCAGTCTGACACTTCTTTTCACGCTTCCTCTTTATTTATCCCCCCAAAATGCGCACACAAACTCATCAGTCTTTCTTATACATTTTATTCTGGGTGGGGCGTCCTCGTATATTAACGGCTGCACAACTGTGTTTCACATCTTAGTTTTATTTCTTCGTCTGTATGAGAGAACGACACAGTCTCTTTACTCGTGGACAATCCTCAGCTGCTGTTGTGGCACACCTCTGTCATTCCGCTGCTTCCCAAGAGACTCTCCTGTCCCGCAGTCAGATAAGCTCCAGACTCCACCCTGGCTGCTGTTCTTCACTGCCAGTGTTGGACGCTAACCAGAAACTGCATCAGGTGGAGAACTAGTTTGTTTGGACTCACCCAAGCCGCAGAGGACTTTCATCATCAGCTGCAGCTGCAGTTTAAGACAGTGGAGGGGTTCATTCATTCAGGATTAGGAAATTAGTGAAGAAGCAGCGTGCCAAAGTATGTTTATAAAGGTGTGCGTAAAGCAGCCCGTCTATTAGAGTCAGATAGTCTTATTCCGTGGGAAGGAGCACACACCCAGAGAAGTTTGGTACTGATATTTTCACTTTCCATTTCAAAAGTCTTGTGTTTTTTTTCTTTTTCTGAGTAATGAAAATGTATTGAGCTTCTATTTTGGCCAGGCAGACTTCCAAACTGCATTCTACAGCCTGACAAAATTACTGTGTGCATTTCCACCGAACAATCGCAAAGGCACAACATTTGGACGCACACTTCATCAGTTATGCGTAATGTTTTGTTTTTCTCAGCCTTATAGTTCATAGAAACTGCCTGACCCAGCTTGTTTACAGCTTATTTAATTGAATATAAGGTATAATTTAAATTCTTGATATGGTCATACATACATATATGGGTATATGACTTGTTTTCTGTTTTATTCTTTTGGGGGGGGTTTTTTTTCCATTTTTTTTATTAACATCTCCTGTTTTACACTACAACCGCAATATTATGTCTCTCTCAGTAAGGTGTTATGTCTGCCGGGTATAGCGCAATCCTAGTCCCTGAATACACTGCAGTATTTACCAATATTGAAATAGCTTGGGATGAAGTGAGTATTGAATCAGGAATGTGCTTGTGGCAGATCTCCACCCCTGATAATATAGGGTGTTTTTTCCCAAAGTGGTTTTTGCCCACTTGTTTTTCTCTGTGTTTTTTTTTTCTCATCGCAATCCTCTGTCACTCTTCCAGTAAACGTCTATGTGTTTGTGTGTGTTTGCCTGTGCCTTAAGGAGACTTGTTTTTATTCCGGTTGCTGTCTGTGTTTGTCGTTATACTATCTTTACAAGCCCTTGGTTTGTGAGTTGGAATGTAAAGTGACACATGTCCAAAAAACACAATAAGGCCTTACTGGTTACACTTCCTATGCACAATCTCTTTGCTATGCAGTATCCATTTATTTGGCTTATTCACATAATAAAAATGGTTTGCTTCTGTGGCTCCGTTGCGGTAAATGGCTACAATGTGTGTTTCTGCTTTTGCCCATTACCACGTCGAGTTCTTTTACAATTGGACACTTTTTATTCTTATTCTTATTCTTGTTTTTTTGCTAACTTAAATATTTGTTTAGGGTTCTTTTTACTAGGATGCATATATTCAAGTTCATGATAAATTGAATGTAGGATAAAACATTTCATAAGCTGTCCAAAAGGAGGGAATTTCCTCTTGGTTATGGTTGTCTTTATAAGGAACAGCAAAGATAAATACATTTATATATTTATTTACTCTAGAATATCAAAAAACGTCTTTATTTTAATTAAAAAAAATTTAAAAAGGGAGCGTGCATCTGGTTTACTACAGTTAAATACATTTCATTCACTAGAAGCATTTCATTCATTTAATACTGTGCCACAGCATACAGTAGTCAAAATGATACCCTTCTCTTTTGTCTACCCCAGTGTGCAATTTACACAGCTTGGTGATTTGGTCAGAAGGAGACCACACGATGAAGGGTGATAGACCACAGATCAAGTGGCAAAAGGACAGGAAATATGCGATGAAATGTGCAGTAAAGTGGATGAGGTCACCCACACGCAGCAACTGAAAATCAAGAGACCAACAGCCTCAGAATTAAAGATAATAATTTCTTTGACCTATAACATTTAAACCGCCACCACTGAAAAACTCATACAAGGCTTGACTTTTTTTTTTCTTCCTCCTCTCTGAGCGAGCCTGCATGTACATTCATTTAAGCTGAGTGCAGAGAGACCACATGAGAGGAGGACACAAACAGAAGCCAATTAAAGAACGATGGGAATGAAACGACAAGAGAAAGAATGTCACGAAACAGCTGCGGTCACTATTTGTGCGACAGTTAACAGGCTTTTATAAAAGAGAAGAGAAGAAATCGTCGCATATCTTGACAAGTACAAGTGGATGCAGAGCTGGAACCACCGCACATTCCTCTTTTTGTTGACTCTCTGTTTTTATATTTGTCTTTCTGTCACTTAAAAGGATGATGGTGTCTTTGTTCTCAGAATAGTGAGGAAAGCTGTAGTTTGATGTAATTGAAGTTTGTTCTTTTACTGTAAGACGAGGCAGATCGGTTGATTTAGAGGGCTGATAGAGAGGATCAGAGTACACCTGTGCTCACTCAAGTCTGCTCTCTGGATCCATACCCCTCATGAATGCAATTGGTGTGTGTGTGTGTGTGTGTGTGTGTGTGTGTGTGCTTTTATAGTAGTATGGCTTTACGGATGGCAATGTTAGTCTGTCACCTCTTTAGTCTAGATAGTAATATCTCAACAATTATTAGATGAATTTTGGTTCATACATTTATAGATTTACTGTTCTCGGATTAGGAATCGTTGACATTTTCTGTTCAATTCAATTCACTTCAATTCAGTTTTAATTATACAGCGCCAAATCACAACAACAGTCACCTCAAGGCGCTTTATATTGTAAGGTAGACCCTACAATAACACATTTAACCTCCTAAGACCTGAACTCTTTCATGGCATGCATTTTTAATTTCTCTTTGATATTTGGGCTCATTGGGACCTGATGAATGGAAAAACAAAGAATTACCAGATTTTTTTTTTTTTTTTTAAACCTGATTTTTGTTTCTAAGAAAAATGAGAGCCACATATGAGGATATTCGTTTAAAATTTTGATAGAACAGTAGCAGTATAATGTCCTCATAAGTGGATATCAGGCCCTTGTAGAGCAAAATTTAGTGTTTTGGTCTAAATAACCCAAAATGTGATGTCCACATATGTGGACGCCAGGTCCTAGGAGGATAGAGAAAAACCCAACAATCATATGACCCCCTATGAGCAAGCACTTTGGCGACAGTGGGAAGGAAAAACTCCCTTTTAACAGGAAGAAACCTCCGGCAGAACCAGGCTCAGGGAGGGGCGGGGCCATCTGCCGTGACCGTTGGGGTGAGAGATCAGCAGATTGTTTAAGAACAGATTAACAATAGATTTGGTACTAATGATTTTTCCCTGACGAATGACTCTGACCTGCAATATGCAGTGTGTCCAATGGCGTGCAACTTGCCAGAGTAAGCTGAACTGGGTAGAGGTCTGTGAGGAAAATAAAGGGGAAATAGTGCTGTCAACACATTAAAAAGATTAATTACAGAAAATTGTGAGATTAATTAGTTAATCGCGATTAATCACAATTACTTGATCAATAGCCTGGTTGCAATTATATTTTTTCAACATTATTTTTAAGCTTGTAACAGACATTTATGCAATGTAATGAAGTAAATGCAGAATAAACACAAAGAATGTTAAATGCTTAAATTCAAAGAGAATTTGAATAGTTTTCTTCAATCTTTTAGCACAGGTTCTCTCCTGTGAAATACAACTTTTTAAAAAACATTTTTAATAATAGATAAGTATACACTAATATATAATATATGTTAGTGCTTTTAAGCATTTAAAAAATGTAATCAGATTCATTGTTACTGTAGATTAATTTTGATTAATCACGATTAAATATCATTCATTTTTAGTCCCATTTCATTTTGCATGAGCAAACAGACTTGAGAAAAAAGGCAAAATATATGCACTTAACATGTTTATTAAACATCTTGAACATTCATACTAAGAAAAAACTCTGTAAACATTTATCCACTCTCTCTCTGTCACTCTTGGGGAGGCACTTCAAGTCCTTGAAACGAGGAACCAAATTTCCCATCAAGAGGGCCAATGTGCGTTTATCATCTTCCATATTGAGTTGATTGGTCCAGCTGCCCGTCACTACCAGATCAACTCCCTTTTTGCGCATGTGCGAAGGTAACCGTACTTGGACAAACTGCCCAAAATGCGTTGACAGAAACATTTCAGGGATTTAGAGTCATTCTGCACTCCAGATGCGTTAATTTTGAAAGCACTATGGGAAAAATAATGTTTAGCAAAATATTTACAGATGGCAATCTGTTTATGGCTTTGATTAGTTATTCTTATTGGATCATTTTTATTTGATAACTCGTGGTCACATTTAGAGTAAAATAAGTGACAAAACAGGGGGATCGCATTGTGTAGTGTTTTTAATTTCTCTGGCAGATCCACTCCTTGCCCCTTGCTCGTCATGTTTGGTTTGAAAAGAGCTAAGATGGTCAAATGGTGAGCCTAAGGCCTCCAAACAGCTGTCCACAAATCAGTGGCTGATGTGATGGTGTCCACAGTCATCTTTAAACAGTCTTTATCACATAGTTGTGACTTTCAGAGTCTGCACACTGAAAGTTAGTCAGCGTATTAGAATTGTAGTATTGTGACCACTATTGGATTAGTCTGTGATGGAATTTGAGTGGAATTTAAATTTCATTCCCGGGACAATTTGTCACTCTAGTGGCGTCATTATACCCCTCAGCCTAAACTGATCTCATGAAGCTGGTAAACACTGTACTTCCAACACTGTCAGTGTCAACATGATGACGTTTAGTTCAGAGGATCCCTGCTTCCAGAAATGAAGTGCTTTGCTATTTCTGTTCTCGCGTGGTTTAGCATTTGACCACTCTTTTCAAAAGAAAAAGAGATAATGATAATGATTAACGCCACAGGCACCAGTGACCCTCTGGTAACCAGTGGTTGCTAGGGAAATCCTTACGAAATCTTTATAAATTCTTCCTTACATCTTTCCGAGACCTCATACCAGTGTTCATAGTCACAAAAGTCAGGGCAGGGAAACTGTTTAGGAAAAGTGGATGTAATATTTTAGACTGCTTGAGCACAAACTGAGTCTTGTTTGTATGTTTTGTATATAGGATGTGATTCAGTATATTCCATCATGCAGTTGTCAAATTCAGACAACTGTGCATGCTTAGTGTTCACTTAAATTTCCCACATCAAGCAAATGGTCAGCAGAAAGATGGTTCCTGTGAGCAAATCCCAACTGCTGTCAAGTTTCAAAGGCTAAATACACCCGAGTTCAGTCTCTCAGAATCTTACTCTGTCAGAACCCACAAACAGAGCCTCCACAATTACCAACAATTACAGAGTAAACTTCCATCTACTGTTACCAAATGATTTTTTTGTGTGTTTTAAGGGGCCTTATAAATGAACGTGTGTAAAGAGCTGTTTGTTTTTTCATTGGGTCCGCAATCTTCTAATCCCGGAGCACTTCAAAGTATTTACAGGAACAAGCCATAACAGGATCAGCCTCTGAACAAGGCAGCAGATCAAAGAGAGGGGCTGCTGCCGACATAAATATGGAAATAATATGACTCAGTGGGAACGTAGGGTGTTACTGTGACTAGATTTGCAGACGAGAGAACAAGATTGGTAGACACACGAGAGAGGAAGAGACTTGGTTTGAATGCACGTGGGATTTTATCAAGTTTTATTGTCTAACTAAATTACTCAAGTAAAGTTGGGGTTTTTTTTCATTATTCCTCAGGAGCAATTTGTCCTGCAGTTTGCTGATTTTTCTTCGATCCAGACATTGCATTGTGGGGGATTTAAACCAGCAGGCTCTCTCTGTTGAGTGAGTTATTGCTTCTCATATAAAACTAGTAAAAAACAAAGAATAACAAAACCATGTGGCATGACCCTGGCCTATTTATTTGCATGTAGGTAGTCAACAAACCACAACAAGCAGCAGTCTATCTCTCCATCTCAAAGGCAAACAGTAGCTCAGGGCCAAGCAGCATTCGGCTGAAGAAAAACGGCACATGACCCATGTTAATTTTCATAACCTGGAAAAAGCTGACTTCTGGCTCTGACTGACACACACACACACACACATGTCTGGTTTGCTATCCTCGTGGGGACATCCCATTGACATAATGCTTTCCCTAGCCCCTTACCCTAACCCTAACCATTAAAAATGAATGCCTAACCCTAACCCTTACCCTAAACCTAACCATAACCTAATTGTAACCCTGACAGTAAAACCGCATTTTGAGTGTGAAAATTGCTTTCAACCCCGAGGGGACCTGGATTTTGGTCCCCACGGTGCAGAAAGTCCCCACCAGGATAGTAAAAGTCAGATTTTGGTCCCCACCAGGATAGTACGAACCCGTACACACACACACACACACACACACACACACACACACACACACAATGTTTATGTGCTTTAAAAAACATGAGCAGGTCAGAATTTACACTGTAGATGGATTTGTACGCTGCTACAGGACAAAGATTTATATCTTTAACCCAAACACAGTAACATGGGCTGATGTATTCTGCAATTTGGAGCTGTGGTGTTTAACGTGCAATCAAGGTGCGTTTACCATGCCGACATATAGCCATAACTTTCTGGCCAAATACTTTGATGTTATTATTATTCAGACGGTGTACTTTTCTCTTGAAATAGGTAGTTCTGGAAGATTCTTGCCAGTCTCGGAACTTGGTTAATATCTTCAGTTTGTCAATGACACAATTTTGTGTGTTAAACTACATAAATTTACATCAACTTTGCAAGCAATGCCCCTCATCACATTGATAATGAAATGAAGAGATTTCTTTTGTCGTTTAAGAAGCTAATTCACCCCAGTGAAATCTTTGAAAGGCACTTTTTCTTTCTTTCTTTCTTTCGTTTTTTTTTTTTTTTTGTAAGCCTATGCTGCAGCGGCCATGAGAGATCAAATGGACTGCAACTTAAGAAAACGCCAGCAAGTTGAAAAATGCTGCAATAGCACACAAAGCACAATAGAAGTTGAATAAAACGGAAATGGGAAAAAAAATCACAAAGCAAAATGGAAGTGTTTCTGGATACGCAATCCGGTCTTTAAGTCTGACGTCATTAGCCATGTCTGGGCCCAAACTCCGCTGCAGGTCCCTAAGTCAAATGATCACTGCAGCATTACTGAGAGTTGAAAAACTGTCTAAATTCTTTCATCTGTAATAAAATGATCACTGTGGCTGCTCTACCGGGTGTAACAGTTAAGTTTAACGTCCAGGCATCCATGAAAACAGAATTTATGATATTTAACGGAGTTAGAAGTTAGCAGGGAGTTAGCTCGCTAGCTCCCATCTAAATATAATATAGCATGTTGTGACTGAGAGATTTATGAAACAAATTCAAACGTACAGCTCTGCTATCACTTCCAACATAAATGAAGACAGAAAACTAAACAGCAGTGACGTTTGTAGGGTTACTGAAGTTGGGCTAGCTGGTATATAATGATGTGCTAAGTGATCAGTAGCGTGACAAAGCTATGTTAGCATAACATAAACAGTAAAGCTGGAGGACGAACGCTAACGGAGGACTTTTTTCCACTCGATAAAAGTTAATGTGAAGGTTCCCGATGGTTATGAGCAAATGCAATCGCATGGCAGGATGCTATAAATGGACCAAACGTCAGTCAGGAGAACCACCGAGATAATCCATCCACAATACGAGGTTAGTCATTAATATACTGCTGCATGGGCTGGACTGTAGTTACATCGTAAGGGTTTAAAAACTGAGCTTTAAAATTATTAGCGGTAATAAAAACTGAGAGAAGCCGACAGTGATCACTAGGGGCTTGTTGAGATTAAATAGAACAAGATACAAAGCATTAAAACATGTTAAAAACACAACACCCTTATTAAATGCAGACTACTTTGGGCCCGGAAGCAGAATTCGTCACGTCATCACTTAAAGACCGGATAAGTTGAGGGACCAGCTACGGAACCAATGACTGTAGAAAACAGTCAAAAAACTGACAGAAACAAAGTCATGCAAAGGATTGTGCTGAGCTCAAGAGAAGCAGCGTAGTCATCCGTGTTGTGAGGGAGAAAAATATGCAAATTAATGTGTGTTTTGATTGCAGTTTCATATAATGCTGGTGATTCATGTTAGCTATTAGCTGTTTACTGTTAGCTTGTCACTTCCGCAATCATTCCATCATGTTACTGTCTCACCAAAAACACTTCTGTTTTCTACTGGGATTTTTTAAATTTTATTTTATTTTTTTCTATTTCTTTTTTTTTTTTTATTCCGCTCCTATTGTGTTTTGTGTGTTTTTTGTTCTTTTGCAGCATTTTTTCTATTTGCTGTTTTTTTTTTTTTTTCTAAAGTTGCAGTCCGCTTGACCTCTCAGGGCAACCAGCCCATACTAATGCTGCGGTTTAAACGTTGTTTTTTTAATCAAATTGAAGGATGCAAAGTAGTTCAGGCTGGCAACACAATCAGACAGCACAGTCCAATGACATAATTTGACAGCTTGCTCACAGCACAGCTTTGTGTAATGATATTTTTGCTGTGCTCCTTGATATTCGGTGGCCCAGCTAGTCGAATCAGCCCTTGGCCTCTACCTTGTATTGTGTTGTTTCCTCATTAGCTAGCATACATATTATGAGTCAATGTCTTTGCTGTCTTGTGGTGTTGTTTATGTGCTTGTCAGTATGTGTAAGGTGCCAGCTATGTCATTGTTCTGCTGCTGATCTACTTGTTGCATCTAAATTTCGATCAAGCATTTGATAGTATTTAAATACAAAGTAATGGATTTATTTGACAGATCTCTGCACTATTCTCCAGCCTGTTGTTTAATCTAAACTGCCTAGCTCCCGTTTCAGTTTACTGTGCACTTTTGCGCCAGTATACTCAGCTGCACTCACCCGCTGCCAACCTAAAGCTTGTATCCCCACGCTGATGTCATCTGCTGCGTATCAACGCGACATGAAGCAACACAAGATGAAAGTGTCTCTTCCAAGCCATGAGGTTTTGCAGATTTCACATGCATAAGTTAATAATTATCTGCTGGAGAGCTGACTCCATAAGCTAGGTAGGGATTCAACAGAAACATGGGCTCGCTGTGCTCTGCTAAACACAAGTCAGCATTTCGGCACTTTAAACGCTAAAATTGATCATAAACTGGAAAGTTGGAAAATGAAGGTAATATCAGGATTTCAGCCCTCAGTAAAAGGTTTCTGTTCTCCTTTGAAGCAGCATAAAGGAAAAACAGACAGATACTGGAGGTTGAATGTGGATATTTTAAAATTTATTTAAAAGATTTTGTATTCTTCAATGCAGTTTTGCAGTCGTTCATTGTGTGAACATTTGTACGTTTTATCTGGCAGCTGCTCCAAGTAAGTAGAAGATAAAATATGAATTGCTAGAGTTGTAAAATTCTGAAGGGTGTTCAGTGTTTATATTGTTTGATAAACACATTGCATTTCTCTGTGAAAGAGTACTTAAATGCACAATTGTACTAAATTCAGTAATCACATTACAGTTACAATTATGTCATTACTTGTGGTTCAAAACCTTTTCTTTCTGCCCACTTTTGCTGCAGTTAGCTTCAGTTCTGATTTCAGTTCGTGTGCAGGGAGGAGGACAATGCTGGAGCAGTCTACGACATTTGACGAGTGTGGATTTGGACATTACTTTTATTTTTATTGCACAAAAGAACAAGAGCGTGATGGTAAAGTGCAAACTGAAAGGAAAGAAACAACTGCTTTATTCTATTTACACAAAATCAGCTCTTTGCAAGCATCTGCAATGAAAAATCCTAACGGAAAACTAATGAGGATCCTAGAGTGACATTAAAGCTGAGCCACGACTGAGCAGACAAGGCCTGATTTTCGACAGGTAGCAAAGTCATTGATGAGCAGTCAGGCTTGTAGCCCCCAATTCTACCAATTCCACCTGTTTTTTTTTTTTTTGTTTTGTTTTTTTTACAGTAGAATCAGTGGCGATCACTTTGAAGTCTCTTTGGGCTGGTTTTCAACTTCGTACTGTCGGCTTTGTGTTCAAACTTAAAGGTTTATATTGCTACCTGAAATGTGACGGTGTATTTCAGGCCACATTACAGAGTAATGCAAAAGTAATGTAATGAGTGGTGTTTCTCCAAATTACTGTAACATATAATGTGTAATGCATTCTGTTTTTAGATTAACAACCTCAACACTGTTGATCAGCCTCCATAGGTACGATGAGTTTTTCAAACTATCTTCTTTTTTAAATATCGTAACTTTTGTCTGGTAATTCTGGTAAAGCTAAATCATTCAGGTCAAATCATTATTATTTGGCTTTTGAGTTAACTGCTTTTGTCAAATCAAGATTGTTTGACAAATAAAAAATCTGCCACACAGCAAGTCCAACAATCTTAAAGTCTAAGTGAGAGTGGCATCAAGTCATAAAAGCGAGTTACAGTTTATTTAAACAGCATGTCGTGGGGGAACTGACTGTGTTTCATATTGATTAATTCATCATCAGTAACCTAGAACTCAACATGTCCTTGAATAAAGAAACCCCAACTTTTCACAAACATTTTTGAAGAGTTTTAGTCTGTTTTATTTGTATATGCTGCTTATGTTTAAGTTCAGTTGTTGAACAGCTTCATGTCTGCATGAAATGACACTTCCGAAGTAACGTGATTGATATTTTTGCTTCCCTAATTGGTGTACATGCTTATATGTATGCTCAGCCCTTTGCATGTGCAAAAAGCTGTGAATGTGCATCTATGTGTTGTTAGATGTGTATGTTTGTGTGAGAGAGTGTGTGTGTGGGCGCGGGGCTGAAATTAAAGAGGCCCTGGGATGAATATGTAGAGCAGATGTAGCAGCCAAGCTCAAAGGCTCACGCCTGGAGCCTATTTGACACTGTAGGAAATGTCGTCTCTGACAGAAGGAAAAGAGACTGTTGGGTCACCAGGTTGAACTAATAACTGGGATCTTCAAAATGATATAAACATATACAGAAGTATAAATGCTTGACCCTTCCAGAGGAGCGTTTCTTTTTAACAGTATAATGGAGGCTGTTGCCATAAGTCTGGGAGTGCAGTTTTACGACTTCCCCATTTAATTTCTGCTCCTAACATAAAGGCATTTGTAATATAATAAATGCCAGCAACTTCTAGGGGGAAAATCTATAATTCACTCCAGTTGGGTAATTTATTCCATTTGTTTAGTCACAAAGGGCTTTGGTCAAGATCAGAGACAACTGTCTTTCGAAAGCGAGCAGACTGGCCGGTGATCAGTCAGTTCCTCCGGAGCAAGAACGAGGCAAACGTTTCTCTGTAGTCTCAACAACGCCTCCAAACTCACGGGCCATTTCTGCATCATGAGGAAACTCTATGTCAGCATTTCATCTCAGGACTCCCACTCTCTCTCTCTTTCTCTCTCACTCTCCCACTCTTTCTCTCAACTCTCCATCTTTCTGTGGCTCCTTCCTTTTTGGATTCTTCTCTCTCAACTCTCAAAAAATACTCACACATGCCCATAAACAAGCTGGAAAAAAAACATCCACTAAAAAGTCTGTGAAATTAAACCTCAACACCACAACATATGCTAAGCAGCAAGAAAGAAGTGTTTGATTTAGCAGTTATGCATGCAGACAGTATAGCAGGAAACTGGTGGCTGTAGCCTAAAGGTTAGAAAAGCTGATTTGTGACCAGAAAGTTGCTGAAAGGCTGGAATGGCTGTCGGCCTGTCTTGTACCTTGTGTTTAACCCTCAACCAATCCAGCAGAGCTGCTTTGTGGCCAGCAGTTGATGACTTTGGATATTTTTGCAGCTACTAGGTGTGAATGTGTGTAACTGTATAAATGAGAAACGGGGTGCTGCTGAAAAGCGCACGTGTGCCGTGTTGACTTTCAAAAATTAGACAAAGTCCGTCAACGGCGACAATGAAGGAAAACGGAACAGAAGGTGTGCTAGCTAATAAACGCTAATTATAATGTCGATGATGGCCGACGGTGCAGATTAACCAATTAACAGCTAATATGATCTGATGGAACATAAAATATACTTTAACACGACATCTCACTGAAAAGCCTGCTTGTACAATTATATAGCCATGATTGGTAAAACAGTATCCACCGCTACCCAGAAATATCTCAAGCAGCTGATGTAGCTGCTTTAGTTGTTATGTTAAAAGCAGCAGCTGTCAAGCTTCTAAATCTTTTCCCAGATGTTTTCTAAATTAACAGTTTGGATTTAATGTTGTCCAGAGTTTTAGCTGTCTGTCTGAACCATAACCTAGACTGTGATTAGTGTTTTTTGGCAAACAAGCAGTAATGCAGCTTGAGCTCAGGTAGCTGCAAAAATACAGAGTGGTCAAGAACAAAGGTGTAAAAAAAAAAAAAAAAAAAAGCTTATGTAATGAGAACAGCACCTGTGACTATGATAAACAATATAGAACCAGTGGTAGCTTTTCTATGCCAAGAATAAATCAAGCATAGTGTCAGATCAGGTAGTGGAGTGAAGCTCAGTGTTCAAGCCCGCGTGAATCACCAGATCCCAGTACCAGTCATCATCAGCTGATGGCTTAGTCTATGCCTTTGTACGCATCCACATGGTAAATTGTTAGCACTGTTGGCGCTATCTAATCTGTGTTAGCCCATTTGCAGTTCTGCAAGCCACTTTGTAATATACACCTGCTGAAATTTATGACTGCTTTGTTCTCTATGGGGGATTTTGTTGCTGCTTTATCCCCAGTCCATGACGGGGCCTCCACCGTGTTTCACAGATGAGTATAGATACTCTCTGTCGTATCTCTTTCCTGACCTCCTCTGTACATACTAGCAATAATTTCAACCAAAAATGTCAAATTTAGATTCATCACTTTACTTCACTCCCAGTTCATGTGTTCTTGTGTCTTTTCTCCTTCTTTAAGAATGTCTTCTTGACAGCCGCACTTCCACATTTCTGCTGATGCTTTAATGAACAGCAGATCGTTGCTGTTTTTCATACATTCAGCTAAAGAAATGGGGACAAATTATGTGTTTGTTTTTCCAAGAGGCTGCCAGTAACAAAGTGCCTAAAGATACATTTTAAAATTGGTTCTTGGCTAAGTTGTTTGTTATGTGTAGACACAACACTGATTCATCCTTTGAGTTAGGTGTCTTTTTTCTGCTTGAATGATTCATGGGTCAGCGTTAAGTAGCTTACCAAACAAAAACCATTCCTCTGAAAATGGTCAGGTACAAGGACTGGCCTGAAAATGAGTGAAAAGGAGCCCATGTCCAAAGATAAACTTTGAAAGACCTTCAGAAATCTTGGAAAACTCTTGCTGGAGACCACTTTAAAAATTACAAGAAAGGCTGGTAACAAAATATGAATAAATGAGAGATACCTCAAGACTTTTGCACAGTATTGTAAAGTACTGCTGTGAACACTATTAAGTATTATTTGACCTCAGCTGTCTCCTGTTAGCTCTACACCTGTGTGTGAGGAGGAAGGAGAAACTACTGTGACTGTAAATTACAGCAGTTTGAACTGAAATGGGACTAGTCCACATAAATTAGATAAATGACACCAGCAAATTTTTATGTTGTTGGCCTTTGTTCATTGATTAGTTGACTGATACGTACCAACAATTCATTAAATTTATATTCTTGGATGTGTCTAATTGTTGCATTTTACGCTACAAAATGAGGAAAGGTGTTTAATTTGAGCCTGATTTTTGTATTAATTTAAAAAAAATGATTCCCATTATCTTCCTCAGAGTGAGGAATACAGATTACTAATTGAGGAATTAATCTGATTAATAATTCAGTATCTGTTCAGTAGCCAGTACTGGCAGATACTCACAGCTACGGTATTGTTCTGGGATTGTGACTGTAAAATGTATTCAAGACTGTTTCTTTTCTCAGATCTTTTGGACGGTGGCATTGATGCCCCTATTCTCAGTGACAGAAACTATTTTGAATGTGTCCTCCTGTCTTGATTGACTGTGGGGGGTTTTTTTTCCAAGCAATGGAGGAACTAAGTGTTAGTGCAAGACTCAGAACAAAGACAATGCAAGGAGATTCAGACTGGGACGTGGCATATTTGCAGAGGCCCTGAAGCACATTGTGGGATAAATTTGTTTGCACCTGTCTGTCTGTGTAGAGACGGACAGGGACCAGAGCTGGGTGTTTTTCCAGAGTTTGTCACAGTAGGAAAAGTTTTACTTTTCCTGAGTGTAATCTGATTGTTTTAAAACCTCGCTATAAATACAGCACTGCTCTACTAAAATGAAAGTGAATGGACTCATATGGCATCACTCTGTGTCTGTCTTATATCATGTATTTATCACTGACCAATTCCTTTAAAGCCCGTTTTACATCTTTCTGCAATTTGTAGCATGGAACTTCAGCTATCTATTGAAACCATGTGTCTCATATTAAACACTTCCCTTCCACTTCAAATAAATCAGCCATAGTTGATGTTCTAACTTTATTGCAGCTGTATTAGGCTGCGTCATCTCTGTAGATATTCTTTTATTTCTTTGTTACGGCTCCTGTTTGGCTACACAGACACCCAAAAAGGTACACCCCTTGATTCTTCTTTATACATTCACCAAACTTTAATCTAATCTCCGGTTAAAGATATGTTATGCTTGAGTTGATTAAAAAAGAAAGCTCTTTCATACCCGTCACTGAGCATTGAAATAGTGGAAGGATCTATTTTAAGGAGCACTGTTTAGAAAGGGGCCGCCACAGCCCCAAGTAACCGCACCCTGCCCGTGTCCCATCTTACCCCAGAGTACCTCAGTCCTCCTGCTGTTCAACCCGCCCACCCTCCTCCCCTGCACTCCCGAAGCTCTGCTGATGCTTCTCTGTGATAAAATAATCTGAGGCGAAGGTCAGGCTGCAGGAGAGGATGACACGCCTCTGACTCTCCTCATCCATCCATGCCTTTCATTACTAATCCCCGTGCAGCTTCATCTTCTGCAAAACCCCAACCTTATAGCCCCAGCCTCAGACTCAACCTCAGCCCAGGGCCCTGCAGCAGCCAGGCAGCCAGACCCCTTAGAGAGGCACAGGGCCTTTGTGTGGCTGCTTGTCTGCTCCCTATTATTCCCCCATTCAAGCTCCAAATCAAAGCCAGCTCACATATGAAATGCTTTTGAGGTTTAAAGCTTAACTATACCGCGAGTGCAACTACTGCAGCTACTATTACCGGCACGGCATGATGGATCAATACACATACATGTGTCCAGCTCTACGGAGCTATAGGGACAGTCATCCTACAGCAACTAATACCTCTAACATTAACACTGTCTTTGTATTTCCAAAATAACTACCTTCCAGTCATCTAAGCTCTAATGTGGGCTAATATATTTTATTTTAATTAATAACTACTCCATCTTGTGGTGAGCCGTGATTACGCTGTACCTATTTTCACTCTCAGTTTGACAAGTGGTCAGTCAAACGGAGCGCCAGAGGCCTGCAGACTTCAGAGTACACAGGGACTTTTTGCAGCTCGATCTTTATTTAATCTAGCGCGAGTGGAAATGAAGTGACAGCTGCACCGCGCTCACATACTCCCCTAACAGTGATGATGGATGCTTTTTGATTCCCCTTTTTCTGATGTTCATTTTGCCACGGTGCCCTTTCAATAAATATTTTTAAGCCTGTCAGTTAATTCTGAAATTCCATCGATGAACTATGTTCGGAAAAATAAACAGGCCAGCCACAGCAGTTGGCCTGGATGGGGAAGTGTTATTTTGTTCGGACTATTGGCAGGGACTCTCCACAGAAATATTGCTTATTTTGCTTCATTTCAGATTCAAGCTTCTGACAGTTTATGTGAAAAACTGCAAAGCGGATTGCCATTTAAACACAACTGCTGTGCTCTGTAATTACAAGCTCCATTCACACAGGCTGATTGGGGCAGCCAGCCACAGAATGAGGATTGTTCTTGAGAGGCTTCTCGTTCCTAAGATCTATAACAAATTGTGGTCAAATTGCAATCAGAGGGGGGGTGGGACGGATAATTTTCCTCATTATATTAGTCATCTTAATTGTATCAATCTCTGCTTGCTTTTTGAGGATTTAAACTAGAAACCTTGGAATTCCCAGGAGGGCAATTTGTTGGATAGAATTTGGGAAAACACTGTGGTGAAATTCAATGTCCGCTCTCTCAGTCATATTTCTTTATAAAGGATGTTGCACTGTAGAAATGTTGACACAATCACCTCAAAAATGTCCTGCGTCAAAACTTGCAGCTTCGTAGGCTGGTTTAGACCCAATCATCAGTCTTTGCTTTAAAAGTCAAGAGTGGGCCAGTGGCCGTAGTGGCCCACAACCCACTGAGTGGGCTCAGTCAAAAATAGAAAAGTACATTCCTAACCAATATAACAGCGGCACTGCACCATCACAAGACCGCAGTAAATGGCAAAATTATTGTGCATACTTTCTGAGGCACGCCTAAAAAACCCCACTGTGTCCACATGCACTCCCGCTAACATCAGGTAGCACTTAAGTGTCCTTCGCCCTAATGTATGACTAAACATGCTGCCCCTTCACCCAGCTACCCCTGATACGCAGAGAGGGACACTGACATGTGCCTCATCGCCACCATAAAGATACCCGGGCTTTCAATAACAGGATATGGTCCGCATTTCTCATTTTGAAAATGTGCACAAACTGCCCTTTAAACTAAAACACAGCTTCTGTTTGATTTTAAAAAACAAAACAAAGCAAAGAGTCGCAAAGCAGCTGCCTTTTTTTTTTTTCTCGGAAACTTTGGCGTGTCGCTGAAGCCTTTTAAAAGTCTTCTCCACTCTAACACCAGAGTGGGAAAAACTCTTGTGTTGTAAAAATCAGGAATGTCGCTGCTGTAATGAAGCAGCTCTCTGAAAAGACAGGACGGGAGAAAATTGAATTAATGTTAATATGGCCATTAGCTTACCACCCAGCAGGAGAAATATGGCAAACCTCAGCCATTCATGCTACCACTGTTAATCACTTTGTTACACTCCAAACTTTCATCTGCATAGTTTTGGCCTGCAGCAGGGGGAGAAGGCAAAACCCAGAGCTAAACCAGAGATCTGTCTGCAGCGTAGTCTGTCTTCCAACCACGCACTGAAAGCTCCTGGTGAACACACAAACTCTGCTGTGAGGTATCCTTGAAGAAAATATCCACTTACTTCACAGCAACACACAAAGGTGTGTCTGAAACTGGGCTGAAAAAAAAGGCTGACACACGCCATCACTCTAGCTGTGTCAGATATCCCTGCTCTTTCCAGTTCTCAGGGGTGAGTGTATCTGGCAGTACTTGTTGACTCTTTGGGCAAAAAAAGGAGCAGTGACTTGGACCAAAGCTGTCAAAAGTTTTAATTTAGTCTTGATGGAAAACTTCATCTCATGCAACAAATAAGTATTGCAGATTTTTATGTCGCTCGGGCTCTTATTTGTGAGAGAATTTATGGTCTAAATATTGACTTGAAATTGGTCTTTTAATTACCGTACCAGCCTGAAATAAACAGAAGCAGAAGCAATGAAATCAAGCATTTGGATGCAGTCACTGAGTGGAAGAGATGCAATCTTGTGCTCACATTACACAGATCCAAATCTCCCCGTGCCCTGTCGGCATATTTGTATATATCCTGTGAATCATCTGTTGTCTTTCAGCTAGATCCACAGATTCATCTGACAATGGGAGTAGCATCTACATCAATGTATTCCAGATCTGGCAACCTGATAGCCTGCTTTTCTTCTCCCTGTAAACAGATCATCTATTCAAAGCTTCTACGTTTTACTTAAGACCAGCCCAGGCTCTGTGTGCCCGCTGACTGGTTCCACGTGTATGCAGGCGGCACTGACTCGTGTGTCTATGTGGTTGTGTATGCTCCAGCTCTGCTGAGAGGGTCATGAGTCACTAGAACACGGGCATGACTGATGCCTTCTCTGAGTCTTAGTCTAATTACTGTGAGGTGTTTGTGATTGCCCGAGTGACAATCTCGAGCTTGGCTGCTGTGTTGTTACAGCCCCGCCATGATGACATTGTCACAAAACCCAAGTCCGTAAGCTGTAATTGTGCAGTCTTCAAAAACACTGTGCTTCTCAGTCACTGCACACCTTGACGTTTGGATGTGCGTAGGTTGTGGCAAACAGCAATCCTGTCAACTGCCGTAGTAATTGCTGCTGAGTAATGTTCTTGCTTTGGCTCGGATCGCAAAAAAGCTCACCAATAAATCTGGAGGCCATTTTAGGACGTTAGGCTTTGAGTTCACATGGGAAAAAAGCAAAAAAAGCCTGACTACTATAAGCCAAAGAAATGGCAAAGTTGAAACCATACAACCTTAACAACATCAAATTAAAGCTCCCATCAAAAGTTGGCTCCCTTGGAAAGAGGGCGAGAAGGCACAAAGTTGGCCAACAAAGAAGCACAGTTGGAGGAAATACCCACACCACTGACTGCACAGAAGCACAGCCTCTAGTCATTTCCAATGCTTGCAAAGACAATGGGGATACGCTGAGGCTTAAGTAATAAGCCCAAAATGACTTCCAGAGCAGCAGGGCCTCCTCATTTCAGTGTGGCAGCGATGCGGGGAAATCAGAGCCACGCGAGCTGAGGGTTTCGCGAAGGATCAAAGATCGTGATTAGCCTACACTGTCCATCCACCATTATGGGTAGATCTGCCGCCGATGGCAACCATATGCCGGCCGGATTAACCTCTCCATCACAATCACTACCCAAGGGAGGAGGAGACGAAGACAAGAGAAAAGAACAAGGGGGGGGGGGGGAGAGGAAAGCAGAACAGAGAGGTGAGAGGAGCCAGAAGAGACGGGGGAGCGATGAGGAAGTGGAGAGGTAGAAAACATCAAATGTCAGTCATTGATGTGTGGCATAACACATGTGCCCAATATGCAGGAAGGCTTTTGGCAGGTTTCCCTGACCTATATAGTCCGGAAGTTAGAGAAACTGCAGGGCTCAAACAAGTCTTTCAACTTTTAAATGAGCCACAGTGGATGTGCTCTGTACTGCACATTTGGAATTTTAATAAAGCTGATACAACCGAACAGAGAAGCAGATTAATTTCTTAAGCTATTTAAGGGGTAGAGTCACCAAATTTATTAACTAGTTTAACATTTCATTTAAAGCTATACTGAAATGTAACTTCTCATAATTCTTAAAAGTTTTAAGTGAAAGTATTCTGCAGCAATTTATTTTCTGCCATTTTCTGCCTTTATTTCATGCAGAAGAAGACAGAACACAGGAAATGAAGGAGGGGAAAGTACATGAAACAAAGGTCCCAGCCAGATGTAGTTCATGGCCCAGAAGCGAACCCCTAGGCCAGAGAGGAAAATTTACTTCCAGGGCGCCACACTTTATATTCTTTTATTTCAAAATGAGGTTTAGACTGTTAACAGGCATATACATGGAAAAAGTGTTTGAGCGAGTAAGGGGACCCCAGTTATTTATAGTACACAACTAAATGGAGATGGTACAGCCTGAAAAAGAGAGTGAATGATCCCATTTTCAGTGTTGTGTTCATCCTACTCTTTAAAATTTGGGATTTAGGAATTATTAGTGTATCAGTTCAGACAGATTGTGGAGATATTCACAGACAGGGTTGTGGTCAGACAGTGACAAAGTTTAATCAGCTGCATTTGCAGAAAAAGAAAATTAAGACCAGCAGTTTTGAAGGCCTTGAATATTTTTCCAAAAAAGCTTTGATGTAACATTTGATCATTTGCATCTTTTCATCGTACAGAAATCTCTTATTTTACAGAACATTAGGACAATGTGAGTCATTAAACTGTTAAACTGAGTGCAACAGCATCAGGGAGATGGGCTTTGGTGTTTATTTTTTGGTTTGTTTTTTCCAGGTTGTGGTCAGTTGTTCAATTTTTATGGACTTTCTTGTGTTGATTTCTCAAACTCTTATTACCAGGCTGTGTATGGTTGCCATGTTGTTGCACAAAAGTGGTTTAAGTGCTGAAATTTCGACTTTATTTTGTTTCTAAAATCTTTTTTTTTTTTCAATCTCCTTAATCAAATAACCTTCCCAGCACTTACAGTGGTATTCCTTTAACCTGGAAAGATTCTAAATCAGGCATTCCCAAAGTCAAGACTACTGTGGCCCACTTAAAAACAAAGCCCACCTAGTCTTAAATGTTCAGTCTAATCAAAATATAAGAGGGAGTGATGTAGTTCCTTGAATTTTTTTTATTCAAACAAGCATAAACAGTGCAGGTTGTTGGCTACAAGTTATCTATAAATTGCCAAGATCAATACGTGACCCATAATTAGACCCAGTAATTAGCACAAGAGCAGTACATTTAGGTCAGAATAAAAGTAATATCACTAACCAATAAATCAGCCACCTCATTTTAATTCCCTTTTGAATAAATACATTTAAATAACTATGTAACTGTACATAATGACGTAATTTCAAACGTAATTTCTGTTTTTGACTGCAGCCCACCTGCAGTACCTTTGCACCCCACCAGGGGGGCATAGTTTGAGAAACACTCCTCTAAATCATGGCAGAGCAAAGGTAACAGGAATGGCTCAGAAACACAATTATCTAATGCTTAATGTACAATACTGCGATTCTTGCTAACTGATAATGGATTTGCCTACGGAGATGAGATTTTAACTAACAAAAACACACTCCTGTACAGTCCTCCCAAAACCCATGTTTCTCAATGCGAATGACATTGCGTGTCGATCTAATGCTGATTGGTTGAAAAATGGGGCGAAACAGGAAAGGGAGCATCAGCTGAGTTCACCAGGTATGGGAGAAGTGTGAAAAACTAACAAACAAATAAACAAAAAAGCATAAATACAGCATGAAAAATACAGACAGTGGCTGAAGTGAACACTTTTCATTGCTTTTACATCAGCTCTTTGTAGGGCAATCCCTAGCTGCCAACAGACTGCCAGAACGCTGACCACCTCTGAACCATAATTTCCCCTTAAGTAACAGCTAAT
The DNA here is from genome assembly GCF_036321145.2 of Pelmatolapia mariae. Lineage (NCBI taxonomy): Eukaryota > Metazoa > Chordata > Actinopteri > Cichliformes > Cichlidae > Pelmatolapia > Pelmatolapia mariae. Next base: position 3,785,061 of record NC_086240.1, on the reverse strand, counting down.
CAGTATATTCTTACTCAGTTTATTGACTTTGAGACTCACTGGCTTGTTTTCAAAAGTTTTATCCAGCAACGAATCCAGTGATTTTGTCTCATGTCTCTTGCTTGAAGACATTCCATTAGATTCATAATGAATATTAAGTTAGCTTTCACCAGTGTCCCTGGCTCGACTGTGTTCACAGAGGAGGAGGCAGCAGTACGTTCAACCAGCTAATCCCTAACCGAGCATGCACAGTCAGGTCCTTAATAATTTATTTTTTCACAGTAGATTTTACATCACAGAATCAAGATGTGATATCAGCTATAATTCAAAGACTTTAAAAAATATGGCATGAACTATAAAGATTGCACCTATTTGTATACATATAGTCCTGAAGTCCAGAACTCGTGGACCTCACCGAATGCTCTGTCAGGCATTTACTGCAGCCACCTTCAGTTGCTGCTTGTTTGTGGGTCTTTCTGCATTCAGTTTTGTATTTGGTAACTGAAAAGTGAAGAATATCCAATGTCTTTGCCTTGACAAACTCTTGGGTTGCATTTCAAGTATGCTTTTGAGCATTATCCATTTACTCTGTGAGTACTGTCCTTCTATGCAGCATTTGGCTGAGTCTGAGCAGGGAGAGTAGCCCTGCACACTTCATCCTGCAACTTCTATCAACAGTCACATCATCAATAAACGCTAGTGGCCCGGTTCCATTGGCAACCGTACATGTCCATACAATAACACTGCCTCCACCATGGTTGAAAGATAATGCGGTATGCTTTAGATCATGAGCCGTTCCTTTCGTTCTCATACTTTTCTCCTCCCATCATTTTGGCACAAGTTAATCTTGGTTTCATATGACTGAAGATTTTTTTTTATTTATTTTTTTTCCACAACTGTGTCCACAAAGGTTTTTTTTATTTTTTATTTATTTATGTATTTTATGTTTTCTGGCAAAGTCTAATCTGGCCTTCCTGACCAGGAGTGTAACCGGTGGTTTGCACCTTGTTGTAAAACCCCCTACATTTACATTCATGAAGGCGACTATTGATTGTAGACCTTCACAATTCATACCTACCTCCTGGAAAATGTTCTTGACTTGGTTAGATGATTTTGATTTGAATGCTCCTTAGGCTTTTTTGTAATCTCTCTGACCACCTGTATCGACATACCTTGGAACCTCATGTTGGGATTTATGGTGAACAGCTACCAAATTGAGGTTCAGCTCTTGGAATCAACTCCATATCTTTTATCTGCCTAATTTGTCATGAATTAACAAAAGAAAAGACCTCACCTGGCCATGATACTGCTTGTCAGTCAGTTGTCCAATTACTTTTGAGCCTCTGAAAATGGAGCTTCAGTGTATGCATGGCTGTAATTCCCAACCAGTTAATTCTGTTATTTTGTTAAACCCTTTGAAAGCCTGTCCTTCAATCACATCATGATTGTATTTTCTAAAATCCACTGTGGTGGTGTACAAAATAAGAAAAAGTGTGTCATTGTCCAAAAACAAATGGACTTAACTATATCTGCTATGAATGTGTGTGCCCAGTAACTAGTCATTAATCCACACTGTTTGTCTGTGGAACTTGTTCTCCTTTGTTTGTACTCTAAATAATTTAAATTTATTACTTGGTCTTGGCTCTTTTCACAAAACACAGTTTCCAACAGTGACTTGTATGTATGTATGTCCAAAGATCAAACCAAATGCCCCTCTGTGTACTGCACATTGTTTCCTTCACAGTTCAACTTTAACATACATGCCACCAAAAGTGAAGAAATCCTACATATGTTAGTCAGTTGTTTGTCTCTCTCTATCGTATGTCTCCCTCACTCACTCCCCTAATTCTGTGCCTGTTCCAAATTACTCAGATGAACCGATGAGTCCTAAGGCTTAATGGGGCTCTGCTCGCTTTCATCAGCAGAGAGCCCAGTCATCACTACTGAGTGGAAAGCCTATGTGAGCTTGACTGCTCAGGGAATAGGAGCAGGATTAAGTGATATCATATTGTTTAGCAGGGGATCTCCCTCCCTTGGCAGCAGCCCTGATATTCAGTCATGCCTTCAATAGGTGGGTAGTCATCGTGCTTTCTGACTCGGCTCTGTATCTCCACTGGTGATATTTTATCTTGCAGCTGTCATGACAGTAAATTGAAATTAAAATGAAGGCGTTTGTTAGAAAGAGATGAGTCACTTGTATATCATACAGGCACATTCATGCAGTTATGTGACACACAATGAGCATCTGCTGTAGTCCATCTTTCTCTCCTCCAGCTGAGAATGAGCCTGGGTGGGACATCCTTATTCCCTTGAGGCCTGTTTTTTTTTCACTGAGCTATCTGATGAAGGCTGTAGTTTATGGTTTATACATTTTCTGTGTTAAAAAAAATTACTCTTGTTTGAAGTAATTGCTCCAGTGACTTAAGGGCCCTGTTAAGTTTCTCAACACTGAGATCATGTTTGCACATCAGCTTACAGTGAAACCTAGATGAACTTACTGTTGCACAGAGATGCTTTAGGGAAACCTGGCCCTGGTTATAAGAGCCGGTCAGAGAAGATACCTGCTGCTGCTGCTTTCGAGACTTTATAATAGCGGTTCGCACTTGGCCTCGGATGACTCCCCCGTGGCATTTTTGTACTCGCACCAAAAGATAATGTCAATTTTAGAGCCCTGACACTATGAAACCTGAACTCCCTGCAGCCTTGCAGTAATGTGCAAGATCATGTCTTGCTGAATTAGGTTTTATGCTTAAATAATACAACATATGACATATATCATTCATTTTGAGTTTTCCCCAAAATAAATGAAAGGTAGTGATACGGCGCCTGAAACAACACAAAGACATTGCAGTTGTATTAGAGCAATGGATATTTGTGAATGGGGCGGTGGGCTCGTGTGAATGAGCAGACCCTTGTGTCCACCATTCCTCTCTAATTGGGTGCAACAGATTCAATATAAACGTCACGGCCTTCCATATAATTCTGCCATTAAAATAAGAACCACCGTTAGGGAACTCTGATGTAATAAATGTTATGAATGCAAACAGTTCTGAATGTCAAATGTCATTTTTCATGGCCACCCAAGTTTCTGCATGTTATGAAACATTTAGGAAGGTTCACAGAGGATTATCAAAATCCCACAGTGCTTTTCTCCATTTTACACACACAGAAATGGTAAGAGTGGAAGTATGGTCGCAGAATTTAAAAAGGGAATGCATTACCAACAACTGGGGTAGTGATGATGTGTCTTTTAAACTGAAACCTGACTTTACCAGACAAAGCACTTTTTTGTTCTTGTAGCAGAGTCTAACCAATATAGGATTAGGACCAGTATTTGGGTTTTTTTGTTATATAGATAAAAATAGAAAACAATGAACATTATTTGCAGCTTGCAGACACCAGTATGTATTAGAGCAAACAGAATGAATGAAATTTTCCATCCCTCTTTTTCAGTGAGCTACTACTAAAGCTAAATCAAAGCACTTCCATAATATTAAAGTAACTCTCTTTTTGGGGACTAAAAAGGAGGCTGACGCATTGCTCTCGTTCTCAGACATGTTTGGTCTTGTGTTATTTTGTGTTAGCGAACATCACGTTGCTATAACACTGATATGATGGTACGACACTTTTTGATGAATCACATAGATTTTATACCACTGCTATCCTGGACTATATGGTATCGTACAGCCCATTTAATATGATGCTGATTTGTACATGAATGACTATTTGAGAATAATGAATTGGTAATTTCATCTTGATGTAACTGTTAAATGCCTGTTTAGGCTACAAACAATGCAGTATAGTGGGGGGGGGGGGGGGGGGATTTGTGGGTTAATTGTTGTGTGTGCTTAAATTATTAGGTTTAATTTAGTATATTAAAAATGAACAGGTAAACCTAATTAAGTGGACAGGGACTATTTTCTAGCACTGAACACAAGTATTAATACTTGTTTTAATACTTTTGCATAATGTTCGTCTTAATGGAGAAATTACACTAAAAAAATATTCATGGGCCAATTTGTCTTCCTCAACACAATCCTACTGCAAGCACTGTTAACATTAAATTTGTGAATGAAAGACTCAAAATACACACACACACACACACACACTGTGTACATAGTGTTAATATCTATCAAAAAAAAGAAAGTGTAGAGATAAAGCCAGTGTGTGAACGTGTTAAAACCCTTTTTAGAAGTGCAGTTATTTGGCCTCTACAGATTGTCTCGTATCAACAACTGTAAATAAAAACTACTTTTAATGCTTTTTAAACCAAGCCTGACGTGGTAGTTAAGAGTACTACATTTTAGAGTGAAAAAGCAGAACTCAAATATATTAATTCATTCTCCTCATGCTGTAACTTTAGTCGTGCCTCGTGGAAATGTCTATTCCTGTGGTTGGTTATCCAAGAGACAACACAAAAAGACACTTTAGATCATTTCATCAAATTTCATGACATGGAGAAAAATACAACAAGACAAATATTATTTTTAAGGTTATGACAGTTGACAGTAACTGTGATATATGAAGTGTGATGTGTGAGTTAGAAACTTCTTCAGTTCTCAAATAGAGCAAGGAGTCTTCCAGAGGAAACAGCTTTAAGGATGAAGTGTTCCTTCAATCTATTTTGAGTGCAAGTTGGTTCATTTAATATGCTGGAAAATCACATTTTCTATGCTGGTCCGCAGCATAAAAGTCAAAGAGAGGAAGCTTTAGAATTCCAAATAAAGACTGAGGTGGATTTTGTCTTTAATGTCTCATTTCTGTTATTTCAGTGGGATCAAATGGTAATACTTCACTGGAGCAGGAGTCGGTAAACATTACAGCAAATATGTACATTGGATAGGCTGGAATGTCTCTTCAAATGTAGGTTTTGGTGAACTTCACAATCTTAAAAGATCTCCTCCAGTAAAGAAAAGCTTATAGTTAATTGTGAGGCAAAGATGTCTGTGCAGACATAAAAATGTTTCTTCCCCACCCCGACTCTTTAGGGAAGACAGCAAGGGGAAAAACTGTAAATCTCTCATATGCAAGACATTCAACAGTTTAGTCACCCTTTGAAATTTGCCTTGATGAGCAGTAATTGCTCTGCAGACCTTTCCATCTTTTGCACACTTTCATGTCCCCTCAGTGGGTCTTGAATCATGGCATCTCGTGGTCTCCTAAACGACCCTTGGAGTGTCTGAATAGACCACCAAAAGTGCAAAACTTTGGCACCCAAGAAAGTCCTATGGTGTGCCCATTAAATCATCTAACCCTTATCCCATCTCAATATAGCCACGTATTTTGGAACAAGATAAATATTTGACCAATATATACTGTAGGTGTAGCTCTGGGCTCGGGCCAAAAACACCACTGTCAAAACATGAGTGAAAGAGAAGCATTCACAAGTCGCTGATTATTGCAGGTGCTGTGTCTCCGATAAGGCAGGATATTGATTTTATTAGAGTGGCAGAACTCTAATTACCTCCTGAACAAAACAGCCAGCACTGACCTAAAGCCATGAAGTCGGTCTTTGTATTTTGACTGCTTATTGATACAAATTAGATCCTTACAAATAACATCTAGAAAATATTCCTGGTGTTTGCCTTCTTGAAATCTGCTGGCCGAAGCGCTGTTTGCTAATGAAAAAGAAAAATAATTGCAGACTAAATGTCCTTGGTCTCCAAAGAAACGTTGCCTACATTCAGAGCTTTTCCTTCAATTACAAACTATTTCAAATACATCACATATAATGTGGAAAAAATAAACACTGATAATTTGTTGAGAGATAATTTTGAAATGTTTACGGTATCTCAGTTACATAATGCCTTTTGGGTTGAGGTCCAATTGGAGAGACACTGCTGGCTTTCATTAGCAGCAGGCATTTTTCTCCATCATATTGAGCGATGCTGCCAGAAGTCTGTGCTTCTGAAAACATTGCAGAGCCCTGCCAACAAGTAACCCCCCTCACGCCCCCTTCCCATTCCCGGCGCAGCCAGAGCGGGGCCAGTTTGCTGAAAGGCAGCACAGGCAGTGTGGCACTTCTCCAAGCCTGGCCACTTTGGAAATCGCCACACGCAAGTGCTGGCCTCCCTGACGGTGGCGTGATGGGGTCACCTCTGGGGCCTGGGGTGTGTAAACACACATGACCCAAGACAAACTTTCACAATTCCGCCAGGTGTGCAAACAAGAGGCCGCAAAAATACCCGGAAAAGTCTGACCATGCAAAAACAATATAAGTGCCTCTGATGAACTCCTACAAATACAGGGGGAGAGGCAGAAAGGCTGACCGACCCTGGGTGGAACTGTTGTCAGAGCATGTTAGCGCTGCACATAGAAATTTGTCACGTATTAGAGAATCAGAGAGTCTGATGGGTTTGACGAAAGACTTACCTGTCCTGATTGGTCACCAATGTGGAGCTCATCCAGCCCACCCAGTCAGCTGAGAAAACCCTCATCTTCACAGAAAAATAAAAAGAGAAACAGGAAAAGCATACTTTTTTTCATTTTTATGTTTTTTAGAAGGGTAGATTAAATCTGAGTCTACTTTTTGCCTTGTCTCTAAAATTCTAGCTCAGTAAACCTCCCCAAGTGGCCAATGGCCTCCTTTAATGCCTTAAGCCTTTATAGTGTTTTTTCTTCCACGGCCTGCACTACAAATCCAATCCACCCTGTCCTGATCCATTGTCTCCTGGGCCGGTGAGTCCTGGAGCTGACCTTTGTGGGGAGTCTTCCAGGCACCACATGTTGGTTTTGTGTTCATATGAACTCTACTCGCTTGAGCTGTTGGGCCTATGGCACCAAGTCTGAAGGACACAGCAAAACAAGGATTTAACTGCAACCAGATGCAGCAATGTCCTCCCATATCATCTGTTATGCTTTGTGTCAGATCTTCCTCAGATAGCCACACTACCAGTTGAAGGGGACATGTGTTTGTTTGCCAGGGACTATCGAAGCACTGCGGCATATTCACCAGTATGTTTTAATTCTGGCTGCCAGTTAATGCCCGACCATAAACGTAACATCTGGATTTGGTGAATGTGTTTCTTTTTAATTGGTTATTCCAGAATTATTCATTAACGACACACAAACAGATAATTCTCTTTAAACTGCCGTAAATCTTTGCCATCACAACATGCAATTTGAGCCGACCAATTTCTACTTATAATGATATCATTGTTACAGCTTACCTCCGCTCACCCCTACTGCTAGACATTGAGTGAGCACGTAGCAGCCTGCTGGTTATACTATTAGCAACACAGATGAGAGATGTCTGCATGTCTGTAAAGTCAACCTGTAATTATCATGGCGGTATATCCCCAGGCAAGAGACTAAGTCAGATTTATAGATTTATTCTGTCTTCAAATTAGCATCATGCCTCGGATTCCAGCATTTCATCTCGCAGGCTGCAGGAATGTTTTGAGAGTAAGAAAAGGGAGTCATTGTAATTCACAGCTACACATCCCAAAACCACCAACTGCAAAATAGGGCTGTAGAGGCAACATTATGTGAGTGTCGAGTTCAAAGCACACATATTAGAAACCTCATTTAACTGTGGCTGTACCCTTCAAATGTTTGGATCAGTTTAGGGCTGCGGGGATAAAAAGGGTTTGTAGCTTTGTGCATCGTTTGGAAATAAAGACGGCGCTCTTACAGCAGGCAGAAACGTACGAGGAAAATGAAACTGCATTAGGCTCTTTTTGCCAGTTTAGATCTCATGAATGATTTTTCATGCTGCATGCAAATATGTTGCTACCACAAGGCTCCATTCACAGATGGCACCAACTTTCAACAGCAAAAACATGCACTGCATGTCACGCTTTGTGTGTTTGTGTTTGAACACGTGCAGATGTTTACTTTGGGTTTTTAATCATAGATTTGGACAGCCATATCAGTATATTTTTAGACTGATGCCACTGAATTACTAATGACCTTATAAGGTAGTGTTAATGGTAGGTACTGAGGTGAGTAGCAAATTTGTTTGAAACATGAAAAACAAGACAAGAAAATAAATCCTAGTGGTAACTTTTTTAACTGTATTTACTCTTGGTACACTGCTACATAATTTAACTTGCAAATCTTATTTGTTTACATATAATATAAAAATTTCTTGTCGCACACTTTGTTGCATGGACTCTTTCTAACTTTCTTGCTCTCGCTTGAAACCTGCTTTCAGTTACAACAAAGCATATTGGAACGTGTTTCGTGCTGTCTATACTGTAATATATGCATTCCTGTGTATTCCACTACGCTCTTAAATAAGTGAAATTCCTACATGTATTATAATCATAACATGATAGGTGCTTTCTGTTTGAAGTGAAGTGTTTTCTCCACGAGGAGTAAATACATTCCTCAGTTGGCTTGTCCTGGATTGATCTCTGCTGACTCAGAAGAAGGATTGCATACCTACCAAACATCTAATAGACAATGCCCTGGGGGTTACCGCTGTGCACGTACAGTCGGCTTTGTATGGAGAACAATGTTTACAGTTCAGCCCAGTCCTTGGGGTAGAAACACAGACACTCATTTGTACTGGGTTTCGGCAGACTTAGCATAATACTGTCAGCAAGACGGAAACATTAATCTTACAAGAGATGCAGGTGATAACTATCACCTTTTAAAAACCGAAACAGTGCTCATTGTTCTACTGTTTTATTGTTAATAAAATAGGAAAATGTGTACAATCCTAAACACCATGACAGCGTTCTTTTTGCCGTTATAAATCTAGGTCAGCGTGGCTTTGGAGTACCCCCATATGATTTGAATTTGATATTCTGATATAAATAAGATGTAAGGCCGTAAACTATGGTACAGTTGTGTGATTATGCTAAGACAATGCCGCCAGTGAACTCTGGGAGCTGGCCTGTGTGCCTGTGCTTCAGGCTGTATTATGACTGGTTCAAGTCAGCGTCCTGCTCATACATCTTTCTAAAATTATACACCACAAGGAAGAAAAGCGGCCACTTCTAACAATGTCAAAAATTCAGATTTAGACCTCCCTACGCCTCCCCCCGTTTTTTTTTTTTTTATCTTGTTATTGTCTTACACTGGGACTGAAAGACGAGTCACAGCGTTATGAAATCATGTGAGGAGGGCAATTATCCATCACAAAAGCCCCACAAAAATAAAAAAGAAAAAAAATAACCCACCGGCTGGAGAAGACAACAGAGCCTTTTGTTTGCTGCATTGTCAGTGACACAGTACCGAACTCCTCCTCATAATAGCTTGTTTCTCTAGAGCACTGTCTGCCTTTATCAGGCACACTTTGTTCTCCTCAACAAGTAAACTGAGTTTGTGAGAGTCATAATCGGCAGCTCATCTGAAAGCTCATTCAGGTTGGGATTGGCTGTTGTCACCCCCAGATTTGAGTCATGGCCAGCGCAGAGTTAATTTATTCTTCCTAGCGCACGAGATGAATGACACACAGTCATTTCTGTTATTGACATTTGCCTGGAGTGACGACATCATGTGACCGGGGGCGTCATGTGACTCCCGGGCCTTGTTGCCGTACAGTTGTATCATCGGTGCATTGTAATTATAATGCTGACTTAGCAGTTCAGCCACTTGAACTCTGTCAACCTTGGCCTTAGCAGCAATAGTAAAATCTCTCAGCTGTTGACAACTGACCACACAATGACAGGGTTTCAGGCGGCCGCAACTATACTGTACCGGTCTCAGTGGACACGGACTGTAGAGAAAATCTGAATAGAGTAGAAGCAGGAACATCACCAAGGTCCTCAGTCATGGTCTTTGGTCTGAAGAAGCTGCTGTAAGTTTCACTTCAGGCCTCAGCGGCGGGACCTGTCCTCACCTTTAACACAGCATGGCATATATAAACCAGACAGCAGGATTTGTGGAGGACCAGTATGCTTTTCATACAAAAAGCACCATGAAGTTTCACAGAGGTGGAGAAATAGCGGGAGACTGCTATGCACGCCAGAGTAAGGAAGATATATATAAGTCAAACTCCATCTACTTAGCACACAAATTAAACCAACTTGTCAGTGAACATTTAGAAATCATCGCTTGGGTCTCAGCGGGCCTCGCTGTTTGAACTGCAGTGTAGGTAGGCACTGTTTATCCTGGACTGGCCCTTGATTAAAATGAGGAATGGAAGAAGGGGAAAAAAAGAAGAAATGGCTCAGTCTCTCGGTGGTCAGCCACAGCCTCCTCATCGCAGCCTCCACCAGTGATCTGACTTTCTCCTTTCTGCAATTTTATGTAATCACAACTCCAAGAGCTATTTTTAATGTGTGTTTAGGTTGTGCGCGCGCCATTCGATATTAAACATTTCCCCTTATTACTTAAAGGCCGACTTTATTTTCCCTCATAGCTGTGACTCCAAAAACAGCTGTCCAGACACCACAAGAAAGGTCCTTAAGTCACTGGAAGATGTAGATACCGCTGCTGGACTCCAAAAGAAAAATATCTACTTTTCATTAAGATTATACCATACCGTACTTCACCAAACAATTCACAAAGAACATCAACATCCTCTTGGCGAAACGGCGCAATAGATTAAGTTTTTCACTTCCATGAGTTTTGGATCCCGTTGAAGCGAACTTCTGCGTGGCGCTCGCTGTATTCTGTTGCTTCAGGTCACCGTTCTGCCTCAGCAGCAGCGTAAGGGGATATTTACGTTCACACCAGTGGCGCGGTGGCCAACAGAAGCTGATTGCAAGTGGTGTTTGTTTCCAACGAAAGCACGTTAATTCGGGCCCGGCCGCAGTGTAAACTACCTTGGCGTTTTACAGATGTCGCCTGTTAAAGTGAATCACTGTACCTGCCTGTTTGCCCGACCGGGCCGTTCTGATGCCTCGCCAGAGAGAGTACACAACACGAGCCAACGGGGCTATTAATAAGCCCTTCCTTTTCTAATACTGTAATCCGTCCGTGTGTGTAATGTCTCGCTCCGGGCTAATTATGTCACGTCATTTTTAGCTTTCGCGACAAGACGAATGCAGACAGCCTCAGCCTGAGTTCATTTTAACCCATCTTAGGTATCATTATCCCCCAATATTTTTCAGAAATAATTTTCTTTGAAAACAGTCATCTGCGAAGGTCATCTGCTGTGACAGAGCGAGGAAACAGCAGCACAGCATTACACACATGCTGCGTTAATAGCATGTGTCGTTTTTTAAGCGCGCTCCAACACACGATACCTCTATTATGTGTCTGCGAGAGCTTGTGATAACAAAGCGAGTCCATTTGAAGGTGTGTGGTCCTGAGTGGTAGAAGAGGGAAAGTGTCTGGCAGGGTGGGCCATCAACCACAGTCCTCAGGGCAGACCTTGGCCAGAGCTCAGAGTATGGCCAAGCTCTTCAGTGCCGCACACAAGTATAGCAAGCTTAGTGTACGGCCACCAGTGGAGAACCAGTAATGAATGAAATATTATATTCCACATTATATTTCAGCCTTTAACATTATTACCTGCACATAAAATCTCTCTTTTTTTTTTTTTTGACAGCAAGATGTACAAATGTTACAGAGTAAAGCTTCAAACTGTTAGCACACCCCCAAGCGACGAGGTACAGTTAAGTATTTCCTTTTACTGCATTTATACATTTATACATAGGCCTGGATGTGCAAAATATATAAATACACATATAAAACAGTGTTTTTATATAAGCTCTAAATACCAGCATGGATGGGTTTTGCCGTGTTTGGCTCTTCTCTCGTCAACATAATTTCCAGAGAAAAATTCTTCCAATCAAGCCGACTTAAATCAGATGAATAGCTTTTCAAGTGAGCTCTGCTGAACTGCGCAAAGTTCCAAAAACAATTCTTATACCAACAAAATCAGAACCTTTCATTTGGATGTCTTCTGGATTTGATCTAGAGGGAGTTAAATCTTCAGATTTGAAGACCAGCAGTTTCAGTGCTGGAAAAGTGCACAGTGGTTTTTCATAAGGTGTGTGAACCTCTGACCTGACAGCGAGATGGGCCGACTGCTGCTGTATCGGGGGGGCATCTGCAAAGTTGAAATCTGTGCAGCCCGGACAGAATTCATGCGAGATATCTGACACTACAACATCATCACAGTTCAGATTTTCGCCATCAAGGTTGTTTATCACATGCCGTGCCACCCAAGAAGTTATGTTTCCTGCCATGTGAGTGGGGCTTGACATTTATGCTTTACTTTTCGTTCCATGTTTTAGATTCAATCACGATGTGCAAATTATATCCCCATCAAACTGCGTGCAATTTACTGTGGCTCAGCGGCACTCGGTGGTGCTGGACTCTGTCCTAAAGTTTAATACTTCTGACAGAAAAGCATCCATTTGCAGTAACCCTAAAAATGTTTATACATGACCTTAAATATTATTCTTGAAATACTTAAAGTATCGAGCACTAAACTGATCCAGATCTGCAAGCGTCTGTCTTTGCTGCTGCACTGCTGTGATCTAAAACTTAGAACGTCTAACAACTGCAGAAGGCTGCTTCTGGGGGTTTTAAATATTTTCTATTTCGAGTGAATGTAAACTGCACGGATGACACGATCGATTAAATCTCGCCACGGAAACAGGTACTGTCTGTGATATTCGGTGTGTTTGCAGGATCTGAATGGCCCTTCCCTAAGGATACTGTAACATGCGCTGCAAC